>NC_053036.3:536728248-537034582 GCF_002575655.3 Aegilops tauschii subsp. strangulata | reverse complement strand
TCTGATCCAAATTAATTGTCGCACCTTTAGTACAACTTTAATACAAAGTTGTACTAGAGCTGCGACAATTAATTTGGATCGGAGGGAGTACATAATTTTTCTGGGGGAGTTTTCAATTTGCTGTTCATATCGAACATGTCAAACTATCAAGTAAGAAGAACATATATCGTTTGCAAAGCAGGTCCAGGAAGGGTGAGATGTACAAATACAAACAAATCGCCTGAAGTCAAGGTTTGAAGTCCCCCACAAAGAAAAGAAAAGAAAAGAAAAGAAAAGAAATGGGTTTGAAGTCTGAACTGCAGAATTCAGTTTCAGCATACATGACAGGCAATTCACCAAAGCCCAACCACTAGATTTCCTTCCCATTAGGCCTAGAAACTGCGCATTGGTTTTGCTATTGGTGAGCTAACCCTACAAAGCCAAGCACCTGATGAATGGGTATCAAGTCAACAATTGATACTAAAAGAACCAACAAACCAATGGATGTGGTGCTTCTCTGTCAGAGATAAGTGCATGATATACCTAAACATCAGAGGGTTAAAAGTCACCGATGAACTATTATAACGGTTAACTTTATCCTCTCCCCCACTACCCAAAAGGGGTGGTTTTGACTAACGGGGCACGTGTCCAACTTTTTTTATGGGTTATTATTGTCCACATGGATACACAACGTTGAGTTAGCATCGTAAAAAAGTTTGTTTGAAAATAAATCATGAAATTATATTAAATCTTACTAAATTAAGGAAATCTAAAATCTTTAGCAAAAGTAAAAAAAATATAGATAAAACGGGACATAATGTAAAAATTGTGGAAGAAATAAAATTGATAAACTTGGTAATCTTAAAAATAATTGGGAGAATGATAAAATAGGTACAAAAGAATAAAATAATCAGTCAAATATTTATTAAATAGACGCATTTGAAATTGATCTTTTAAATTCGACAGCATTTAGATTTTACTAAAATATTCTACTCAAAAGAGGGATTGTTAGAAAATTTGAACTATGCACCATTGCATTCAGTTGTCGGCAGTGGCGGAGCTATGTTGGGGCCAGGGGGGCGCTGCGCCCCCCCCCCCCCCCCCCCCCCCAAGCCTTTGACCAATTTCTGAAGTTTTTTTTTATGGAGACTTAGGTTAGAACATTTTGAGCATATGATCCCCCCCTCCTCCCCCCGCGTGATTTTCGGCTTGCTGTCGGCAAGTGTTTCTAAAGCGCTGCCGGTAGCACACCGGTCATTTGGTTCATTCCTTGGAGTAGAAGTTCCCTGGCTAATTTTCAGTCTGTCGGCACCGGCCATCTCCTGGCTTCTTCATGCGTGATCCAACTACGCGTGCATGTAGATGTAGGTGGGTTATCACCTTCTTGATTATCATTATTTGCTGATTGTGTTAGCATTCATCTTGTCCTCGATCAAAATGTCAATAAGCATAACAGACGAGACACAGCCAGTTTATCAGTTCTTTATTTTTCTTGTTCGTTGTCATTTGTCAACAATCTGTCATCTCGAAATGATTGATGCATGCTTCAACCTCACTTAACTCATTGTCTGAACAGCCAAAGGAAAGAAGATCGTTTTATGCTCAACTTCCACCATTTTTAGCATGCCAAATTGCGCTTTTACTTTAGCTTCTAGTTGTTCTAAAATGTTAAGGAAACAACTACTGTGTAAAACAGTCAGGGGAATATTACCTATTGAGCCTCTCTTGATGCATGTTTGGACATGGTGATGTATGTGGGTTGTTGCCAGATTATCTTTCTTGATCTTCTTGCCACCATCAAATGAAGGAAATCGGCCACTACTTATGTTGATATCTTAACACAGAAGTAGCTCACCAGTTCCTCTTGTTAAATCTTTTCTGTTTACACAGCACCACCAATCCTTCTGTCCTATACATCGCCAAATACACGTTGCTATTGAAAGTTTGGAACTGAAACATAAGGTCTCACTTCTGACTAGAGAATTTCGCCAGTTCCTACTGAGTGGTTTATTGCTAAAAGAAATTCTCTACACAATTTATATTTTCCAGCCTCCCCAAAAGGCTAAACAAATGCATGTGCTAGTTTCGTTCTGTCGGTGCACTACAGCGTGGAGCAAGTGGGAAGGACGTCGATTGGTCCCTGGCCATGTGAATTATGGCATCTCTTTAGCTGGATGGCTCGCTAATCCACCATTGTTCTTCTCAAGAGTGCACTAGTACAATCGTACCATTACTACTGTACAAATATTCAGTTTAATGAGTGAAGGATTCCTCTTTAAAAAGGATTCCGTTGTAAAGATGAACTTTGTAAGTCTTTGCAATAGCTTAATCTGTAATGATGCTTTGGCAAGTGTCACTGCATTTTGTTTGTGTGTGTGTGTGTGTGTGTGTGTGTGGAGGGGGGTCGATTTCATGCTCATCTAATCGAACATGTCAAACTGTGAAGTGAGAAGAGCAACAGTTAAAAACAGGTCAAGAAAAAGTGAGATGTGCACAAGTACAACAAGATAGCAATAGGTCGTGCTCTGAAGTCTGAAGTCTACATAATTCAGTTGCAGCTTATATAACATGCAATTCACAAGTCCAGCCACTAGAATTTTTTCCCAGTCGACCTAGAAATTGTGCATATGGTTCCTATTGGTGAGCTAATCTGACAAAGCCAAGCACCTGATGATTGGATATTAGGTAAAAAAATTGATACTAAAAGAACCAGCAAATCATCAAGGATTTGTTAAGAGATAAGTGCATGCTACACCCTAAGCTTCAGAACGAGTTAAAAAGTCACCATGAAGTATCAGAACTGTTAACTTTATCCTCCCCCCTCCACAAAAAACGGGCGATTTTTTGCGGTCACACATGGAGTTAGCATCTTAAACAAAATCGTTTGAAAATAAATCAGGATATTCTACTTGATCTTATTACATAAAGGAAATCCGAAATATTTAAATACAAGTACAAAACCTTAAGAGAAAATGGGGCATACCTGAAAATTGTGGCAAGAAAATTAAATTACCGAGAAACTTAGTAATCTTCACAAATGTGGGGAAACGACAAGGCACAAATGAATAAATAAATCCTGTAAAATATTTATGAAATATCGAGACAGATCTGAAATTGATCTTCTAAATTTGACAGCATTTACACTTCTCTAAAAATTTCTAGTCAAAGAGGGAATATTAAAAAATATGAGCTATCTCAATTGTGCCACTGTATTCCTTCAATTTTAACATTTTTTTCATTATTTTTACTATCATGTAATGATTTCTTGTTTTCCTGATCTTTCAAACCCTCACCCCTTTTTTACATTAACATGATTATCTTATTTTAGAAGTTCTCTTTGATTTCTCATATTTTATATGATCTTGTTGTATGATTTCTGAAATTCTTTTGCACACAAAAAATGACAGTTAGGTGCCGCACCAACCAAAACCACCAATTCCAGTTAGGGGTAGAGGGGGATAAAACAGACCGATTTTGGAAGTTGAGGGTGTCCTTCTAGTTAGTTTTAGAATCCATGGACAAATATGAAACTTAGGCCATAGTTCATGAATAATGGGAGCCTACCTCCTTTTCTTAAGGGTAGCAATCCATTGAACTACAATGCATGATTGAATAAAGTTCAAGAAAAAAAATCTGCTGGGGAAACCAGACATATTTATCGACAATACAATAATGCTATCCTTCAAATGAGACGTAGATTCAACCAACCATGATGGAACCAGGATTCACGAATGCTTTGCTTGTTCTTTTCTTTTTTTTTTTTTGGTAAAAGTGAAGAAAAAAATCACTAGGCA
The DNA here is from genome assembly GCF_002575655.3 of Aegilops tauschii subsp. strangulata. Classification (NCBI taxonomy): domain Eukaryota; kingdom Viridiplantae; phylum Streptophyta; class Magnoliopsida; order Poales; family Poaceae; genus Aegilops; species Aegilops tauschii. The sequence goes on along the minus strand of NC_053036.3, from coordinate 537,030,809 downwards.
AATTCAATGGATTCAGGTGCAAGCATTCAAAATGTCTTAACAAATTTCTTCACTATCGCAAAGAAGCTTTTGTGTTTGCAATTTTTGTGATGCTGACATTTGGAATAGCTTACTAAACTACAGTAACATTCCTACTGAAGCTTATAAGTCATAAAAGTTCAACTGTAGTTGAATAAGTTTTCTTCAGCGAGTAAGGGACAAATATTACAGACAATTGCAATTTCCTGCAACAATTTGTAAATCCAAGTGGACGGTACAATCTTGATCCAATGATAACAGGTAGTTGCACATTTTAGAAACTGTGCACAACTTTAGGTTAAGAAATGTGCAACTGCCCACATTCCTCAGCCTACAGTTACATACAATTTCTTTGCACAACCTTCAACTTGAGATGTGCCACTCGGTCATGTAAGAAATTACAACCTAAGAAGTGTAGATCGGTAAGGGAAAATATAACAGGCAATGACCGACTTAAGAAGTTTGTGATGCACGTCCTATTCATGCCTTAGCTTGGAGGCGCGATATGCAGCTATTTTCTTGGTAATTACCTTGTCTTGCATGCTGTCAACATATTGATAGAACACATGCCTCCATGTCTCTTTGCAAAAGAGCATGCCCCAGTATAGCCAAAACCCAAAGATGACTCCTGCTACCACAAAGCAGTACAACCAGAGTGTCTCCATATCTTCATCCTGCTTCATGTCATTCTGGTTTGATGCAGATGGGTTTACACAGTCCTGCAGCGGGAAACCGCACAGCCCTGGATTATTGCTGTATATTGAAGGATCTGGGAATGTCTGCAGCTGGCTGCCTGTAGGTATCCTCCCCGATAAACCGTTGGTCGAGAGGTTCAGAGTGCCGAGGGCCTTCAAATCTGCAAGGCTTGGAGGAATTTCCCCTGAGAGTTGGTTTTCCGAAAGGTCCAAGGATTCTAGCAATGCCAGATTGCCAACGTCTCCGGGAATACCACCTGAGAGATGGTTTCTTGACAAGTTTAGGTACCTGAGTCCAACAAGTGATGTGAGTCCTTTTGGGATCTCTTGTGAAAGGAAGTTGCTAGATAAGTCCATACCCACTATGAACGATATCGTGAAGTTGTAAAGATAACCCTCATTCTTCAGGACTATACGAAGCTGCTCTGCTGGCAGGTAGCAGTATGTGCTGTTCCCATTTTTCTGTTCTTGGATCATGCCAGTAAAGTTACCAAAATTGGATGGAATCCGTCCAGTGAACTTGTTTTTTGACAGGTCCAATAGCTGGAGTTGACGAAATTGTAATATCTGTGATGGTATGATGCCATCAAACATGTTTGATGACAGTAAAAGAAATCTTAGGTCAGGCAAGCTCTTGCTTATCCAAGAAGGTATCCCACCTGAGAAATTATTGCCTCCCAGATCTAGAGTGATAAGTTTCTTGCTTTTCTTAAGAACCAAAGGAAAGGCTCCACTGAAATGGTTATTCGCTAGGTGTAGAGACTGAAGATTCCGGTTAGGCGTCGCCAAGAACGGAACTACACCACTGAGCGAGTTGCTGGACAAATCCATGAACTCCAAATGCCGCATGTTCCATAAACACTTGGAGTTGGATAGGTCTCCATTTAAGGCATTGTTTGAGAGGTCCAGAAGTGATAACCTAGTAGAGTTGCAGAGGAATACCTCACCATCATCTGTCAGAAGTGTGCCATACAGATGGTTATTACTGACAGTTAGCCCCCGAAGTTGTTCTGGAGGCTTGCCAAAACAAGCCATTAGGTCTGCAACAATTTTGTTTTCTGTGAAGTCAATGTGCTCCAGGGTCGTGCAGTTCTGAAAGGTCATGCTGCGAAGGCTTGTAAATCCATTGTATGCAGCAAGGACCGTAACCAGTGCCCCTCCCGCGCAAATGGACGGCGGGAAGACCCCAGAGAAGCTATTTTTTGCCATGTTGATATAAGACAGCATGCTGCTATTTCCGAGCTCGTGGATGACGTCGCCTCCGAGCTGATTTTCTGACAGTAACAAGCGGTTTAGCTTTACCAAACGAGAGACTGTATCTGGTATCTGGCCATGTAAATAGTTCTGCGTCAGGTCCATGCGGTGTAATTCTGTCATGTTACCAATCTCCAGCGGGATGTGCCCTGTCAGACTGTTGTTTCTCAGGTTCAGCAGCCGGAGCTTCTTCAGTCTCCCGAATGTTAGCGGGATTGATCCAGTCAAATTGATTGAGTAGAGAGCAATCTTCGTCAAGCTTGTCAAGTTACCAATCTCTTCAGGTAGCGCCGCACCATCAAGACCCAAACCTCCCAGTTGCAGTTCAGTGAGCTGCTTCAGCCGGCCAATGCCACGGGGAATTGTACCAGTTACATACCAGTTGCTGCTGATCTGCAACTGCACCAGGCTTGTCAGGTTACTGATCCCTTCTGGAATGTTGCCATACAGACCGTTCTGAAATAGGATGAGCTTCTTCAGGTTGGGGAAAGCTGAGAAGTTGAACTTGTCAAGTGTGCCATTCAGACTCGCACCGCTGATGTTGAGGTTGACGATGGTGCTCCTGGCAGAGTTGCAACTGATGTACATCCAGTGGCAGATGCCGGTGGAGTTGGCCAATGACCATGAGCTTAGGGACTCATTGGCACCGGCCAAACTGGCCTTCCAACTCAGAAGAGCTTCAGCTTCACGCCGAATGCCGGCGTCACCGGTGTGACGATGGCACAGAGTAGGAGACAGGTGCAAGAGAGTAGGAAGTGCTTCATGATGGCTTGGGTCTGGCTAGTGCTTTGCTGCACCACAGAATATAAACCTATACAGAAGTAGTCGGCCAGCCGGCCGGCCAGCCGGCCAGCCATTGGGATAGTTATTTACTGAACGCTTCAAACCAAGTATACAAGTCCTTATCTTGGTGATACTTTGTTTATATGAAGAACGGCCTGCAAGCATACAAATGTACATTCGACATGGCACAAGGATTATAAGAAGGTTATAACGGTGAAGGACAGGGGATTTGTTTTGATACTACTACGCAAGTTCTTTTTCTAGAAAACTGACACATGACTCTCCAGGTTTCCAGTCTGAACATTTGAAAATATATAATGATAGTCAAAGTTTTGAATGTTTAACTAGGCCCTATGACAGACCATGTAAACTCCGCATGGTCAAGATAAATTCTGAGAAAGAAGATTGACACAACTCTCAGTTAATGGCATCTCCCATAGGGTCTATCTACAGTTCATAACTCAATGGCCCAGCTCCCTAAGCAAGCAGCGTTAAAAATGCAAAGGAAAATGAATATTACATCACAAATGTTCTTTGAGATCTTCCATTTTTCTTAAATAATTTAGGGAGCAGAGTTTTCCTAACCCATGAGAAAATCTACAACTTTTGTAGGGAGCAGAGTTTTCCTAACCCATGAGAAAATCTACAACTTTTGTATTCATATCTCATAAGATGTAAGCAAGTGGCAGTAATTCCTAAAATACACAACAAGGATGATGAGGTATAGTCATCTACCATGTATTTGATCTAAAGTTGTTCTAGTGCTGAGCTACATTATACAAACAGAGAACTGACAGTGATGTGGTTAATATGTACCCACATTCTATACATTTTTTCTAGCAAAACTCACTACCGAAGCAGCTAGTCCTGAAGTTGATTCCATCTATGAACAAGTGAGTAGACCTTCCATGCAAATGCCTGCGGGGATGTCACCTTCCCGCTCTACTGTCTCCAGCACCGCTCGGTAAAGCTTTGTCCATGAGCATCCATCGCCTGTCCCAACCACATCCCAGAAAGTAGGATTGGGGCTCGGTGGGTATGCAGCAACTACTAAGTTAGTAATGCTGCCCACTTTGACAGCCGGCCGGGGGAAGTCCAATGCCAAGTTGTCGACTTTATGCTCGTAAATTTTCCCGTTCCTGTCGACTTTGTACCTGGATGTGCCACTGAAGCAGCCATATGATTCCCACGGGACACGCGGTGTGCCCCACAGTTCCCACCGGACAACTATCGAGGTTTCTGTTAGTTGCCAAATGCGTGACACATCAAGCCCAATTTCACTGAATAGTAGACGACCGTGGAATCTGAGAGCCCAGAAGATTGTTTTGTAGTTGTCGATCCCATGGAAAGTGTTCAACGGATCAACAAATGTGATGTCTTCGCTGCAATGCGACGTAAAGAATGTTTATAGTCTCCATTTTACAAGAGTGTGCCTACAGTGCATCTACAGCGAATAGAAGTTTGCAAGAAATGAAATATATGCAGCTAGCATTCCTGTCAGTGTCAAGCATAACCAGAACCATACTCGGTTATTTACTTATTTGTATTAGTACTAGGACAACACATACTGTCGCAATTGCTGATGATGGACTGTCAATGTCACTGCCTCTTGTGGCCTTGACCTCTTATAAATTAGTTAAGCCAGTTCATCAATTGATTCAATTCCAATAATGAATACGACATATTAGCAGTTAATAAAGGGCTAATGTTGGATAACAGAACAAATGCCTATCACATCCAGGACTCTGAATCATAACTCGTATGAGTGGCAAGCTCTATTATTTTTGCACGAATAGCCATTTTATGAGCACTGAAATTGGTACTAGCTGCACATCACAATTTCAGTTCAAGTTTCAGCTTTAATTCCTGGAACTGCCGAGCTACGATTTGGTTACCGAATCCGACAAAACCCACCATTTATATTCTTGAAAGAAAGAAAAAAAGGAACAAAAATAGTCACACAAGAAAAGGGAAGGCCTGCTCACCGGTAGATGTCGTAGTTGGGCTCCCGGAGAAACACGGCCGGCAGGTCGTCCCGCAGCGCGCGCACCGCCGCCCCAAGGTTGAGGTAAAAATCCGACCTTCGCGGGTCCCCGCCGCCGCCGCCGGCGGTCGCAGCCCTGCTCCTGGTCTCCGCGGACTTGGCCGTGGGGGCCTCTTGCTGCGAGGCGCTGAGGAGGAGCGGGAGGTTGAGGTGGGTCGGCGCGGCGGCCTGCGCCGGGCCGGAGCAGTGGAGCCTGCCGCCGGCTCCGTGGCTTGGCAGGCCGAGCTGGGACTTGGGAGGAGTGGGCGGCGGCGATCTGCAGGGCGGCGTGGTGAGCTTGGGGAGGAGGAAGGCCATGGCTTCCTGCTCTCGTATCGTGTCCCCTCGATTTTTCTCTCACGGCTGATCTCGATGTCTACCGCGGCTTGTCTTCTTCTCCTGCGGCTGCGAGCCCTAGGTTGAGGTGTTCCATGTAGAAGCTTCAAATTGTGTGCGAGAAAGCAGGGCGATTTTGAGTGGCTGCAGAGGCTGCAGCAAGCTTGTGTGGGATGGGAGAGAGACGGCCCGAGACGTTACACTGAATGCGGTTAAAAATTCCGACTCGGCATCTTTTTTTTCTGAGTCGGCATCTGGCTTTTCTTCCGAGACAGGTGGCGTTGGACCCGAAGTTTGGTAGCTCAGGCCCAGTTTGAAATGTATAGGAACTAAACAGCTAAAAAAAAGTATTGTCGTCCGATTCATATTACTTGTCGCTGTTTTTGCTAAAAAAAATACTTGTTGCTGCTAGAACTAAACTGAAATGTGCGCGCGTGTGTGTTCTAAAAAAATGAAACTGAAATGTCATGCAAGCATGGTTATCATTGGCGTGACATTACTCACGTCTGGACCATGAGACGATAAAGGGCTCATGAGCGTATGCAGCTGCTTTCGATTGCGATGGTCGGAGCCAGGGGTCATTGTTGCATGCCATTGATCATTGTTGATCGCTTCGGGAGTTTCTTTTATAATAATTTGGTTGTGTGCGTGCTCGAAGTTTTGATGACATATAGTTAGAGAGGTCGTATTAGCTTGTGATATTAATATACTTCCTTTTATATCAACAAAAGGTGTCAAAACCACATAAAAACTCTAAAATGGTTGTTTGTTTGAATGTTAGGTAGAACCTCATGTTTGATTTTCTCCAAAATTCATATGTAATGCTCGTTCCTTGGGAATATTATAAGCAAATGTAGAACATCGATTCCTTTGCACCAAATGGCACCAAAGAATTTCTGTTTAGAATCCTACCATCTAGTGGCTCTTTTCTCTGTGGACACTATTCATTTGTTTGATTCAAAAGAAACATGGATTTTTTTTTCTTTGGTTTGGGTATCAAAAGAGAAACAAAGGAATTCAAACCTTCTTTTTACATTCATATGCACAAATAACAAGACAAAGTAGCACAATATTGACTTAATCTTAACTTTGCATCAACCTTACTATGGTTCTTATGATTCTTGTGATTTCCTTATTCCTGTGAATCAAACACCCTCCAAGTACATGTATTTGTATATCCTCCATTTTGCACATGCAATCTTATCGTATTACTATATTTTTCCCATTCCTGCATTTTGGAATCTTGTGAATCAAAGAGTGCCTAAGTTTCCTACTTTTTTCCTTTGTTGCAACATTTACGATCAAAATCGCTTAAAACTCATGGCTCCTCTATTCATACTGTTCTATGGGTGCTCGCAAATAAAAACGTATCATTTAAGGGTCAATCTGTAGATTACTAAAATACATAAATAAAAATGAATAGGATTTAAATGGATATTGATTAGCGTCAAAGAGTGTTGGACATACCAAACAGATAAAACAATAATTATAGCATGGAGTTTGAGTAAACGAAAACTTTCCTCTAAAATAGGGTGCAAGGAAATCTTTATAGATAATCCTTAAAGATTATAATCATATACATGAAAAGTCCTCAAAATATGAAATTCCTTTGAAATAAATAATCCTGAAGTGTACCTCGTGAGCCCATTTGAGCCCGATTTTGACAAAGTATACCCCTCGACACGTGACATGGTGAATCCTCCTTTTTTTCCATCATATTTTTATCCACCTTTCTCGTGAAGGCGATCACAAAGATAAATATGGAGATATATGAACTGGTGGTGTTCGAGAGGGAGGGTGATGGGAGGGGGGGAGAGAGATGTGACCGTTAGGGCCCTGGTTACCTCTGATCTGATTTCAGATCGATCTAGATAGTTTCCCTTTTTCCCTAGAGGTGACCCTAGGTTATCGAACCCACGAGAAGCTTTGCTACATACAAGGTGATTTCTGCAAGCACTTATTAACCAACAACTCTAGTTTTCTGAACCGAATACGTACAGTTTAAAGGAAAAAATAATAATAAAGAAAATAGGTGAGGGCTTAAGGTTTTACCTGCAACCATATACTTGCGCTTGGGATTATACTTTAGTATTCAACATGGTTTTGATAGACACCGTTACATATATGTAGTCGAAGTGTTGTTTGTGGAAGATGCATCCAAATAACTCCAAGACCAACATGCAGCCGCACCACGGTTCTATTGTCAAACCTAGGCCCTTACTGTATCGCGGGGTTACCTCAGTTATTAAGTACTAATCCATACCAACATATTAGACATTTAATGACTGCATGTTTTATACCCTAGAGAATACTTTTTAGTAATGTACTAATCTTACTGCCACCAATGTTTGGTATAGCTTTCCGCTCCTCTCTGCACTCAACCTCTCCTTGATCGATCCTCGGGATCCCAAGTACATGCGGGGCCTTAGAACGAGGTAGGGACAAGAGACAAATTTGTTGCATAACACATAGAAATAATGTCACTTCAAAGTAAACCAACACTGTCATTGTGCGAATACATGGGGTTGCGAGGCTATGCCTTAGCCCTTAGCCCGAGGGGACTACTCGTACATCATAAATAGATCACATGTAGAAGACACTATAGATGGTAGTTGAAGATGAATGATTAATAAAAGTCTTACAATGCCACTGTATGCGAAGTACTCTTGATTACAGGTTTATGGCTATGCCTATGGGGATGAAGACTAGGGAGATGGAGATGGCGGTGGATGTAGATGGGAATGGCGATGGATGCTAAGGGATGACTTGGTGGATGAGCGACTCTCCTCACTGAAGGGTTTTCTTCTCATTATATGGTCCTGGTGTGCGGCACATGGTTTATAGGCCGACACATCTCGAATTGACCCTCGTTGCCTTCAACGAAGTTGCCAGTGCTGAGGTCACGGAGGCGGTGGCATGTGCTACGACTACTGGTATGAGCAGGCTGGTTCATACCAGGCGTCGTCTTCTCTTCTGGTGCCTTTTGTGCACCTCCAGATAATTGGACTTGATCTACATGCACAATATCATCTTCTATTTTTGCGACAACACGCCCAATATGTTCCATGTATCGCTTGATTTATGTCCTTAAATGGCACGGTCTTGCAAGGAACAAAATAAACAAAGTGATTTGTGATCTTTCATTTTTATTAGTCATTAATGATCATATCGAACATTCTCTCAGAAGATCTAAGATTATACATTCCAAACATGGGTAAAATGAGTGGAAAATACACTCATCAACCTCTCGAAGCTTAAACCTTGATCGTCCTTGAGCAAGTAACAAGGCCGTAAGGAACTCAGTGTTTAAATATAAAACGAAAAGATTTAGGTTCACTTACGGTCGATATGTCTAGATAGCTTATCACTTTCTTCACCTGAAAATTTTAGCATAGTTATAGCGGTGGCAATGGTTATTATGCAATCTTGTTTAGCCAAGACGGTTAGAACAAAAATTTCATTAACTTGAACAAAGCAACCAACCACCAATCATTCTATTTCGTCTAGCTAACACTTTATTCCCGGTAACACTTTGGAACAACTTTACAACAAAACACTATTCATAGAAGTATGAGACATGTCAAACATAACATGGTAACACCCATAATACTTCATCAAGGCACAATAGTGCTCCTTCTTTCACTATTTGCTGGAATTTTTATCTTAAGTGGCGAGACCATGCCAAAAAGTGTGAACGTGCAATTTTAGGTATTGTTGTGGGGGGAAGTCGGGCACTCATGACGGACACTGGGTTTTATCCCATGTGCGCGTGTGATCATTAGACATAGGAGTACCCATATTTTCACATAAACACATCCTCCCTACATAGTCAAGATATTGACTGTTGTAACATTTCTGTTAGAGACAACCATGGTCGAAATCTGAATCGAAACTCTGATAGATCGTTCATAGGCCAGCATGGTTCATAGTACACACATAAAGCAATATCTTATATAATTGCACAACAAGCTTTCGCATGTGATAATTTCTATAAACTCCAACTTTGTCCTCTGGAAAATTCTTTTTGTGAGGACTATTGAGTCTATTAAATTAAATATTACGGGGTCTAGTATATCTATTATTAGATTCTTTGAACAAATTTTCTCAACACCTAAGTCTTTCAAGATAATTTCTCTTATCCACGTGATTATATTATTACCAACACTTGTAAAACCAGTCCTGTAACAAGTCTTGGTTAACTGACTGAAACACAATAACGACTACTTAATTAATTTAGTCAAATGAATGCAAACTTATACTAACTACCAAGACATACTCCCACTTAGATACATCACACATGCATGCTACTACAACTAGCATAGGCGTTCAAGTTCATAAAGCGGGAGTCGTAGGTCATACCTCACGTCCATGAATGCCCATACTTCTCTTTTGTATGGCATGTTCCTTATTGCTTAGTGTAAATCAACTAAGTTGCAAAAGAATTAGCAAAAGATGCAAAAGAAACCACAACAATAAAAGGTGCAAAGTTTTTTTTGGTGTTTTTGGTTTTTGAAAACTAACTAAAAGGAGAAACAACTAAAAAAAGTGAACAAAGCAAGGCTTTGCAAACCAAACAAAAAGAAACAAAAGAAAGCAAAGTGTTGAAGCGAGCCTAACACTAGTGTTTCCAGGCTCTCCATGAGCTGAAGTACAACATAAATACATGTTTACTTCAAATAAATTCATTGCCACATCTTGATATAGACGTGAAAACGACCGCCCAAACTTGAGAGCTCATTGTGGCGGCGGCTAGTAGTATCCTGGAGCCCATGAATGGCTCCACGTGGTGAAGTGGAACATCATTTCTTCAGTTGTGGCTCGGAGAGAGTTGGCGAGGTCGCTCATATTTTGCAAGCATCATGTGGTGGGGAAAGATCTAGGCACGTATATCTGGTTGGATGTGAGTGATCATGAGTTATTATTGTTGACATTACCCTTGAGGTAAATAAGTTGGGAGGCGAAACTATAACCCCTATCTTTCTATGTGTCTGACTGAAACTTTTGCTCCATATATATGTCGTGAGTGTCAGCAATCATACAAGACTAAATGATAGTTGAATATGTGGACTTGCTAAACAAAAAGCTCTTACATAAGATTCTTCCTGAGAATATGATGAATTGTGATTGTTTCATTGACTAAGAACAAAGTTTGTTAACTTTCAAGAAAGTTTATGTTTTATACTTTGATATTGTGATGAATTGTTACTTGTTCATGAGAAGTTTTATGATGATATATTGCTGCTATGATAATGATCATGATGCTACTATGTTCGTATTTTGTTTTTATCGACACCTATCTCTCTAAACATGTGGTCATGCTTATCGATTTTAGTTTTCGCTTGAGGACAAACAAGGTCTAAGCTTGGGGGAGTTGATACGTCCATTTGCATCATGTTTTCCTAATGTTATTTTACAATGTTTTTTGATCATTATAATATTTTGTGATGCAATTATAATACCTTTTCTCTCTTAATTTGCAAGATTTACCTGAAGATGGAGAGATTGCTGGCAGCTGGAATTTTGGACCTAGAAAAGCTACATCAAAGATACCTATTCTGCAGAACTCCAAATGAGCCGAAATTTCATGGAGAATTTTTATGGAATATATGAAAAATACTGGAGCAAAGAAGTACCAGAGGGGACCCACCAGTTGCCCACAAGGCACTTGGGCGCGGCCACCCCCTAGGTGCACCCTAGTACCTTGTGGGGCCACTGGCAAGCCTCCGGCCCCCATCTTCTGCTATATGAAGGGTTTTGACCTAGAAAAAAAATAAAGAGAGAACTTTCGGGATGAAGCGCCGCCGTCTCGAGGTGGAACCTGGGCAGGAGCACTTTTGCTCTCCGGCGGAGCGATTCCGCCGGGGATACTTCCCTCCGGGAGGGGGAAATCAAAGCCATCGTCATCACCAACGATCCTCTCATCGTGGGAGGACCAATCTTCATCAACATCTTCACCAGCACCAGCTCATATCAAACCCTAGCTCATCTCTTGTATTCAATCTTTGTCTCAAAATCTCAGATTGGTACATGTTGGTGGCTAGTAGTGTTGATTACATCTTGTAGTTGATGCTAGTTGGTTTATTTGGTGGAATATTATATGTTCAGATCCTTGAAGATTATATGTACATGATTTGTGAGTAGTTACTTTTGTTCTTGAGGACATGGGAGAAGTCTTGTTATAAGTAACCAAGTGAATTTGGTATTCATTCGATATTTTGATTATATGTATGTTGTTGCGTCCTTTAGTGGTGTCATGTGAACGTTGACTACATGACACTTCACCATACTTGGGCCTAAGGGAAGGCATTGTGGAGTAATAAGTAGATGATGGGTTGCTAGAGTGACAAAAGTTTAAACCCTAGTTTATGCGTGAAGGAAATATGTCCTAGAGGCAATAATAAAGTTGTTATTTTATATTTTCTTATATCATGATAAATGTTTATTATTCATGCTAGAATTGTATTAACCGGAAACTTGATACATGTGTGGATACATAGACAAAACACTGTGTCCCTAGTAAGCCTCTACTAGACTAGCTCGTTAATCAAAGATGGTTAACTTTCCTAACCATAGACATGTGTTGTCATTTGATGAACGAGATCACATCATTAGGAGAATGATGTGATGGACAAGACCCATCTGTTGGCTTAGCATAATGATCGTTCAGTTTTATTGCTATAGCTTTCTTCATGACTTATACATATTCCTTTGACTATGAGATTATGCAACTCCCGGATACCGGAGGAATACCTTGTGTGCTATCAAACGTCACAACGTAACTGGGTGATTATAAAGTTGCTCTACAGGTATCTCTAAAGGTGTTTGTTGGGTTGGCATAGATCGAGATTAGGATTTGTCACTCCGAGTATCGGAGAGGTATCTCTGGGCCCTCTCGGTAATGCACATCATGATAAGCCTTGCAAGCAATGTGACTAATGAGTTAGTTACGGGATGATGCATTACGGAACGAGTAAAGAGACTTGCCGGTAACGAGATTGAAATAGGTATGGAGATACTGAAATCGAATCTCGGGCAAGTAACATACCGATGACAAAGGGAATGATGTATGTTGTCATTGGGGTTTGACCGATAAACATCTTCGTAGAATATGTAGGAACCAATATGAGCATCCAGGTTCCGCTATTGGTTATTGATCGGAGATATGTCTCGGCCATGTCTACGTAGTTCTCGAACCCGTAGGGTCCGCACGCTTAACGTTCGATGACGATTTGTATTATGAGTTATGTGTTTTGGTGACCGAAGATTGTTCGGAGTCCCGGATGAGATCACGGACATGACGAGGAGTCTCGAAATGGTCGAGAGATAAAGCTTGATATATTGGACGATAGTATTCAGACACCGGAATGGTTCAGAAGTGTTTCAGGTATTTATCGGAGAACCGGGAGGTTACCGGACCCCCCCGGGGAAAGTAATGGGCCACATGGGCCATAGGGGAGAGAGAGGGCAGCCCACAAGGGGTGGCGCCCCCACCCATGGGGAGTCCAAATTGGACAAGGGGAGGGGGCTCGGCCCCCCTTTCCTTCTCCCTCTCCCTCTCCTTCCTCCTTTCCCCCTCCGAAAGAAGGAAGGGGGAGGCCGAATAGGACTTGGAGTCCTAGTAGGACTCCTCCCCATTGGGGGCGCCCCTAGGCCGGCCCTCTCCATCTTCCTCCTTTATATACGGGGGCAGGGGGCACCCCAAAAGCACATCAATTGTTTCTTAGCCGTGTGCGGTGCCCCCCTCCACCGTTTACTCCTCCGGCCATATTGTCGTAGTGCTTAGGCGAAGCCCTGCGCGAATCACATCACCATCACCGTCACTACGCCGTCGTGCTGATGAAACTCTCCCTCTACACTTTGCTGGATCAAGAGTTCGAGAGACGTCATCGAGATGAACATGTGCAGAACTCGGAGGTACCATACATTCGGTGCTTGAGCGGTTGGATCGCGAAGACGTTCGACTACATCAACCGCGTTAAGCTAACACTTCCGCTTTCGGTCTACGAGGGTACGTGGAAACACTCTCCCCCTCTCGTTGCTATGCATATCCTAGATAGATCTTGCGTGAGCGTAGGAATTTTTTTTTGAAATTGCATGCTACCGTTCCCAACAGTTATTCCATAAGGGGCTGATTTGGATCCATATGTTTCATGCTATGGTTAGATTTATCGTAATTCTTCTTTCATAGTTGCGGATGCTTGCGAGAGGGGGTAATCATAAGTGGGAGGCTTGTTCAAGTAAGAATAACACCAAAGCACAGGTTCACCCACATATCAAATTATCAAAGTAGCGAACGCGAATCAAACAAACATGATGAAAGTGACTAGATGAAATTCCCATGTGTCCTCAAGAACGCTTTGCTTGCTATAAGAGAACGTTCCGGCCTGTCCTTTGCTACAAAAAGTATTGGGATACCTTGATGCACCTATTGTCACTATTGTTACTTGCTACTTGTTACGAATTACCTTGCTAGCAAACTATCATTTACTGATAATTTCAGTGCTTGCAGAAAATACCTTGCCGAAAACCGCTTGTCATTTTATTCTACTCCTCGCTGGGTTCAACACTCTTACTTATCGAAAGGACTACGATTGATTCCCTATACTTGTGGGTCATTGTTCTCCTGTTTGTTCAATAACCACTAGTACGTGTCGGTGCTATACAAACGGTTTTTAACCCCTTTCCGCGATGGCATTTGGAATCGTCGCCAAGTGAGTGTGGGCGATAGGGGGTACTTCCCACACGACCCAGAAATCATCGGGGATAGGCCCTCCTGGGACACCAAATGAGCTCGTGTGCGATCGGGCGAGGCATCAAAACCCAATCATTTCCATAGGTATGTATATCCCACACGGTGAATCCCAGAAAAACATTTCCGTAGGTATGTACATCCCACACGGTGAGTCCCAAAAAACATTTCCGTAGGTATGCAAGGAATACATTTCCGTTCTTATGTACATCCCACACAGTCAATCCAGGGAAAATGTTTCCGTTTGTATGTATATCACACACAGTCAATCCAAGGAATACGTTTCCGTTCTTATGTACATCCCACACAGTCAATCCAGGGAAAACGTTTCCGTTCGTATGTACATCCCACACAGTTTTATGTGTAGGCTCGTGTGTGAAAGGTGTAACTATCACACACGCTCTGCCTCAGTTAACTGTTTGCTTTTATCAACTACGTCACACATGATTTGATGAAGAAAACTGTGTGGCATTGGGCTATCCATCACAAGCGCTTTTACTACTAGAACCGTTTGCAAAGTTCCATGACACATTTAGCAGGTTTATTAGTTTACAATTAATAATTCCAGTATTACGCAAATTCACATTTCATATTGAACAGCTGTTTGCCAATTTCATATCAGACACATAAATATATTATAACATCACAGTACGATAGCTACATGAAAATAACACAGTACAACATATAGCTAGTTCAACTTCATAAGAACAATATTAGAACAATATATTCATTTTCCTAATCGAGATCATCCAGGCTCGTCTTATCCACCTCTGCTTCCAGTTCAGTAAGAACCTGTTTTGCACGGGCCAACTGGGAAAGTGCCTCCTCCTTCGCCAACACCATCTTAGCAAAGTCTGATTTAAAAAATCTGAGCTCATTCTCCACCTTCAACTTTTTATCCTGCATCTTCAAATATTCTTCAGCGTTGACAACAGTTTCTCTAAGCCTACGCCTGTTCTCTTCCTCATACATGCTCCAGAGCTTCGCTAGGCACATCTTCAAAGACTGTGCCACTCTTGATCAACCCATTCCAAGTAAGAACACTTCCGTTCATCCTATAATATTTAAAACTAGATCAGTAACAACTGTAGGGGAAATGGGTTTATAGCAACATAGAAAATCACCAATGCTTATTTTGAAAAACTGAAGAAACATGTTAATTATGACATATCTTCTCAAAAAGATCAATGTGCAAATGAATTAATTGCTACTGAGATAACAACCAAATTCTAGAACATCAGAAGCTATAATTAACTACCAACAACGCTACAAGTTCTGACTCATGTACAATAAATAACAAATTGAACATTTTATGAGGAAGGTAAATATAACTGCAACAGCATAGCAACAGTGTTTGGATGACAACAAATTGATACTAACAGGTGTGTACATGCACAAATTTAGTAACATAGAACTAATAGCACTAAGGCCGTCCACTATGTATGCCAAAACTGGGGTAAAGACAACTATTGCTACATCTCGCACCGGTGCCCTGCACTAGCGAGCCGATGTAGCGAAAAAAATCAGGGATCCGGACTCCGGAGCACGTTGTTGCTCCGATGCCCAGTTCCTTCGTGCCATAAAGATTTAGTATTTTACTGCTTGGCTGCTCGGATGTGTGGACCAAAGTTGGCTGCACAAACTACTGAAGCAGTGCCAAATAATTTTCTAATGGCACCACTGATGAGATGGCAACAATTTAAGATACTAGGTACAAACTGTGACACTGTCTTAGGATGCGTTTGGTTGAAGGTGTGGTATGAATGGGTTGGGACCGTGACAGTGTCTGAATCACATCTAACAAATGATTTGTAACAATGAAAGAGGGTCTAATCTTCTCTGCACATGCCAGAAACTTCCTCCCACTGTCCACAGATTCAAACGCAACTAGCTTCACGCATGGAGATTGATAGTGACAACGAGCAGATAGATCTTTAGCCACCCCGCTCCATTCGTTGACACTGATGGTCCTAGGGAGCTACAAGAGGAAGAAATGACTCAAATCGACCGCCGGGTAAAAATCCTTCATTCCAAGTCATTGCCCGAGAGAGAGAAGAGAGGCATACCCGGGTGGTGAAGGAGTCATCGCCGGAGGAGGAACCGCTGGAGAGGTCTTTGAAGAAGACCATGGCGACCCCGGCGGTAGGATGCGAGACGGTGAGAGCGAGGAAGCGGCTATAGCTTAGGAAGGAAGGAAGGAAGGAGGAAACAGGGGAAATGTGACTTGTGGTCGGGGAGAAAAGTGGGTGGGGATGGGGGCGGGGGTAGATATTTTGGCGGTAGGCCAAAATTTTGGAAATGTGGAGGGAAACTTTGCGTGCGGTGCCGCCGGACCATTCACTTTGAACGATTGTGTGCATCGCAAATGATTCTTCTACTTTACTCGCATGGGATGAGTTTGATAATTCAAATTTTGGTGGAAATTAACCTGGATACGTCATTGCACAATTTAACATCGCTTGCTAATTTGGGCACACAAAAGAGCGTACAGCAGACAGACCACACTTACTGAATCGAGCAATTTTAGTAATTAAACAGAGCCAGTTGACCTAAACATTGCTCTAACAAAAGACCAGCATTAAAAACAAAGCCTAAGTACGCATAATTTTAACAAATCCGCCGCCGCGCCGGCCTATGCATCGCCGGTGTGAGATGAGACGTCAATGACTTGTCCTGGTGACATGCCGCCGTTGGTGGACTCCGCGTCCCCCCTGCTGAAGTCGACCGCGTCCTCATCCTCGTCCTCGTCCTCGGCGCCGCCCTCAAGGTTGTAGTACTCGTAGTAGTGGCTGCACTAGAGCTCGCGTTGGTACTCCACCGCTAATTCCTCGACGGACAGACTCTTCTCTACCTCGACCTTGGCCACGCGCAACTCCTCCCGCTCGGCGACCTCATGAGGAAGCAGGTGCTTCATGGCCACCTCCGCCTTTTCGGACGTGGGTTGCATGCTGGAGTCTGAGGTGGACTGCAATATCTTGGCGTGTGCATCCTCGATCTTGGCGTGGATGGCCTCGACCCGAGCCAGGGCGACATCGGCGGCACGGACGGCAGCTCGAGTGCTCTCGGCGTTTGCAGCCGCCGCCGCTGCAGCCGTCTCGGCTGCTGCAGCTGCCCTGTCAGCTGCCGCAGATGCCCTCTCGACGGAAGCGGCCGCGCTCAATGCGGATGCGGCGGCACTCTCGGCGTAGGCGGCCGTGCTCTCGGTGCAGGCGGCGACGCTCGGGGGGGGGGGGGGGGGGGCGACCACAGTACGGGCCTTCACAAAGCGTTTCCACGGTGTTATCTTTGCAAGAAGGGGGTGCAGGAATGGGGATCGGGATTCGTGGATTCGGGGTTTGCCGGCACTGGAGCAGACGAGCCGGCGAAGCTTAAGGAGAGAGACTTAAATAGACCCAGATATTTTCATCGCAAACGGTTCCTAGAAAACAACTGTGTGTTGTTGTAGATATTTTTTATTAGCTGTGAAAGACGAATTTGGAGTAAAGTGGCAACGGATGGTGTTTTAAATGTACGAGAAATTTTGTAGTACTAATACAACTGTCATGTCAAATTTTGGAAAATTTCAGGGGTCATTTGACCTTTTAAGACATTTAAGTGATTTTCTAGCCATTTAATACCGTAATTGAAATTTGAACTACATGTACATGCAACAGCTAATCATAACGGTTTGAAAACTCATATTTTGTGTAGTTGTGTGCGATTTAATTCCATGTGCAGTAAATTGGAAGGAATTTTCAAACATATTGGTCTTACTGCTATGACACAATTAAGCATGGAGTGACATGGCATTTTAATTTCAAAAAATTAAAAATATATCAGAAACACATGAAACCTTGGTTGATGTAATGTCATGCCACCAAGATGATGTGGTAAAAAATTTGGCATGTTTGACGAAAGTTTGGACACACACCCCTCACAAACCGGAGCAACTCACTAGAAGGCGCGTGGTTCCGAGAGGGAACAATGCATGTTTGATGACGAACGGGAGATAACTTCCTCATACGGCCTTCAATTTTTTTCTATGTTTAACATGCACTACTACAACTGTAATGTGAAATTTTGGAAAATTCTAGGGGTCATTTGACCTTTTAAAGACATTTAAGTGATTTTGTAGCCATTTAATGACCGTAATTCAAATTTGAACTACATCTACATGCAACGGCTAATCATAACGGTTTGAAAAATCATATTTGCGAACTTGTGTGCGAGTTAATTCCATGTGCAGTAAATTAGAAGGAATTTTCAAACATATTTGTCTCACGACATGGACACATGCATATGTATGGATGGAGTGACATGGCATTTTAATTCCAAAAAATAAAAAATCAGAAACACATGAAATCTTGGTTGATGTAATGTCATGCCACCAAGATGAGGTGGTAAAAAAATTGGCATGTTTGACGAAAGTTTGGACACACACCCCTCACAAACTGGAGCAACTCACTAGAAGGCTCGTGGTTCCGAGAGGGAACAATGCATGTTTGATGACGAACGTGAGATAGCTTCCTCTTACGGCCTTCAATTTTTTTCTACGTCTAACGTGCACTACTACAACTGTAATGTGAAATTTTGGAAAATTCTAGGGGTCATTTGACCTTTTAAAAACATTTAAGTGATTTTCTAGCCATTTAATGACCGTAATTCAAATTTGAACTACATCTACATGCAACGGCTAACCATAATGGTTTGAAAAATCATATTTGTGTACTTGTGTGCGAATTAATTCCATGTGCAGTAAATTAGAATGAATTTTCAAACATATTTGTCTCACGACATGGACACATGCATATGTATGCATGAAGTGACATGGCATTTTAATTCCAAAAAATTTAAAAAATATCAGAAACACACGAAACCTTGCTTGATGTAATGTCATGCCACCAAGATGATGTGGTAAAAAAATTGGCATGTTTTACGAAATTTGGACACACACCCTCACAAACCGGAGCAACTCACTAGAAGGCTCGTGATTCCGAGAGGGAACAATGCATGTTTGATGACGAACGGGAGATAGCTTCCTCTTACATCTTTAATTTTTTTCTACGTCTAACATGCACTACTACAACTGTAATGTGAATTTTTAGAAAATTTTAGGGGTCATTTGACCTTTTAAAGACATTTAAGTGATTTTCTAGCCATTTAATGACCGTAATTCAAATTTGAACTACATCTACATGCAATGGCTAACCATAACGGTTTGAAAAATCATATTTGTGTACTTGTGTGCGAGTTAATTCCATGTGTAATAAATTAGAAGGAATTTTCAAACATATTTGTCTCACGACATGGACACATGCATATGTATGCATGGAGTGACATGGCATTTTAATTCCAAAAAATTTAAAATATCAGAAACACATGAAACCTTGTTTGATGTAATGTCATGCCACCAACATGATGTGGTAAAAAAATTGGCATGTTTGATAAAAGTTTGGACACACATCCCTCACAAACCGGAGCAACTCACTAGAAGGCTCGTGGTTCCGAGAGGGAACAATGCATGTTTGATGATGAACGGGATATAGCTTCCTCTTACGGCCTTCAATTTTTTTTCTACGTCTAACGTGCACTACTAGAACTGTAATGTGAAATTTTGGAAAATTCTAGGGGTCATTTGACCTTTTAAAGACATTTAAGTGATTTTCTAGCCATTTAATGACCATAATTCAAATTTGAACTACATCTACATGCAACGGCTAACCATAACGGTTTGAAAAATCATATTTGTATACTTGTGTGCAAGTTAATTCCATGTGCAGTAAATTAGAAGGAATTTTCAAACATATTGGTCTCACGACATGGACACATGCATATGTATGCATGGAGTGCCATGGCATTTTAAATCCAAAAAATTAAAAAATGATCAGAAAAACATGAAACCTTGATTGATTTAATGTCATGCCACCAAGATGATGTGGTAAAAAATTGTCCTGTTTGACGAAAGTTTGAACACACACCCCTCACAAACCGGAGCAACTCACTAGAAGGTTCTGTTGGGGAACGTAGTAATTTCAAAAAAAAAATCCTACGCACACGCAAGATCATGGTGATGCATAGCAACGAGAGGTGAGAGTGTCGTCCACCTACCCTCATAGACCGTAAGCGGAAGCGTTATGACAACGCGGTTGATGTAGTCGTACGTCTTCACGATCGACCGATCCTAATACCGAACGTACGGCACCTCCGCGATCTGCACACGTTCAGCTCGGTGACGTCCCACGAACTCACGATCCAGTAGAGCTTCGAGGGAGAGTTCCGTCAGCACGACGGCGTGATGATGGTGATGATGATGCTATCGAGGCAGGGCTTCGCCTAAGCACCGCTACAATATGATCGAGGTGGATTATGGTGGAGGGGGGCACTGCACACGGCTAAAAGATCAATGATCAACTTGTGTGTCTATCACTACAAAAAAAGACACATCCGTGACATTTTGGGCCGAACGATTTTTTTTCTGTCATACTTATGACACTTCTATGACAATAATTGTGACAAAACACGGCATCATCATAGATGTGGTGGGGTCCTACTTCTATGACAAAAAATCATGACAGAAAATGGGCTTTTCGTCCTGGGCGGGCCGGAGATGCAGCTGCATGACATTCTTTGGGCCGTCCATGACGAAAAAAACTGTGGTAGAAGCGAGGGCGAGGAAAATATCGGGGTGTTCCCAGTTACGGTGGGTGGTCGGGGCCGAGCGATGCGCGTTTCTCTCATACACGCACGCGCGTGGGTGCGAGGCGTTGGGATCTAACTGAACCCGAGCGAGGCGTTGGGCTCTAACTGAACCCGAGCGATTGCACTGCAGGCTACGCGTTACTGAACCCGAGCGATCGATCGATGGCTATTAACTGAACCCGATCGAGCGATTCCTTCGCTACTGCTGCTAACTGAAGCCGATCGATGCTGCCTCTGGATGAACAGTGAGCGTTGCTGGGGGGGGGGGTTTGGATGAACTGTTCCCGGTGGGGTTGGATGAATAGGACCCTGTGGTGTTGCCACTGGATGAACAGGACCCCGATCGATCGAGCCGATTGGGGCTGGATGAACAGGACCCCGTGGAGGGCAGGATGAACAGGACCACCCCGTGGAGGGCTGGATGAACAGTAGACGGTGGAGGGCTGGATGAACAGTAGCCCGTGGAGGGGTGGTTGAACAGGAGCCCGTGGAGAGGGCTGGTTGAACAGTAGCCGATGGAGTAGCGCGCGGTGGATGCTGGATGAACAGGAGCCCATGGATGAACAGTCGCAGGTGGAGGCTGGAGGAGGTCGACAGTGGATGAACAGTAGCCCGTGGAGGCTGGACGGGGTCGACGGTGGAGATGAACAGTATCCTGTTGAGTCCCGTTTTGCGGTACGCCACACCCCTCCTGATAAACAGGACCCCCGTTTCGACCGTAGCGCTCCAACACAAGTCTGTTTCCTCCGTTTTGCGGTACGCCACACCCCTCCCGATCAACAGGACCCCCTTTTCGACCGTAGGAGATCCGTTTCCTCCATTTTGCGGTACGCCATACCCCTCCCGATGAACAGGATCCCGTTTCGAACGTGGCCGGTCAAACACAAGGCCGTTTCCTTCGTTCTACAGTACGCCAGGCCTTGTTTCCATCGGCCGTTCCATCCAATCCCTCCCGATGAACACGACGACGCATTCCGTTCCGACCCAGCCGGTTGGCTCCCCATGAACACGACGACGACGTTGTTTCTCCGTTCCGACCCAGCCATGTACACGAGCCCTGGCCGTACGTACGCGCGAGTAGGCGTTCGAGGCCCTGCCGGTATGTACGTATGTGGCCGTATTTACTTTCTTGCACCCTGGCCGTTGTACGTACGTGTACATGCTACGTGCGCGCCTCTACTACGACACGTGCGCGCCTCTACATCGACCAGTATGTACGTACACGTTCATGACCAGAATGACAACGCTACGTACGCTTCGGCCAGTGGGTCCCGACTGTCAGGCACTTCCTTGCGTGCGAAGATGTAGCTGGTGGGTCCCAGCAGTCAGGGGGCAAATCGTTTTTTTTTGCCCGGACACACTTCCTTGCGTGCGAAGATGTCGCTGCTAGGTCCCAGCAGTCAGGGGGGAAACGTTTTTTTTTCACGAAATACGGTTGCCCGTCCGGTGGGTCCCTGCTGTCAGGTGGAGGAATCATTATTTTCCGCGTAATAAGGAGGCACTTCCTTGCTGCGGCCGTGGACCCAGCTGTCAGCCTCTCCACGTACAGTCCACATCCGATGGAAGCCGTTCCTTGACCATGTTGACCACGCCGCGCCGAGAGCACCATGGCGGTGGATGACGGCAAGGCCTACGAAGGGGACGACGCGGAGCCGGGGAAGACGCGGCAGTGGATGCCCACGCGTAGAGGAGTATAAGGGTTCACTGGTTTGCTGCGGTGTGAGGCTATCGTCGCCGCAGAATAACAGGGGGTGTGGGTGAGTAGAGGGATGGCCTGGCTAGCTGTGGGAGTAGTAGGGGGCGGTGAGGCCTCCGCGGCATCGCAGCCGGCCACGGGAGGCAGGAACACGAGTCACGACCGGCGCTGCTTTGGGCGGCTGGAGCAAGAAGACCAGAGGTTGAAGAAGCACTACGGCCGTTGGATGGACATCGTACGGTCACTGGAGCTAGAATCGTTCATATTGACTAAGTTGACAAAGCCCTCCATCCCCGTCAACTTAGTTGGCCCACAAGTCAGCCTCCCACTATTTTGGGTCCCAGCTAGCAGGGGGTATTCATTTTTTTGTGCGTAATAAGGAGGCACTTCCTTGCGTGCAAAGATATAGCTGGTGGGTCCGATCTGTCAGCGGTGGGAACATTTTCCACGAAATACAGAGGCCCTTCCGGTGGGTCCCAGCTGTCAGGTGGAGGAATCATTATTTTGTGCGTAATAAGGAGGCATTTCCTTGCGTGCGACCGTGGACCCAGCTGTCAGCCTCTCCACGCATAGTCTACTTCAGATGGTGTCGTTCGTTGACCACGTTGATCACTCCGCGCCGAGCGCATCCAAGGTGGTGGACGACGGCGAGGCTGGGCTGGGCTGGATGAACAAATAATGTAGCGTCCATGCGGCCCATTTATGTTTTTCCTAAAAAATTACAGGTCATTTGCACTTTCTCGAAATACACGATTTTGTTGGGCTTATTCTAATTATAATGTTGGGGTGGGCGCAACAATGTTATCAAAAAATAAACAGGGGCTGAGCATTTTGTTATATATATATATAATAAGTGATTTATTATTACATTGGTCCTTAAATCTTACCAAGCTTTTGTACACAATCACCAGGATTTTCGTTGCCAAAAAAATCGAGGATTTTATTGTTAAGAAATTATTTTATAAGTTAATAAGATGTGGGATATTGTTTTCTTACATATGTAAGTATCTGTTAAATATATGATGACAATAACAATAATATATAATAACATATAAAATAATTTAAATAAATATAATATAGTTAGAAGGGAAACATAAGTTGGACCAGGCGTTCCTATTCTTATATAGAAAAATAGAACAGACGTCTGCGTTTTCTTTAAAAAAAATACATAAATTGGGCTGCCTATGTTTCAGGAAAAATAAAACCTCGGATGGGAGATCCATAGGCCGGTCGATACATGACGGCCCTCAAGAAAATACAAACAGGCCTATGGACCTCCCATCCGAGGTCGTGGGCTGCGCATGTTAAAAAAGAAAGCCTAGACGGGGCAGCCCAAAACCCAGCTGATACTTGCTGCCCCAGTGATAATAAATGATACCTGCCAGCTCCCTGGCTTCGTTGTGAATTTATCTCCTATAATAACTACGTTGAAGCACCTAAAAAATGTAACTATGTTGACAAACCCGTGGGTCCCAACGTCAGTATAGCATTAGGAGGAAGTATTTTTCAATGAGGCACTTGCTTGCGTACAGCCATAGACCTGGTGGGTCCCGACTGTCCGCCTCTCCACGTACAGTCCTCTCCAGATTCCTCTCGTTTGTTCAGCATGTTCACAACGGCAGACAGCGGCGTCGCGGCGAGCGCACAGGCGCAGGAGGAGATCCGACCACCTGAGGAAGTGCCTTATTAGTAACGAAACAACTGAACTAGCCTAGTGGCCGAGTGACACTACCCGACAGCTGTTCCGCCCGGGTTCAATTCCACCTGTGCAGAGAAAATATCTCCAAAATTTTTGCCTCTGCCTTTATTGACATGTGGGTCCCAATTGTTATCTACGCACACCACGTCCAACACTTGCCAAAACTTCGTCCCTCGTTTTCTCTGTTTTTCGCACACTCGACATTGTGTGGGCATCTTGAAAATAGTATATCTTTTTGACTGTGCATCATATGAAGATGTGCTATGCATGAATGTTGATCAGCATGATGTTAACTGGCTGGTAGTTCCAGTTTCGACCATGAATAAAACTTCCAGCATGATGGTAACACTGTTTGAAAAGGCCGTGTTAATATAAATGCTCTGCCTCTGAAAGTTGCAGTTTCTTATCTGAAACTAAACTTGGAGTTTCTTATCTGAAACCGAAACTTGCAGTTTCTTCTCTGAGAATCACATTGTCTGCACTTTTATACTCCTATGAAACTACATTTTTTTAAGTGCTAAAAATAGATCTCTAGAATTCATAAAATACTTCATATGCTCAATACTGCAAATCTGAAATTCAAAAGACTCATATCTGAAAGTACTCTCAAAATACACAACACAAAACACAATTCACAACCTGCAAATACTAACAACCCTAATCTCCTCCTGACAATTCACAACCTGCCCGACTATTGGTCTGGGGAGGGGGGAGGGCAATCCCTCCTATTCCTCGGCGACAGACAGCCGCCCCGTGAGACGATGTGAACGGCGAGGGAGAGGATGGGGGGAAAGCGTCGTCGGGCCAACTGTTTTTCTCCTCTTGCAGTTGGGTTCGGTCGACGAAGACTCCACCGGCTCGCTCTGGCACGACACCCTCACAAACGGCACCCTGTAGATGCTCGATCCTTCAATCTCTGGTGGATGCTCCATCTGGGATCGATACTCCCACCACCGCTCCCTCACGATCGGATTCAGTGAATCTGTTTGCTCCATGGCCCAGAGGAGCAGCTCTATGTACTCCCGCACGCTCCTCTCCTTCTTCTCCATTGCAAAACCACCTCCTCTCCTCTCCATCATCTCCATTCCAAAACCACCGTCTCGCCTCTCCCTCTTCTCCATTGCAAAACCACCTCCTCTCTCCTCGGACGAGGATCCCCTGACGTAGCCCATCCTGCCATTGAGACACTGACTCATGGGTCCCACCAAGCGCGGGGCCCACCTGTCAGTGACCGAAAGGCAGGGGAACCTCTTCTCTCCATCATCTCCATTCCAAAACCACCGTCTTGCCTCTCCCTCTTCTCCATTTCAAAACCACCCCCTCTCCTCTCCATCATCTCCATTCCAAAACCACCGTC
Organism: Aegilops tauschii subsp. strangulata; assembly: GCF_002575655.3. Lineage (NCBI taxonomy): Eukaryota > Viridiplantae > Streptophyta > Magnoliopsida > Poales > Poaceae > Aegilops > Aegilops tauschii. The sequence continues at coordinate 537,005,521 of NC_053036.3, read as the reverse complement.
TCGCCTCTCCCTCTTCTCTATTCCAAGACCACCGTCTCTCCTCCCATCTTCCAAAGCTAGCACCGGACCACTCAGAAGGACATCTATGGAGGGGATGCAGCAGCGAATCAGGCAGATCGCCAGCGGCGACCTGGAAAAGTTAGCCAGGTTGAAGGAGATCCTTACTTGGTTTGACAATGAGTGGGAGATTTCGAGGACGGTGAGGGCCATGTGGCAATGTATGCGAAAGAGCGAGACGACGACGATGAGGGTGGCGATGTACTCCTCGGCGGCAGTCACGCCGCAGTCCTTCGAGTTCATCGAGTATCTCCTCTGGGCGATGGAGCAGACAGATTCGCCCGAGGCGAAAGTCAGGCGGAGGTGGTGGGAGTACAGGTCGAAGGTCGAGCACCTAGAGGATAACGAATCGATCGAGTACGGTGTGCCGTTCGTGAGGGTGCAAAGCCAGCCGGAGCCACAGGAGTATTCGTTCTCCCACCGCAAGAGGAGGCCGGATGGCGCGACGTCGCTTCCCCGCCGTTCTCCACGGTTCCCTCGATGCTCGCCTCATTTCAATGGCGTCGGTAGGGTTTAAGGTAAGCCTCGCACTAACCTAATCTTCCATCTGCTCATGCTTACAATCAGTGTGACAACTAATAAAAATCATGCTTACAATCAGTCTCCGAGTACTATGCCAATCATCCTAAAATAGCTCTGGACCTTTGGGTCAAAGTTGTGACACTGTGTACAAATAAAGAAAAATAGATTGGTGCTTCTTTCAGAAAGAGTACACCCCTAGAAAACTGCCAATATAAGCTACTAGTATTTTTTAAGTCTAAGCTACTAGTATTTGGTTAGAGGATTTGCTGCCGAGAAAGATCCGTCCACAGTGAGCGCCATACATCCCACTGATGGTGGTGGATGCCAATGCTTAGATGGAGCAGGGTTGGTGTCAGTAATTTTTACTTGGCACCTCGCACTCTGCATATATGCCGGTTCCACCCGTACATTTGTGCAGTTCCACCAAAATGCAGCTGAATAACCCTGTTTGCACAGATAATGAAAAGGCGTGATTACATTATAGTGGCACTAGTTGATGAAACATACACTAATAAACAGAAGAAAATATTACATCATACTGGAAATCGACGCAAGTCTCCCCGATACACCTTCTGCCAGTGATGAACATCAGTGTACAGCGGTAGTACAAGGAGGGGCCTTGAGACATTCAAATCTCTATTTTTTTGCAGATCAACTAAAATTAAGCACCCCAGTTTGCAGAAACGCTTAAACATTAATAATGGGACTAGTTGATGAAAAATACATTAACAAAGAGAAGCACTTTCTTTATCTACATTGGAAATGAAATGATAGAGAGGACACTCGCTCTATTTTAACTGTATTATTACTTTATTTTATCAGTGACACTAGGGTCGAGCAGGTGGCAAACGAGGTGTACCGTGCGTCGCAAGGATGAAGGCCGGGGGTGCTTAGACTGGGATGCTGAAGCTGGCTCTTTCAGTCCCTATCTTCCCCCTGATGTTTCTATGGTAGCATTTGGGTTGTAATCCAAACTTGGTCGAGCTGGTGTTGCGCCCTCCTACCTGCCTAGCTTATGTGGTGAACTTGTCTCCTGCTAGTACTCAGTCCGTTCTAGTAGTAGTTGCATAACTGCCCGTTTACACTGAGATGTTGTCGGATAATGGTTCTCTATGGTTGGGTTTCTTTAATGAAATCGGAGGGAACCCCCTCTTTCGATATATAAAAAAAACAGTGGCACTAGCGGTGCCAAAACATTGCCTCAAATTAATAGTGCCACTAGATTAAGGTGCAAAATAATAACATTACTGCTTTATCATGGCAGTGCCAAAATAGTAGCACAAGAGCAGGATCAACATGCAGGATCTTTGGCAAACGGTCAGACCAAAAAGGAACATACCTCGTGATGGGAACCATATCTGCAGTCAACGCCATCATAGAAGGGATGACACCAGTCACAAACATGGATGATTCAATTCATGGGACCTTTTGGTGCAGCTCACCTAAAATGAAGCAATGTCCCATGAGCTAGCAGCTTCTTCTTCTTCTTCTTTTAAGAAAAGGGCTCCAGCCCTGGTTCCATTTCCATCAGAAAATGAAACCCACAGAGCTTCTTCTTCATTAGTTGCAATAAAATTGAGCAACATCAAGGTTGGTCGTGAAGCTCCTGGAGAGTAGGCGGACCAGGACAGTTGCATCTCTAACAAAAAGAAGCAACTTATCTTAATGGGAAATTTAGCAGGACATGAAAAAAGTGCCATTGATTCATATTACTGGAGGCATTACATTGAAAACAACATTGCTTTAACGTGTCCTTACTTTTAACAGTGCGACTGCTACATTTTACCAGTGGCATTACATAAGAGCGGCTCGGGGCAACATACATCAGAAGAGGATATCTGGGTTGGTCCCATTTTTGTTTGGTATATAGCCACCTTATACTGTGTGAGGCTAGCAAATCTAGTGCTGGACTTACTCTGTTGACTTGTCCCCCAGTCCCCACTTTCTTTCCTTTTTCAACCAATAGATCGGGTTTATATTGAGTTTGTACTGCGTTCCCTTTATTTCCCTATTAGACCTAGAGACCAGTTGGATAGCCAGTCTCTGCTACTTTTCGCCCCCATTATTTCCTCTTTCGACCAAGTCCTAGATTCAGGTAACAAATCTTCCCCCACCCCCACCCCCTTTCTTCCTTGTTTGAACCAAGTACTACTAGATTCGAGTGCATGAACTAGTTTTACCTCTTAACAGTAAAAAATTAGGTGGTTTTCGAACAGCCAATCGATCCTATCTACACAAGGGGGCCTGAGAAATAGTAAAAGATACAAATGCAGCGACGTCAGGAGCTCGGGAAGTAGAGCAAGGCCGGTTTCGAAGGAAGTTATACCCGAGGGTCGCCGGGATGTCGCTAGGTGGGCGGCGGGAGGCCGGATCTGCCCACACTACGGCAGCGAGGAAGAAGGGGTGGGAGGCCCTCCCTCGCCAGCAATGCTTGGGAAAGAATGGCAAGGCACGCTGATCGGGACACACCGGCAGTGGGTAAGAGCCGTCGCTGAGGACGACCGCATGAACGTTGCACCTTCTCACCTTCCCCGGCGGAGAGGATCCGGCTGGATCTGTGACCAGCGGTGAGTACAGAGAGAGTGTGTGGCCACCGCTGTCATGTTTAGATCTGGAGAGGACGAGACAGTGTGAAGAGAGCAACACTAGCAAGCAAGCGCGGAGGCTCCTGCCTATATAGTGGAGTACTAGTTTTCTTTTGTCTACCGGTCGAATCCGGCTTGACCTCGGCAATGACTGTCGAGAAGTATTCATGCACGTGCCCCGGAGGCGCAGTTGTCATCATTTTGATCTGAAGCACCGAATTGTAACATATAACACGAAAAAATGCCACATGACAAGAAATCATAACTTCACTGCCCAAAGGAGACAAGATGAATCCCGACGGACAAACTAGACGAGGATCAAAGCTCAAATTAAAGATAAACTCGTAGAAAAGGGGTCCGTCGATAGATGTCCTAATTAACATAGCCGGCTTGACCTAGATGGAAGCCGAGTAGTCTTCGTGCATGTGCCCCCACTGACTAGCCCAACTCAGTTGTCGCTGTTTAACCCTCGCAGTGATCCGAAGCACATGACACCTAATTTTGCGAGATGACAAGAAACCTTTTTTAGATTTCTCACCAGAACTACAGCCCTGTACAACACAGCCTGCACGATATGTAGACGATAGCCAATCTAGGAGTGTCTGCTGGAGTCTGGTCACATGCATGGATGAACTGATCTTCCGTGTCTTGCAAGGATCGTCCAGGTACCAACGTATGTACTTCTATTAACTCACCCGACTTGCGGGGCCGGGGAGTGTGCCTATGGTCGGTTCTCAATTGCGGTGCCACATGTGTGTGCAAACGCAATATGACATGCATTCCATTCAGAGAGCAGCGTGCCAGACCGATCGATCGTCTGGGGTGCAACGCAAACGCGACGGGCGTGCTGTATACTCCGTACATGTGTACCACCGTTTTCTTGAGGCTTTGCTCCATGGCGCAATCCATGGATACAAAATTAGTATACTGTACTATTTAAAAGTCGAGGGCGGGGCTTTTCTCGCGCGGTAGGAGGGGCAGTTCCGCCTAGTCGGTTCGACAGAGACGCGAGAAGATGAGGGAGTAGGCTGCTGCAAACGCAGGGCTGTGTGATTTGACAGTGAGTTACTGCTGGACAGGTGGGGCCCGGTGATTTGACTTGCCATTATCATTTTAACTGCGGCCTACGAATGGCTTGAGTCTCCCGATCCTGACCACCTCCATACAGGTGCCTCTCCCGATGCTCCACCATGTAGAGGCTGGCTCTTGCTTGAGAGCCCACTCCTCCACTTTTTCCTTGCCTCTTTCCCCCACATATGCAAAAATGCCATGTAAAGCGGGCTTATAGCCCACTATTGTACTTGATCCTACATGTGCTAAGCCTGCCACATAGGCATAAAGTCTGATGTGGCAAGTTAATTAAGAAGAAAGAGACTAGTTTGGTGACCCCACTAAGAAACGGTGATAAGCGCGTGTACCTAGATGAAGCAAACTTAGCAACAAAAAACTAAGCACCTATGCATTAGGGACTTGAGTTGCTAAGCCATTTAATGCCCATAGCACCTCATCTAAGCACCATTTCATTGGAAGAGGTCACTCCTTGGCAAATGCAATAAATACTACGAAGAAAGAGATAGAGAGAAGTAAACAAAAAATACTCTTATAGCCAACCTTATAGCTAACCTTGTTGTATGAGTGACTAAGTGATGACTATGTATGACATGCCAACATCAGATAGCCTAACGCACCGTGTTAAATCTCCAAGGGCGCGACCGCGCGAGCGAGGCAACGGTCGTGGTAGGCGCGACCATGATACGGGCTGCTGGCAGCCCTTGGATCTGAGATCGAACGGTCACATGCTAAGTTGTTGAAAATTTGCAGAATAACCCTCTAGGATAGGATATTCACCCATAGGTCTAGAATCACGCCATGCAACCGTTCGATCTCAGATCCAAGGGCTCTCGGAAGCCCGTATCATGGGAGAATGGAAAGCTTCGTATCACCTATAAGTTTCCCGACCCTTGACATGACATCGAAAGCCATTTAATTGGGCGTCGATTAGACATGACATCTAATTGGGCCCCTATAGTACTGTGCATAATCCATTTATCCACCAGGCAAGCCACTACCCTGCCATTCGCACGCGCCCCCACTCGACATTTTTACAATCGATAAACCGCTCCTAGTCGTCCCGTCCTTTCACATTACGGCAGTTCCACTAATCCTAACCCTCCTCCCAAATCCATGGCGTCCCAAATCTCCATGATCGGTGGTGAGTACAAGGTTAGAACCATCACTGGCGATGAGTTCGACGTCATCTACACCCGTTCTTCCGTAACGGTGAAAGAATGCCTTGCTCGCTTCAAACGCATGTTCGAAAACTCAAATGATGAGTGGGTCGCTAGGCTAGATGTTGAGTACACCACAGTCCTGGGAAGCGAGAAGAAACTAAAGGAGGCAGAGAAGAAGAAGCCCGACGTGATCCAGGTTTGCGTGCATGACTTATGCTTGGTCTACCACATATGCCATGCCGACGTTGAGTGCGAGGAATTTAAGAAGTTCCTCAAGGGCAGCCGAGTCAAATTCGTTACTGTAGACTTTAGGAACGACAAGGAAATCCTGGGTCGGATAGGTCTCGTTGTAGGCGACCCCTTCGACCTCCGGAAGGAAGGGCTAGTGCCCTCCCTTGATCAGCCTTCAATGCTGACCCTGGCAGGAGCCATGGTTCATCCTTCGTACGGTGAACTGAAGAAACCTCCGCACATATTTCATCGTGCATGGCAGTGGACTGTACTAGATATAGACCACATCTACTACGCTGCAATGGATGGCTACCTTTGTTTCAATATCTACAAGGGTTGGATGAAGAGCAAGAGCCAAGTGTGCGGTTCAAGCAAAGAAGTATCGCCCAAGAGGAAGAGGGACAAGGACGAAGTCGAGGACGTGGACGAGGACTCCGAGTAAGGTGGCAGTGTCATTGCTCATGGTGGTTCTAATGCAGTGTCTACCGGATTAGTTGCTTAGTTTAATTTCTGGTGTGCATAGTTTTATTTGAGGGGTGTGTTGTGCTGAGCCCCCAGCAGAACTATGTTATGTTTCTTCTCGTTATATTTCGTACATTCCATCTTTTAGTTGGTATAGTACTACCACTCGTTTCTTGACATTATATACGTACAATATATATGGCCAACATCATATAGCCAGCAGTTTAGTTTTCAAAGAATTCCAGGGTGCTTAGTTTTGTCAAAGAATTCCAGGGTGCTTAGTTTTATTTGAGGGTTGTGTTGTGCTGGACACCATTAACTTATCATTGTGAGAATCGGCTTATTTTTGTCATGTAACATGGTCAACGGGTTTGACGAGAAAATAACAATGTCTAATGGCATTTCTGAGCAAACATCTAACTTAACGATGACATTTTTAGATATCTAATTGCATTTTTGAGCAGGCATCTCACGGATCGATGGCATTTTTTGAGTAGTTGTAACTTCTAATGGCAAAACTGAGTAGTGATACACAACTAGTGGCATAAATAATAAGAACCCAAGAATTAAATAGGTATGCTAATTTCTTTATTTCTTTATACCTTTGTGTGCGAAACAATATACGCTGCCTCCCCCCAGATTTTCTTTACAGAGGCAACATAGAACTATATGAGTGCCCTGTTAAATTTTGGAATTATTCTGGTTCGTTTGGCCTTTTTGAGACATTAATTGAGTTTCTGGTCATTTAATGTGCATAATTCAAATTTGAACTACAAGCACATACTCCCGTGCAGCAAAGTTGACTGAAAATCACATGTGTGTCCTCGGGTGAATTTCTAGGTCCCATACAAGAAATGGGAATGAAATTCAAACATCTGGGCATCGTGGTTCGGTCGAGAACATTGAGAAGCTTGGTTTTAAAATTCTTGTGAATCCAAAACATGCCTGAAAATCATGAAACTTGGCATGATGTCATGTCATGGTACTACCATGCTGTGGTAATTTTTTTTGCAGAATAGTAACAAGTTTTGGTATAAGTTTCTTGCAAACCGGAGCTTCTCTCAAGAAGGCTCGTGGTTCTGAGAGGGAACGTGTCACCTTTGTGTGCATAATTCAAATTTTAAATACAAGCACATGCTCCAGTGCACCAAAGCTGGTTGAAAAATCACATGTGTATCCTCGGGTAAATTTCTAGGTCCCATGCCAGAAATGGGAATGAAATTCAAACATCTGGGCATCATGGCTCGGCTGCAAACATTGAGAAACTTGGCTTTTAATTCCTGTAAATCCGAAACACGCATGAAAATCATGAAACTTGGCTTGGTGTCATGACATGGCACCAACATGCTGTGGTAATTTTGCTGTCCGATTTGCGAAGTGCACACATTAACAATCAACAAAGTCATTTTGGAACAAGTGTTGTCACGTTACAATCGGAAACACAAGTATTATTAAAACCATGGGCGTTCTATTTACCATTTACGTGCTGCCACACGTCCCCTTTTTGTATTAGCTAGGAGGCGCCGTGCAGGGTAGCTATTTGAGTATGGGAGGCGTGCGATCAGACCCCTGCGCGTGCTTATCGGGAGGAGAGCCCTTTGACCTCCATCTGCCGTCCACCTCTCTCCCAAGGTCTCCATTAATGACGCCCGAGCCTCTATTTAATGGCCTGGCAATGTCTCACTCGACTGAGATTTAAGAGAGAAAAAAGAAAATCTGAAAAGAAAATTTTGCACGGATCTTGATGTAAGATCCGACGGACCTATATAGCATCTACTGCGACTTATAGCAAGACTGATGAATATATATAAGGACGACGAGAGTGGATAATAATTGTCTTACATAATTAGGAAGATAATTAAAAAAGCCACATGCGGCTACGCCCGAAATACACAAGGGCAAAAGAAGAAGGAAGACGCATACAACGATCTGGCTTGCTGATCTCTACTTTCTTTATGCGTTGCAGGTCGTGGAGACTAATTCTCGCGGCGGGCGATGATCTCTTTCATGAGTTTCATGTCCTTAATACGCTGCTTGGCAGCATCCATGGATTCCTCCACCAGCCTGTTGTGCTCGATGCGGAGCATGGCATTCTCGTCCATAAGTTTCTTGATGATGACGCCCGTCCTCTGCAACAAGGTAGCAGTCTCTGAGGGAGTCCTGGATTAGGGGGTCCTCGGGCAGCCGGACTATATCCTTTGGCCGGACTGTTGGACTATGAAGATACAAGATTGAAGACTTCGTCCCGTGTTCGGATGGGACTCTCCTTGGCGTGGAAGGCAAGCTTGGCAATACGGATATGTACCTAGCCCCCTCCGGTGTCTATATAAACCAGAGGGTTTAGTCCGTAGGACAACAACAATCATACCATAGGCTAGCTTTTAGGGTTTAGCCTCTACGATCTCGTGGTAGATCAACTCTTGTAATACTCATATCATCAAGATCAATCAAGCAGGAAGTAGGGTATTACCTCCATCGAGAGGGCCCGAACCTGGGTAAACATCGTGTCCCCCGCCTCCTGTTACCATCCGCCTTAGACGCACAGTTCGGGACCCCCTACCCGAGATCCGCCGGTTTTGACACCGACATTGGTGCTTTCATTGAGAGTTCCACTGTGCCGTCACTACAAGGTTTGATGGCCCCTTCGATCATCAGCAACGATGCGATCCAGGGTGAGGTTTTCCTCCGCGCGCACATCTTCGTATTCGGCGGCTTCGCACTGCGGGCCAATTCGCTTGGCCATCTGGAGCAGATCGAAAGCTACGCCCCTGGCCATCAGGTCAGGTTTGGAAACTTGAACTATACTGCCGACATCCGCGGAGACTTGATCTTCGATGGATTCGAGCCCATGTCAGGTGCGCCGCACAGTCACGACAGGCATGACTTAGCTCTACCGACGGACAGTGTTCGGGAGATCCCACCTGCAGCTACTCCGGCCCTCGATCCGGAGCAGATGACGCCGCCGGAGGACGGGTGGATAGACCCCGCCACGGAGGCCGCATACTCAGTGGCGATAGAGCCGGATACTGACTCCACCTCCTACGAGACCTGTGTCGCCGGATCCTCAAATTCATCCTCGGCCACAGGCCCTGAACCGCCTGCGTCCATGCCTATCGAATCTGATTGGACGCCGATCATGGAGTTTACCTCCGCGGATATCTTTCAGCACCCGCCTTTCGGGGATGTGCTAAATTCATTAAGGTCTCTCTCTTTGTCAGGAGAACCTTGGCCGAACTATGTCCGGCTAGTATGGGATGCGGACGACGAAGAAATTCGCTCCCCACCCACCACCCACTTAGTAGCCACCGTCGATGATTTAACCGACATGCTCGATTTCGGCTCCGAAGACATCGATGGTATGGACGACGATGCAGGAGACGAACAGGAACCACCGCCCACAGGGTGCTGGACTGCCACCTCATCATATGATATATACATGGTGGACACTGTTGGGAATCGTAGCATAATTTTAAAATTTTCCTTCGTTCACCAAGATGCATCTATGGAGTATACTAGCAACGAGGGAAGGGAGTGCATCTACATACCCTTGTAGATCGCGAGCGGAAGCGTTCCAATGAACGTGGATGACGGAGTCGTACTCGCCGTGATCCAAATCACCGATGACCGAGTGCCGAACGGATAGCACCTCCGCGTTCAACACATGTACGGTGCAGCGACGTCTCCTCCTTCTTGATCCAGCAAGGGGGAAGGAGAGGTTGATGGAGATCCGGCAGCACGACGGCGTGGTGGTGGATGTAGCGGGTCTCCTGCAGGGCTTCGCCGAGCTTCTGCGAGAGAGAGAGAGGTGTTGCAGGGGAGGAGGGAGGCGCCCAAGGCTGTAGGTTGCTGCGGTCCCTCCCCCCTTTATATAGGCCCCCTGGGGGGGCACCGGCCCCAAGAGATGGGATCTCAAGGGGGGGCGGCGGCCACAAGGGGGAAGGGGTTGCCTTGCCCCCCAAGGCAAGGGGGAACTACCCCCTAGGGTTCCCAACCCTAGGCGCATGGGGGGAGGCCCAAGGGGGGCGCCCCAAGGGGGGCGCCCCAGCCCACTAAGGGCTGGTTCCCTTCCACTTTCAGCCCACGGGGCCCTCCGGGATAGGTGGCCCCACCCGGTGGACCCCCGGGACCCTTCCGGTGGTCCCGGTACAATACCGGTAACCCCCGAAACTTTCCCGGTGGCCGAAACTAGACTTCCTATATATAATTCTTCACCTCCGGACCATTCCGGAACCTCTCGTGACGTCCGGGATCTCATCCGAGACTCCGAACAACTTTCGGGTTTCCGCATACATATATCTCTACAACCCTAGCGTCACCGAACCTTAAGTGTGTAGACCCTACGGGTTCGGGAGACATGCAGACATGACCGAGACGCCTCTCCGGTCAATAACCAACAGCGGGATCTGGATACCCATGTTGGCTCCCACATGTTCCACGATGATCTCATCGGATGAACCACGGTGTCGAGGATTCAATCAATCCGTATGCAATTCCCTTTGTCAATCGATATGTTACTTGCCCGAGATTCGATCGTCGGTATCCCAATACCTTGTTCAATCTCGTTACCGGCAAGTCTCTTTACTCGTACCACAATGCATGATCCCGTGACTAACGCCTTAGTCACATTGAGCTCATTATGATGATGCATTACCGAGTGGGCCCAGAGATACCTCTCCGTCACACGGAGTGACAAATCCCAGTCTCGATCCGTGGCAACCCAACCGACACTTTCGGATATACCCGTAGTGCACCTTTATAGTCACCCAGTTACGTTGTGACGTTTGGCACACCCAAAGCACTCCTACGGTATCCGGGAGTTGCACGATCTCATGGTCTAAGGAAAAGATACTTGACATTGGAAAAGCTCTAGCAAACGAAACTACACGATCTTTTATGCTATGCTTAGGATTGGGTCTTGTCCATCACATCATTCTCCTAATGATGTGATCCCGTTATCAATGACATCCAATGTCCATAGTCAGGAAACCATGACTATCTGTTGATCAACGAGCTAGTCAACTAGAGGCTTACTAGGGACACGTTGTGGTCTATGTATTCACACATGTATTACGATTTCCGGACAATACAATTATAGCATGAATAATAGACAATTATCATGAACAAAGAAATATAATAATAACCATTTATTATTGCCTCTAGGGCATATTTCCAACAGTCTCCCACTTGCACTAGAGTCAATAATCTAGTTACATTGTGATGAATCGAACACCCATTGCGTCCTGGTGTTGATCATGTTTTGCCCTAGGGAGAGGTTTAGTCAACGGATCTGCTACATTCAGGTCCGTATGTACTTTACAAATATCTATGTCTCCATTTTGAACACTTTCACGAATGGAGTTGAAGCGACGCTTGATATGCCTGGTCTTCCTATGAAACCTGGGCTCCTTCGCAAGGGCAATAGCTCCAGTGTTGTCACAGAAGAGAGTCATCGGGCCCGACGCATTGGGAATCACCCCTAGGTCGGTAATGAACTCCTTCATCCAGACTGCTTCCTGTGCTGCCTCCGAGGTTGCCATGTACTCCGCTTCACATGTAGATCCCGCCACGACGCTTTGCTTGCAACTGCACCAGCTTACTGCTCCTCCATTCAAAATATACACGTATCCGGTTTGTGACTTCGAGTCATCCATATCTGTGTCGAAGCTAGCGTCGACGTAACCCTTTACGACGAGCTCTTCGTCACCTCCATAAACGAGAAACATATCCTTAGTCCTCTTCAGGTACTTCAGGATATTCTTGACCGCTGTCCAGTGTTCCTTGCCGGGATTACTTTGGTACCTTCCTACCAAACTTACGGCAAGGTTTACATCAGGTCTGGTACACAGCATGGCATACATAATAGACCCTATGGCCGAGGCATAGGGGATGACACTCATCTCTTCTATATCTTCTGCCGTGGTCGGGCATTGAGCCGTGCTCAATTGCACACCTTGCAATACAGGCAAGAACCCCTTCTTGGACTGATCCATATTGAACTTCTTCAATATCTTGTCAAGGTATGTACTTTGTGAAAGACCAATGAGGCGTCTTGATCTATCTCTATAGATCTTGATGCCTAATATATAAGCAGCTTCTCCAAGGTCCTTCATTGAAAAACACTTATTCAAATAGGCCTTTATACTCTCCAAGAATTCTATATCATTTCCCATCAATAGTATGTCATCCACATATAATATGAGAAATGCTACAGAGCTCCCACTCACTTTCTTGTAAACACAGGCTTCTCCATAAGTCTGTGTAAACCCAAACGCTTTGATCATCTCATCAAAGCGAATGTTCCAACTCCGAGATGCTTGCACCAGCCCATAGATTGAGCGTTGGAGCTTGCATACTTTGTTAGCATTCTTAGGATCGACAAAACCTTCCGGCTGCATCATATACAACTCTTCCTTAAGGAAGCCGTTAAGGAATGCCGTTTTGACGTCCATCTGCCATATCTCATAATCATAGTATGCGGCAATTGCTAACATGATTCGGACGGGCTTCAGCTTCGCTACGGGTGAGAAAGTCTCATCGTAGTCAACCCCTTGAACTTGTCGATAACCCTTAGCGACAAGTCGAGCTTTGTAGATGGTCACATTACCATCCGCGTCCGTCTTCTTCTTAAAGATCCATTTGTTTTCTATGGCTCGCCGATCATCGGGCAAGTCAGTCAAAGTCCATACTTCGTTTTCATACATGGATCCTATTTCGGATTTCATGGCTTCTAGCCATTTGTCGGAATCCGGGCCCGCCATCGCTTCTTCATAGTTCGAAGGTTCACCGTTGTCCAACAACATGATTTCCAGGACAGGGTTGCCGTACCACTCTGGTGCGGAACGTGTCCTTGTGGACCTACGAAGTTCAGTAGTAACTTGATCCGAAGCTTCATGATCATCATCATAAACTTCCTCCCCAGTCGGTGTAGGCACCACAGGAACATTTTCCCGAGCTGCGCTACTTTCCGGTTCGGAAGGGGTGACTATCACCTCATCAAGTTCCACTTTCCTCCCACTCAATTCTTTTGAGAGAAACTCCTTCTCCAGAAAGGACCCGTTCTTGGCAACAAAGATCTTGCCTTCGGATCTGAGGTAGAAGGTATACCCAATGGTTTCCTTAGGGTATCCTATGAAGACGCATTTTTCCGATTTGGGTTCGAGCTTTTCAGGTTGAAGTTTCTTGACATAAGCATCGCATCCCCAAACTTTTAGAAACGACAGCTTAGGTTTCTTCCCAAACCATAATTCATACGGTGTCGTCTCAACGGATTTCGACGGAGCCCTATTTAAAGTGAATGCGGCAGTCTCTAAAGCATAACCCCAAAATGAGAGCGGTAAATCGGTAAGAGACATCATAGATCGCACCATATCCAATAGAGTGCGATTACGACGTTCGGACACACCATTTCTCTGAGGTGTTCCAGGCGACGTGAGTTGTGAAACTATTCCACATTTCCTTAAGTGTGCACCAAACTCGTGACTTAAATATTCTCCACCACGATCTGATCGTAAGAATTTTATTCTCCTGTCACGTTGATTCTCAACCTCACTCTGAAATTCCTTGAACTTTTCAAAGGTTTCAGACTTGTGTTTCATTAGGTAGACATATCCATATCTACTTAAATCATCAGTGAGAGTGAGAACATAACGATATCCTCCGCGAGCCTCAATACTCATTGGACCACACACATCGGTATGTATGATTTCCAATAAGTTGGTTGCTCGCTCCATTGTTCCGGAGAACGGAGTCTTGGTCATCTTACCCATGAGGCATGGTTCGCACGTGTCAAATGAGTCGTAATCAAGAGACTCCAAAAGTCCATCTGCATGGAGCTTCTTCATGCGCTTGACACCAATGTGACCAAGGCGGCAGTGCCACAAGTATGTGGGACTATCGTTATCAACTTTACATCTTTTGGTATTCACACTATGAACATGTGTAACATCACGTTCGAGATTCATCAAAAATAAACCATTGACCAGCGGGGCATGACCATAAAACATATCTCTCAAATAAACAGAACAACCATTATTCTCGGATTTAAATGAGTAGCCATCTCGAATTAAACGAGATCCAGATACAATGTTCATGCTCAAAGCTGGCACTAAATAACAATTATTGAGGTTTAAAACTAATCCCGTAGGTAGATGCAGAGGTAGCGTGCCGACGGCGATCACATCGACCTTGGAACCATTCCCGACGCGCATCGTCACCTCGTCCTTCGCCAGTCTCCGTTTATTCCGTAGTTCCTGTTTTGAGTTACAAATATGAGCAACCGCACCGGTATCAAATACCCAGGAGCTACTACGAGTACTGGTAAGGTACACATCAATTACTTGTATATCACATATACCTTGGGTGTTGCCGGCCTTCTTCTTGTCCGCTAAATATTTGGGGTAGTTCCGCTTCTAGTGACCACTTCCCTTGCAATAAAAGCACTCAGTCTCGGGCTTGGGTCCATTCTTTGACTTCTTCCCGGTAACTGGTTTACCGGGCGCGGCAACTCCCTTGCCGTCCTTCTTGAAGTTCTTCTTACCCTTGCCCTTCTTGAACTTAGTGGTTTTATTCACCATCAACACTTGATGTTCCTTTCTGATCTCTACCTCAGCTGATTTCAGCATTGAATATACCTCAGGAATGGTCTTTTCCATCCCCTGCATATTGAAGTTCATCACAAAGCTCTTGTAGCTTGGTGGAAGCGACTGGAGGATTCTGTCAACGACCGCGTCATCCGGGAGATTAACTCCCAGCTGAGACAAGCGGTTGTGTAACCCAGACATTCTGAGTATGTGCTCACTAACAGAACTGTTCTCCTCCATTTTACAGCTGAAGAACTTGTCGGAGACATCATATCTCTCGACCCGGGCATGAGCTTGAAAAACCAGTTTCAGCTCCTCGAACATCTCATATGCTCCATGTTTCTCAAAACGCTTTTGGAGACCCGGTTCTAAGCTGTAAAGCATGCCGCACTGAACGAGGGAGTAATCATCAGCACACTGCTGCCAAGCGTTCATAACGTCTTGGTTCTCTGGGATTGGTGCTTCACCTAGCGGTGCTTCTAAGACATAATCTTTCTTGGCTGCTATGAGGATGATCCTCAGGTTCTGGACCCAGTCCGTATAGTTGCTGCCATCATCTTTCAGCTTGGTTTTCTCTAGGAACGCGTTGAAATTGAGGACAACGTGGGCCATTTGATCTACAAGACATAGTGTAAAGATTTAGACTAAGTTCATGATAATTAAGTTCATATAATCAAATTATTTAATGAACTCCCACTCAGATAGACATCCCTCTAGTCATCTAAGTGAAAACATGATCCGACTTTAACTAGGCCGTGTCCGATCATCACGTGAGACAGACTAGTCAAGATCGGTGAACATCTCCATGTTGATCGTATCTTCTATACGACTCATGCTCGACCTTTCGGTCCTCCGTGTTCCGAGGCCATGTCTGTACATGCTAGGCTCTCGTCAAGTCAACCTAAGTGTATTGCGTGTGTTCCGAGGCCATGTCTGTACATGCTAGGCTCGTCAACACCCGTTGTATTCAAACGTTAGAATCTATCACACCCGATCATCACGTGGTGCTTCGAAACAACGAACCTTCGCAACGGTGCACAGTTAGGGTGAACACTTTCTTGAAATTATTATAAGGGATCATCTTACTTACTACCGTCGTTCTAAGCAAATAAGATGCAAAAACATGATAAACATCACATGCAATCAAATAGTGACATGATATGGCCAATATCATCATGCTCCTTTGATCTCCATCTTCGGGGCACCATGATCATCTTCGTCACCGGCATGACACCATGATCTCCATCATTGTGTCTTCATGAAGTCGCCACGCCAACGATTACTTCTACTTCTATGGCTAACGCGTTTAGCAACAAAGTAAAGTAATTTACATGGCGTTATTCAATGACACGCAGGTCATTCAAAATAATAAAGACAACTCCTATGGCTCCTGCCGGTTGTCATGCTCATCGACATGCAAGTCGTGATTCCTATTACAAGAATATGATCAATCTCATACATCACATATATCATTCATCACATCTTCTGGCCATATCACATCACATAGCACTTGCTGCAAAAACAAGTTAGACGTCCTCTAATTGTTGTTGCAAGTTTTTTACGTGGTTTGTAGGTTTCTAGCAAGAACGTTTTCTTACCTACGTATGACCACAACGTGATTTGCCAATTTCTATTTACCCTTCATAAGGACCCTTTTCATCGAATCCGTTCCGACTAAAGTAGGAGAGACAGACACCCGCTAGCCACCTTATGCAACTAGTGCATGTCAGTCGGTGGAACCTGTCTCACGTAAGCGTACGTGTAAGGTCGGTCCGGGCCGCTTCATCCTACAATGCCACCGAAACAAGAAACGACTAGTAGCGGCAAGAAGAATTGGCAAACTCAATGCCCACAACTGCTTTGTGTTCTACTCGTGCATAGTAACTACGCATAGGCCTTGCTCATGATGCCACTGTTGGGAATCGTAGCATAATTTTAAAATTTTCCTACGTTCACCAAGATGCATCTATGGAGTATACTAGCAACGAGGGAAGGGAGTGCATCTATATACCCTTGTAGATCGCGAGCGGAAGCGTTCCAATGAACGTGGATGACGGAGTCGTACTCGCCGTGATCCAAATCACCGATGACCGAGTGCCGAACGGACAGCACCTCCGCGTTCAACACACGTACGGTGCAGCAACGTCTCCTCCTTCTTGATCCAGCAAGGGGGAAGGAGAGGTTGATGGAGATCCAGCAGCACGACGGCGTGGTGGTGGATGTAGCGGGTCTCCTGCAGGGCTTCGCCGAGCTTCTGCGAGAGAGAGAGAGGTGTTGCAGGGGAGGAGGGAGGCGCCCAAGGCTGTAGGTTGCTGCCCTCCCTCCCCCCCTTTATATAGGCCCCCTGGGGGGGCGCCGGCCCCAAGAGATGGGATCTCAAGGGGGGCGGCGGCCACAAGGGGGAAGGGGTTGCCTTGCCCCCCAAGGCAAGGGGGAACTCCCCCTAGGGTTCCCAACCCTAGGCGCATGGGGGGAGGCCCAAGGGGGGCGCCCCAGCCCACTAAGGGCTGGTTCCCTTCCACTTTCAGCCCACGGGGCCCTCCGGGATAGGTGGCCCCACCCGGTGGACCCCCGGGACCCTTCCGGTGGTTCCGGTACAATACCGGTAACCCCCGAAACTTTCCCGGTGGCCGAAACTAGACTTCCTATATATAATTCTTCACCTCCGGACCATTCCGGAACCTCTCGTGACGTCCGGGATCTCATCCGGGACTCCGAACAACTTTCGGGTTTCCGCATACATATATCTCTACAACCCTAGCGTCACCGAACCTTAAGTGTGTAGACCCTACGGGTTCGGGAGACATGCAGACATGACCGAGACGCCTCTCCGGTCAATAACCAACAGCGGGATCTGGATACCCATGTTGGCTCCCACATGTTCCACGATGATCTCATCAGATGAACCACGGTGTCGAGGATTCAATCAATCCGTATGCAATTCCCTTTGTCAATCGGTATGTTACTTGCCCGAGATTCGATTGTCGGTATCCCAATACCTTGTTCAATCTCGTTACCGGCAAGTCTCTTTACTCGTACCGCAATGCATGATCCCGTGACTAACGCCTTAGTCACATTGAGCTCATTATGATGATGCATTACCGAGTGGGCCCAGAGATACCTCTCCGTCACACGGAGTGACAAATCCCAGTCTCGATCCGTGGCAACCCAACCGACACTTTCGGATATACCCGTAGTGCACCTTTATAGTCACCCAGTTACGTTGTGACGTTTGGCACACCCAAAGCACTCCTACGGTATCCGGGAGTTGCACGATCTCATGGTCTAAGGAAAAGATACTTGACATTGGAAAAGCTCTAGCAAACGAAACTACACGATCTTTTATGCTATGCTTAGGATTGGGTCTTGTCCATCACATCATTCTCCTAATGATGTGATCCCGTTATCAATGACATCCAATGTCCATAGTCAGGAAACCATGACTATCTGTTGATCAACGAGCTAGTCAACTAGAGGCTTACTAGGGACACGTTGTGGTCTATGTATTCACACATGTATTACGATTTCCGGACAATACAATTATAGCATGAATAATAGACAATTATCATGAACAAAGAAATATAATAATAACCATTTATTATTGCCTCTAGGGCATATTTCCAACAGACACCCCCAAAGAAGGCGATGGCGATAAGACAACGGAGGATAATCCCTCCAAGGAGCAATCCAAGCACCGACGTCAGCGGCGCCGCTCTAAGTCCCGCCGTCGCAAAAGCAGCGATACCGGCACAAGAGACAATAACGCTCCAGATAGTGCCGAAGACGACGACAATCCCCTCCAGCCAGACCTCGAGCGGGAGGACGAACAAGCTAGCCCTCCAGAACAGGCAGCAGACGGAGAATCAGAGGATGACAATTACATGCCTCTCTCCGAAGACGAAGTGAGCCTCAGCAACAAAGAATTTATCATGCCTGAGGATCCCATCGAGCAGGAGCGCTTCAAGCGCCGGCTTATAGCCACAACAAACAGCCTGAAGAAAAAGCAACAACAGCTTCGAGCTGATCAAGGTCTACTAGCGGATAGATGGACTGAAGTCCTGGCGGCCGAGGAATACGAACTCGAGCGCCCAACCAAGAAACCTACATCACCAGCGTATGATGCGGCCGATCGGCCACCTCGTGGCCCAGACAGAGGGGCATACCAGCCCGAAGTCCAGCCCGCACCCCGCCGCCATTCAAACAAAAATACCAAGGCCCGGGGCAACACGCGGGACCTGCGAGACGTATTGGAAAACAAAGTAGGACATGCGAGATCGATCTACGGATCATGGGGGCGCGCCCCAACGCGGGACGATGACCGTCACGCCGGATATACTAAAAGCAAATCCGGCCGGGCCGAATACAACAGACAAGACTCGTACGAACTGCGTCGTGATATAGCCCGGCACAGAGGCGCCGCACACCCCCTATGCTTCACTGATGAAGTAATGGATCACGAATTCCCAGAGGGTTTTAAACCCGTAAACATTGAATCATATGATGGTACAACAGACCCCGCGGTATGGATCGAGGATTTCCTCCTCCACATCCACATGGCCCACGGTGATGATCTACATGCCATCAAGTACCTCCCACTAAAACTCAAAGGACCAGCTCGGCATTGGCTGAATAGCTTGCCAGCAAACTCCATTGGCAGTTGGGAGGATTTGGAAGATGCATTCCTTGACAACTTCCAAGGCACTTATGTGCGACCACCGGATGCTGATGACTTGAGCCATATAACTCAGCTACCAGGGGAATCGGCCAGGAAATTCTGGACCCGGTTCCTCACTAAGAAGAACCAAATTGTCGACTGCCCGGATGCCGAGGCCTTAGCGGCATTTAAGCATAATATCCGTGACGAGTGGCTCGCCCGGCACCTCGGCCAGGAGAAGCCGAAGTTTATGGCAGCACTCACGACACTCATGACCCGCTTTTGCGCGAGCGAGGATAGCTGGCTGGCTCGCAGCAAGAACACATCAAGAAGTCATGGCAGTTCATATGCCAAAGATAGTAACGGCAGACCACGTCACAACAGACACAAGCGCCGCAACAACAGTGACAACGCCAAAGACATGGCAGTCAATGCCGGATTCAGTGGCTCTAAATCCGGTCAGCGAAAGAAGCCATTCAAAAGAAGCAACCCGGGCCCGTCCAGTTTGGACCGCATACTCGATCGCTCGTGTCAAATTCACGGCACCCCCGACAAACCAGCCAATCACACCAACAGAGAATGCTGGGTGTTCAAGCAGGCCGACAAGTTGAATGCCGAAAACAAAGACAAGGGGCTGCATAGCGACGACGAGAAAGAGCCTCGGCTGCCGAACACAAGAGGACAGGAGAAATTTCCTCCCCAAGTAAAAACGGTGAACATGATATATGCAACCCATATTCCCAAAAGGGAACGGAAGCGTGCACTAAGGGACGTCTATGCGATGGAGCCAGTCGCCCCAAAGTTCAACCCATGGTCTTCTTGTCCGATCACTTTCGATCACAGGGTCCACCCCACTAGTATCCGTCATGGCGGTTCTGCCGCATTGGTCCTTGACCCCATCATTGACGGATTTCACCTCACCAGAGTCCTTACGGACGGTGGCAGCAGCCTGGACCTGCTTTATCCGGATACAGTGCGCAAAATGGGTATAGACCCCTCGAGGATCAAACCCACTAAAACTACCTTTAAAGGTGTCATCCCAGGTGTAGAGGCCCATTGTACGGGCTCAATCACACTGGAAGTGGTCTTCGGATCTCTGGACAACTTCTGAAGCGAGGAGTTAATCTTAGATATCGTCCCGTTCCGCAGTGGCTATCACGCACTGCTCGGGCGAACCGCATTTGCCATATTCAATGCGGTACCACATTATGCATACCTCAAGCTCAAAATGCCAGGACCTCGTGGGGTTATAACAGTCAATGGAAACACAGAACGCTCACTCCGCACGGAGGAGCACACTGCAGCCCTCGCAGCAGAAGCACAAAGCAGCCTTTCAAGGCAAACCGCCAATTCGGCGATAAATCCCCCGGACACCTTCAAGCGCGTGCGGAATAATCTGCAACAGGATCGCCTGGCACGTTCAGAGCTCGCCTAGCAATTCGGCCTCCGTCCTAGTCCCAGTCAAGCGACCAAATATGTGCCACGCTACATAATTACGCACTAAAAATACCATGGGCATCGGCGAGGGCGCGGCTAGGACAAGTCCCACAGTGCGGCTGAACCGCCCCAGGGGCTGTATACCTTTATCATTTTCTGTCTTTCAGGACCTTACTCTCTGGAAGCCCTTTTCGGCAGTCTGATTGCTGGACGCATTACGGGAAGGAAATACCAAGGAAGCAAGAAGCTTTGACGTACAAGGGAATCCCCAGGTAGTCTCTGATAATGATCGCAATACCTGTTTTAAATACCCATACGCAGCTTACCCTTGGATAGGACATGTCAAATAGTCCTATTTTTTTGCTTATTGCACTACTTGTACCCATACGCTTCGACGTATTATTTAATAACAATGCATAGCGTTAGTCTATTATTGCATTACCCTTTCTTTTTTCCTTGTCTGCTTATTTATGACAAATTGCAACCGTACATTATGGTACGACCAGCACGCCAGGGGCTTCAGTATACCCCATAAATACAGCGCGAGAAGTCCGAACACTTTCAACAGTGCGGCACCCCAAACTTATAGCACTGTATGCATTAGCTCCGAATCATGTCTTGGGTCAATAGTTGGGTTTGCCCGGCTCCCAAGTTTTGGTACCTTGCGTTCCGCAATATTGGCTAAGGTAGCGCTGGGAGAACTACTGCGATTGTGTCCCGGTTCTTCCGGACGAGCACCTCAGTAGAGAAAGCCGAAAACTGATTGTCACGATAAGGCGAGAGCTAGTCGCTGTTCGAGAGGTCTCAAGTCCTTAAATACTTTTTCCGCTTCGGGCGAGGAGTCGGCCTTGCCCGACTTAGGCGTATATAGCGCCCCAAATTCGGCCTTCCGAATTCTCAGGGCTTTGCCAAAATTTAAAATCATAGACTTCTATGGCTAAGTGAGAGTGATAAAGCCTTATAGTCCGATTGCCTGGTTCGTTGTGCTGAACACCTCCTTCGAAGGACCCAAAATTGGGATAAAGAGTGCTCAGGTTTATCCCGAACACCCCAGTACTAGTTACACGGGGGGCAGAAGCCGACGACTGGCCAACTCTCAGATTTTATAAAAGGCTGCACAGAAGGTAATATTTTAAATTCACAAGCATTGCATAGCGCAAATGAACTCGTTTCATATTACAGGATCACATGAGTACATTTATTCAAATATTACATCCTTAGCACACTCATCCGCCACAAGGCGAGCACCCTTCAGGACACTTTCATAATATTTTTCGGGGTGGCGATGCTCCTTGCCCTCTGGTGGCCCCTCCTTCACAAGCATTTCGGCGTCCAGCTTCGTCCAGTGCACCTTCGCCCGGGCAAAAGCCCTGCGCGCACCCTCGATGCAGATGGATCGCTTTATGACTTCAAACCGTGGGCAGGCATTCTCAAGCCGCCTCACCAGACCGAAGTAGCTACCAGGAAGGGGCTCGCCAGGCCACGTCCGGACTATAAGACCCCTCATGGCCCGTTCGGCCGCCTTGTGAAGCTCGACCAGTTGCTTCAACTGGTCGCTCAAGGGCTTGGCGTGTTCGGTCCCAGTATACTCAGACCAGAACAACTTCTCCGTCGAGCTCCCCTCCTCGGTCTGGTAGAGTTCCGCGACATATGACACACTGCGGGGTAGATCTGCGAACGCTCCTGGAGAGCTCTGAACTCGGGTAAGTAAAAAGAAAGTTTCCTTCACATGCTTGCTTTGCATAATGAATGCCTTACCCGCCGCTATCTTCTTAACCGCCTCAATCTCCTGGAGGGCCTTTTGGGCTTCGGCCTTGGCATGTTGTGCGCTTTCGAGGGCCTTTGCAAGCTCGGACCCTTGCGTCTTAGAGTCAAGCTCCAAGGCCTCGTGTTTCTTGACAAGAGCCTGGAGCTCTTGCTGCACCTCGCCTACTCAGGCCTCTTTTTTTCCTCACTCGAGGCGCTCCTTGGCCGCTTTGTCTTTGGCCTCAGATAGCGCCTTCTGCAGGGCCGCCACTTTGGTCGTGGCCCCTAGCAAAATTCATGACGATCCTATTATTCTAAAACCAAATTTTCCCTTATCAATACTCAGACGGGGTGTCACTTACCTTTGTTCTCTTCGAGCTGCCTCTTGGTAAGGCTGAGCTCTTCCTTGGACCGATCAAGGTCCAGCTTCAGTGCGACGACCTCTGCCGTTCGAGCGGCTGCGGCCAGCAGCGAAGCCTGCTTATTCACATAGACATATTTTGATTAGACTCCTGTGATTATTATTTTGATCCTCTGTTCGGCCTTTCTTTGCGAACACCAAACAGAGCATCAGGGGCTACTGTCTATGCTGTAACATTTTTCATACAATTTGATCACTTACCTCAAAGCCTGTTAGGAGGCTGGCACAGGCTTCAGTCAATCCGCTTTTGGCGGACTAAACCTTCTTGACCACCACACTCATGATAGTGCGGTGTTCTTCGTCAATGGAAGCGCTGTGAAGCGCTTCCAGCAAGTTGTCCGATGCCTCTGGATGGACAGAGGACGTCGGCACGGGCGGCTTGCCCCTCTTAGCGAGGGGTCGCCTGACAGAATCTGGAACCACCGGAGGTTCCGGTGCAGTATTCGGATGGGGGCTAGACTTGCTGCCCCCACTGCCCATGGGGGTCTTGCCCCTCCTGCGCCCAGCGTCCGGAATGTCGCCTTGGGGGACCTCCAGAACTGTCTCCCCTTGGTTCAGTGCCCTTTGGGACAACACCTCGGCGTCGTCCGTAGGGCGGGGAGAGGAGGCGGTCGGCAGTGAATCGCTCTTCATCTCCGACGATCCCAAAGACTCCTCCGAAGA
This sequence comes from Aegilops tauschii subsp. strangulata, assembly GCF_002575655.3. Taxonomy (NCBI): domain Eukaryota; kingdom Viridiplantae; phylum Streptophyta; class Magnoliopsida; order Poales; family Poaceae; genus Aegilops; species Aegilops tauschii. Next base: position 536,981,933 of record NC_053036.3, on the reverse strand, counting down.
GGATACGTCGATATGAGCTCTGGAGGGACTGCATGATCATGTTCGGCATGATAAGAAGCAATAAGATAAAACATACCAAGGACTATTATGGTATCCGGATACTTACGACTTCGCTAGGGGCTTGTCCCTAGGCAACCACTCATCGTCACTGAAAGCGGCTATCATGGAGCGATCCGGAAGGAGGGTTCTTCCCTTCTTGGACCCTTCGGCCTCCCCAGGTGGGGCGGCCTTCCTTTTCTTGTCTCCCCCGGCTGGGGGGAGGGAGAACTTTCCTCTTCCTCCTCCTCGTTTTCGTGGGAGGAGTGCGCCTCGGTATTTTCGGACAACGAGTCCGATACAACCTTGCACCGGAGACCCTTCCTGGTCCCCGTGGCCTTCTTCTTGGCCTTCTTCTCCGGCACCTCATAAGGCGCCGGAACCAGCATCTCCGTTAGGGGAGCATCTGTTGGATCTTCGGGCAGGGGAGCCGGACAATCGATCTACTCCGTTGTCGCTACCCAGTCCTGTTAAATGGCGTGGAGGCTTAGGTCCCGCGCGCGGTTATACTGGGGAAAAGAACATCTTATGAGATGAAAAAGGCTTACCGGATTGGCAGGACGCTTTGCGCTGAGTCCGCGGTCCTCGGTAAGGGGAGGAGGTACCTCGACGCCCTTGAACAACACCCTCCAGACGTCCTTGTGCATCGTGTCAAAGAGCTCTCGCAGCGTCTCGTGCTCGGCCGGGTCGAACTCCCACAAATTGAATGCCCGTCTTTGACACGGGAGGATCCGGCGGAAGAGCATGACTTGGACCATGTTGACGAGCTTAATTTTCTTGCTCATCATGTTTTTGACGCAGGTCTGGAGTCCGGTCAGCTCTACCGAGGAACCCTATGATAGGCCCTTCTCTTTCCAGGAGGTGAGCCGCATAGGGATTCCGGGTCGAAATTTGGGGGCCGCCACCCAGTTGGTGTCACGCGGCTCGGTGATGTAGAACCACCCCGATTGCCACCCCTTTATGGTCTCCACATAGGAGCCTTCGAGCCAAGTGACGTTAGGCATTTTGCCCACCATGGCGCCTCCGCACTCCGCTTGCTGGCTGACCACCACCTTCGGTTTAACGTTGAAGGTCTTCAGCCACAGGCCGAAGTGGGGCTTGATGCGGAGGAAGGCCTCGCACACGACGATAAACGCCGAGATGTTGAGGATGAAATTGGGGGCCAGATCGTGAAAATCCAGCCCGTAGTAGAACATGAGCCCGCGGACAAATGGGTGGAGGGGAAATCCCAGTCCACGGACGAAGTGGGTAAGGAAGACCACCCTCTCATGGGGTTCTGGAGTAGGGATGATCTGCCCCGCATCGGGCAGCCGGTGCGCGATATTTGCGGCCAGGTATCCGGCTCCCCGCAGCTTTGTGATGTCCTCCTCCGTAACGGAGGATACCATCCACTTGCCTCCCGCTCCGGACATACTTGGAGTGGTTTGAGGAGAAAAACGCGAACTTGGGTGCTGAAGCTCGAGTGCGCAAGAATGGATGAGCGAGGAGGAAGAAGGCGTGGGTGAAAAAGGTGAATCCTTGTCCCTTTATAAGGTCGGAAGAAATAGTGCGCCTCCCCACCTGCCTGGTAAACTCGCTTATTCCCCAAGCGCCGTAATTGATGGCGCGGTTGGGTTACCCACACCCGTATTGATGAGAATCCCGTGATAAGGGGACACGATCTCTGCTTCGACAAGACATGCCAAGGAAACCGCCTCGCGATATGTGCAGTGGCTGGTTGAGAAAAACGGTTCGAATAATGACCGAGCCGTGGTGTGATGTCACGCTGCAGAACGTGTCAGCAGATCAAATTTGTGGAAATATTATTATCTCTACGATGGTATGTGGAATTTGTTTTGCAGAGCCGGACACTATCCTTGTGTTCAAAATATTCTATGGAGTATTCGGAGGAGGAACCCGCCTTGCAATGCCGAAGACAATCTGCGCGCCAGACTCATCGTCATTGAAGCCTGGTTCAGGGGCTACTGAGGGAGTCCTGGATTAGGGGGTCCTCGGATAGCCGGACTATATCCTTTGGCCGGACTGTTGGACTATGAAGATACAAGATTGAAGACTTCGTCCCGTGTCCGGATGGGACTCTCCTTGGCGTGGAAGGCAAGCTTGGCAATACGGATATGTAGATCTCCTCCCTTGTAACCGACTCTGTGTAACCCTAGCCCCCTCTGATGTCTATATAAACCGGAGGGTTTAGTCCATAGGACAACAACAATCATACCATACGCTAGCTTTTTGGGTTTAGCCTCTACGATCTCGTGGTAGATCAACTCTTGTAATACTCATATCATCAAGATCAATCAAGCAGGAAGTAGGGTATTACCTCCATCGAGAGGGCCCGAACCTGGGTAAACATCGTGTCCCCCGCCTCCTGTTACCATCCGCCTTAGACGCACAGTTCGGGATCCCCTACCCGAGATCCGCCGGTTTTGACACCGACAGTCTCCTCCTCCTGCTTCACCCTTCCGACGATCTTTGCCCTCAGCAGGTCGCGCTCACCCTGGAGCTTCACATTGCCCTCCCCTAGTTGCCGGATGACGCTGGTAGCCTCGTCCTGCATCCTCGCCCAGCCGGAGATCTGGTCCATCTGGCTATGGACTATCGCATGCATGCGCCTGTAAGAGTCCTCGCCTGCCCGCGAGAAATTTTCCCAGGCCGCCGCGGCGCGGCGGGACCTCCCTGCTGCTTCGGCGGCGCGGCGGGACATCGCTGCTGCTTCCGCGGCATGGCCGGACCAGGCTGCTACATCGACGGCGCGGCGGGACCTCTGTGCTGCTTCGGCGGCGCGGCGGGACCTCTGTGCTGCTACTGCTGCGCGGCTGGACATGTCGGCTGCTTTTGCGGCGAGGCGGGACATCTCTCGTGCTTCCTCTTCCATGCTCAGCTCTCCCCGGTGGAAATCTCTCGACCCAGAACTCACGCTGGCTATGGCTTGATTGACTTGATTGTTTTTTGTGGATGAGGAGTTGAGGTGGAATGTGTAGTCATCTTAGCATAGTAGTATTTATAACCGAGTACTACTAATATGCTCCTAAGTGGGAAACCGTTTAGGTTGTGATCGGTGTGAACAGGTTTGCAATTAAATATAGCGTGGTAGTAGTAATTTGGAATGTGACGAGACGCGCTCAAAATTTATTGACGGTTCTAGTTTCGAAGTACGGCACTATTCCCGGATGGCGTAACGTCGGCATGTTTTCTCGGCCGTGGTATAGCATATGCCATGGTACTAGTTCTTTTTTTACTGCTGTGTACGTGCAAAAACTGGCACCGTCGGATACATATCTTACGCTTGGCGTTCGACAGGAATAGCCTCATGGCGAGCTATAGACTAGTCTTTTTTTCAGACGCATTACACCTATCTCTCGGGACTTCTCGCACGCACCATCACTGCTCCCTAGGTCGATGCCACCCACATACAGTTGTACTCTGAGAAGAGGTGCACGCACGCACTCGTCCTCTCTCACACACGCATCTGTAGCTATGAATTGTAGTGTTCTCAACCATCCGATTGGCTCTATCATAGGTTTCACGTTGCTCCTTGGCCTTGAGATTGAGAAGTTTAAAACGCGGAGGCTAAGATGGAGGCGCGAGGTTTTGGTTAATGTGCGGGCCGCACACGGCACCAGCACGACACGAGCTTCGTCTGCCTGGTGCGCATGTAGTCGGGTGAGTTGTCCAAGTATAGACACAACCAGGCCCTCATTGGTATCCGCGCCTCGACTTTGGGTAGTCATAGTGGAGAGTAGCATAGACTAGTTACTAGTCTATGTTACTAGTACCTTCATAGTGGGTAGTGTCATATAGTATATGCATAATTTGGCGACGAGCGCTCTCTATATGTACCACCTTTTTTCTTTAATTACATCTTGTTAGTTTTGCTCCATGGCGCAATCCATCGATACTACTACTGTACAAATGTATACATTTTTTAAAAGGCTAGAGGGCGGGGCAGTCTAGCTTGGTCCTTTTCACGAGAGGCGAGGGCCATTGTGATTTGACGGCTCATTACTGCTGGAAGGCGGGGCCTTGTGATTTGACTGCTCGTATAAATGTGTCGACGACCTGAGGAGGAGCAAAGAACCATGCAGTATACTCAAGTTTTCCACTGGAGTACGACGGAGGAGCACGAAACACGGCAGCCCAGTGCCATATCCTCTACTCTCTACTCTTATTATATATTACTAGCAAGAGGCATTGTTCTATTGGCGATAAAGAATGATCTAATTTGCTAGTCATCTCATTTTTAGCATTGTTCTATTCATGCCTTGCAGAGAAGGTGACACGTGCGGCGAAACACCCGAAGCAAAATAAGAAACACAGGAGCAAAACAAGAAGGAGGATTATCACCCCAAAAAAAGAAGGAAGATGCACACACAAGTCTGGGGTGCTGCTCTCACTACATGAAGGGTTGCTAGCCGCGGAGTCGTAACTGCTTCTTCATCGCCTCCACGACCTCCATCTCCTTGCGCGTCTCCTCCGCCATCTTCATCATTGTGTCCATGACACGGGATTTCTCGACGCGAGCCTTCATAATCTGTTCCACGGCCGCATTACGTACCTTGGCAGCAGCCGGGTGCTCGATGCGGAGCTTCGCCAACTCCTCCTTCTGTTCCATGACGAGGAACTGCAACATCTTCATCGAGGAACTACTATTTTCATGCAGCTTCTTCCAGTCAGCGTTTTCCTCCTTCAGCAGGTCGAGCTCGTGGCAGAGCTTTGCCTTGTCCTCCTGAAGTTGCAGGATTTCGCCGGTCGCCTTCTTCTCCGAGGCAATGCTCTTCTTCAGAAGCATCACCAAGCCGGCGGTCAACTCCCCCTGCTCATTGAGCTCAGCGGGCATGTCGTCGAGGCTCTCCTTCAGCAGCTCCACCAAGCCGTGGATGAACTCCTTCTGCTTATTGAGGTGCTTATTGAGCTGATCGGGCATGCCGTCGAGGGATAATGACTCCTGCGCCGCCAGCTCGGCATGTTCACCTCCGCGTCTAGGGCGCTCCTGGGAGCCATCGCGTGCCCGTGAGAGATCTTTCGAGGTCTCTGCGTGGCGGCGAGCCCTCTCTTTTTTTCCGCAGCCTTGGTTGCCGCTCCCTTGTTATGAGTAGTTCTCGACCTAGAGCTCTGCACACCAGCCATGGCAAGTACGGATGAAGAAGGAGGACTTATGAGGAGGAAGGTAGAGTAATTTTCGGTTAGGTAGTTCCCCTTTTTATAACCTAAGTACTAGCACTAGTACTAAAACTTGCATAGTGGGAACACGTTCAGGTTTGGTACGTACTGGTAGGTGTGAGCAGGGTTGCACTTAATTGTAGCACTAGTACTTTCAAATGTGATGGGAACAAGGTAAATATTAATTGATGGTTTTTGGTTCTAGGCCCAAAACGGCTCCTGATGAGTTTAGTGGAACATAAATTTCAAGTAGACTACACTGCTCAGATGTGTAAATATTATGTTACTGTCAAAAATTGCCACAAAATACGAAGGAGACCAATGGAAGTACTACTAGCAACCCATGATTTAACTACTCGCATGCGCGCAGTGGAGTAGTAATGTCTTTCTTCCGCCCCCACGTCCACTCAATTTGCATGCGCTGTATTAATTGACCATCAATGAAGTGAAGGACTTTACACGCGTCAATTATCACATGGGGTGGATCTTGGTACAAATTGCATCCGCCCGTGTACCCGCGTGTGCGTGCGAGGGAATGAGTGCGTGCGTGCACATCTTCGCTTCGTGCATGTACCACTAGTGCGGCTCAAGGAGGACGAGTACATTCTTCTGGAACCAGCAGCACGTCATTGTGATCAATCCACACAAGGATGTCGCGACAACGCCTCCACATGTGCCACGTGGCTTCATGAATTGTAAGAGAGACACTGTGTAGCGTGCCATTGTGTTTTGCACATACTCGAAGTACTAGTAAGGTACACGTGCATTGCACGCGTCAGATTTTGCAACCAAATTAAGAATAAATACCACACTGTAGCATGTAAGCTCTGAGTCATATATGCCTGATGTAGACCTTCGTTTAATTCTTATAGTTCATCTCATTCAAAATCAATTAGTTTTTATAAAAAAACCAGGGCCTCTTTGATTCGTAGGATTTCCAAAACGCGGGAATAGGAAGAACATGGGATTAGAGTGGAATGTCGTCTTGAATCCTACAAGATGGTACGAGTGTTTGATTGTGCATAGAAAAAACGCAGAATTCTATCAAAGAGGTTTGAGTGGATGGGATGTTTCCTATGAAATCTAGTGCAAATGAATCATATGGAAAAATTCCTATGGTTTACAATCCTACGAATCAAACAACCAAGATAGGAAACATTCCTAAGGATTAGAATCCTCCAAAATTCCTTCGAGAATCCTTTGAGTCAAAGAATCCCTTAATCTATTTTATGATTCATGGAATTGTGCGTTGTAAAGCATAAAGTAAAAACAAATAATGGCAATTCAACTAGAAAGAAATTTGGGCAGTTATGATACGGAAGATTCTAGAACAAAGGAGAACCACTGTTGTTTTGAGATTTGTGCATTATGCTTAAGTTCAACCATGGAGTCTGCTAGATTGTACATGTGGCACAATCCGGTGGGGGGCTAGAAGATGGTGCGAGGGGGCGAGTGGAGGGAGACTATGAAGGAGTGCACAACTGCGAGATCGATATTTAGAGAGAGGGGGTGAGAACGTGTGCTGTTGCGCGCAGTGGCGGAGCCATGAAAAATGTCCCATGAGCTAGGGGGCCAAGCATTGCTAATCCTTTACGAGGAGGGCCAATTCATCAACTTAAACCATTTTTACCAGCAGTTGTCTAATGATCACATTCATATTAGCCTCGATATATAGTGATGTTAGGGGGGGGCAGGGCCCTTGCTGCCCCCTGTCTTCGCCATTGTGCGCGCGTCTGAGAGATGAAGCGGAAGGCATGGATGATGAGAGGGGGGCGTTGGATATATAATTAATGTGGGTGTATTAGCTATATATGTAATCCTATATAGAGAGGTATAGATTGATCGATGTGGACGTGGGAAAGGGGGTGAGACCTCACTAGATATATAGATTGATCGGTTTATGTGGAAAACTATGAAAGACCTAGCTATATATACACACACATAGAGCAACATCGATCGTTGCGCATGCACGTGAGAGATAAAGAATGCCCGATATGATGGAGAGGGAGATGTGTGTGTGTGTGCCTTCATGGGAGACCGACCTGAAGAAAAAGATTGCATGTGTGCGATGGATAATGCCGACTGGTAGTGAGTGTGCATGCATGCACGAGAGAAAGTTAGTGGTACAATTATAAAGAGAAGACCAATGTGTGGGTGTAAAAGACTAGGTGAGGTCATAATCAATGTAAAGTTGATTTCAAATATTTGAATAAGAGATCGTGATGTTTGAAACCCATGCATGCATGAATATAATGGAGATCGGCGCGGTGTGGTTTGGAAACGAGCATGTTGTAATGTATACACATTGAACTAGGTCAGACTGGTTTGAATTTGAGATACCGATGGCAGACATCGTTTGGCCACATTGCATCCGTGCATGGACACACTATTCTAATTGGAGATGATGGGTGGCTTTCGCATCACATATCTAATCTATACCCCTATATATATTATATATTATATTTTTTATATAGTGTGCGGATAACTTTAACTTTGAAAGATGGTCGTTGGATGAGGCCAATCCGATGGTGCAGAGCTGGCAAATTTGAGCACTACTGGCCATTGGATATCATCTAGATTCCACCAGATTTTGCCACATGTACAATCTAGAAGACTCTATGGTTGAACTTAAGCATAATGCACAAACCTCAAAACACAAGCACTTCTTCTTTGTTCTAGAATCTTCCGTATCAGAATTGCCCAAATGTTTTTCTAAATGATTTGTTTTTACTTTATGCCTTACAATGCACAATTCCATGAATCTTAAAATAGATTAGATTTCTTATAAAAACTAGATGATTTTGAATAAAATGAACCATAAGAATTAAACGAACATCTACATCATGCATATATGACTCAAAGCTTACATGCTATAATGTGGTATTTATTCATAATTTGGTTGCCAAATCTCATGCGTGCAATGCACGTGTACCTTACTAGGCTAAATGGTGTCTCTATGTGTGTTGTGCGTGTTAAACACATTGTACGTAGTATATCATACTAGTCTAAATTGTCTTTTTTTATTTTGGGTACACGTTAAGCTTGTTCTCCCGAAATTTCAAGCCGCGCCTTGTTATGCCGAAATTTCAAGCTAGCATCTCTGTCTATCGTGCTGCGAAACTCCCGCCTCTTCAACCCGCACCTTGTTACCCCGAAATATTTAAGATAAATCTTTGTCTCATTGTGCTCCGACAGCTCCCTCCATCTCAACCCGCGCCTTGCTATTCCAAAATTACAACGCGCGCGAAAACTCCCACCTCCTGTGAAATCCCGACACGCAAAATGCCCGTGGTACCCCTGAACCGAAAGAACTGCCTCAAATCGGTGGGGGTAATTTTGTAACTTACCCCACATTTCGGACAAGCGCGTCCCTAAGCCATGGTTCCCCACTCCCATCCCATCCGCCCACCCATTCGTACACCGAGGCCGCGAAAACCCGCGAAGCCCCACACCCTCCTCCGTTCGCCACCCAGCCGGAGCCTCCTCCCTGACAATGTCGTCCACATCAACACCTCGACGTCCCTCATCCACCGTACCGGATGAGGATCTGTCGTTGATCTGGTCATCCCGCCGGTTCAGCCACCCTGTCCTCCACCTCCAAGGAGCTGCCCCGACGTTCCCCTCATCTTTCGCGCCACCTCCATTCCCACATCGCCGTCTTCACCTGCACCACCGGAAGAGCATCATCATCACCGTTTCCTCGGATGAAGCTGCGGCCTAATCGGCGCCACCAAAGAGGTTGTACACTAATCACCGCATTTTCTTCTTGATTCGATCTCACGGTGCCGAGCCGACACGGCGCGGCTCCATCCACGGCGGCGTCGCCGGCCACTTCCTCCATGGCGTCGCTCCCTCGGCGGCGACGTCCACATCAGTAGGAGCTGCTTCTGCTTTAGCTCTCGCTCGCGCTGCTGCTCTGCTCGTGCTCTCGGTCCCCTGCCTGGTCTGCTCTTGCTCGTGCTACTGCTCTCACTCTTGCTCTTGCTTGCGATGCTGCTCCGATTTAGCTACACTTCAGTCGACTGAATCGACGTTTGGGTCAGTCGATTTTCAGGGGGTGGGGGGGCTCGCCGGAGTTAAGGAAGAACCAGCCGCAGCGGGGAGGGGGGCTCGCCAGAGAGGTACCCCACTATCTATCGTAGGGTTCAGGGTGGGGGCGGTGGTCGCCGGCGGTGGGGGCGGTGGCGTGGGGATCGCCGGAGAAAAAGCTCGGCACGGGGGGGGGGGCTAGAGGGATGGCCGGGGCGGCGGCGGACCGGCGGTGAGGAGTGTTTTCGGGGCGGGCGGGGCGGCGCACCACCGGCCGTGGGCGGCGGGGGGTGGCTGTTTGGCCAGTGGTGGCTGGCGGCTCAGGGGGTGGAGGTTGAAGATGAACTGCAGGCCCTTGATTTCGTATCCAACGGCTGCAAAATCGACTGACCAGAGATGAGAAAGTCAGTCGACTGACGTGTAGCCTCACCTCCAGTGCGTTCAGTTTCGACAGTAAAATTCAGTTTCGACAGCAAAATTCAGTTTCGACAGTTAAGTTCAGTTTCGACAGTTAAATTCAGTTTCGACAGTTAAGTTCAGAGATGAGCGGCTGATGTATACATCTAGCACTTTGTGGTTATGTATTTTACGTCATCTATTGGAGATGCTATTAGAATTCCACTCAGGTTAACGTTGTCTCTCTTGTCCTGCTTCAGCCTCGGCGTCGTACAACTCACCGGAGCTGCTCCAACGACGAAACCCTCCATCACAGCGGAGCAGTACCTCGGGCTCCATCTCCAGACGCCTAAGATCTTCTTCCCCTCCTCCGACAGCCAAGTCAGCCGGAGCATCCTCACCGGCCAACCCAATCACGCTGAGATCGACATGGCTTCGCCAAAGAGGTTGTACACTTCTTGTGGTTTGACTTAATCTCACCATGCTTCTTTGCATCATGTGATCTTCCAATTCTTGTGAACCAAACACCCAGATTGGCAGAAATCTTGTTTAAATTCTCTGTTTTGCACATGCATTCCTATCCTATTCCTGTCTATTTCCTATCCCTGCATTGTTAGAATCCTCAAATTCAAACAAGCCCTTACACAATTACTTCTGTTACAGGTATGTGTCAAAGAAAACCTTGTGTGGTTTGTCCTGCTCCTGCGGTGCTGTGTTCCACCCCAGCTCAGCTGCTCCAACGACGGAAGGGTTCACCACAGCAGGGATCCGCTCTCCAGACTGTCTTTCGCCGCCTCAGATCTTCTTCCTCGCCGCCGGCAGCCACGACAACTGCATTACCATCATCAACTGAGCAGATGACCTTGAGGACTACACGGGTCCTCAAGAGAGGTCGCACTCTTCCGTGTATGCTTACGTTATGCATTGCTTAATATGATGACATGCTACTTTATCATCGTGTTCACCTATTAGACTCCGACTCAGGTCCAAACTTATGCTGAAACTTGAGTTTTTAAATGGTTGTGGGGTACATATTGGGGCAGCAATCAGTACTATCTGGTTAATCTCGGGTGTCTACTATGAGTTTCATGTTGGGTGCAAACAAGCATTAAAGGAGCCATTATCTGTATTTTTTAACTAAAGCTATTATCTGCCTGGTATCATTTGTTTTGGGTCTATCCACAGTTTGTTACCATCACTCTGGATTTGTGCATGCACTCCTTACATAATCTCACTATGTTTTATTCCTATGCATGTCAGTTATTGTACACAATGGAACTAAACATGTAGAGCAAAAGAGACGAGCCTTGCGTGGCAATAAAATTTCATGCAGACGTCGCTCCATGGTGGGCGCAAAGGCAGCCCCCCTCCACCCATTTCGGATCATAATCAAGAGGAAGATAACTGTTCTGAGGGGGATTCAGAAGCAGAAGACCACTCCTATTTACCCCATGAGGTCTTCGCTCTAACTTGGCATGCTGATGTTGGTAAAATCATGCATATGGTGCCTTGCATTGCTTACTGTATACATCAAAGATGTCATTTGCTTAGTTTAGACATGCTTTGTGTCAATGCCATATGTTTAGTTTCTTTATCGTATATGTGAATCATGCAATGCCATCTTGTTTAGCCAGGCATCATATATGTGAATTTTGCAATGCCACCCTGGTTAGCCAGTCATCTTATATGTGAATTATATCATGACATCATTTTTTTATTACATGTTAAATTTGTCAACAATTTTAGTACATTCAATTACTCTTCCTGTGCATCAGCCATTCGGCACGGTCATGGAAAAATCTGGAGTGGAAACAAGGTCCTCAGAGCAGACAATGCTATCTGACGAAGCGCATGTCTTGCTGGTTACAGATAGCTCCTCAGATGAGGATTCAAAGACAGATGACCAGTCCTATTCCCCCCCCCCCCCCCCCGAGGTGCATGCTCTAACTTGGCAGGGTTATGTTGCTCATATCATGCGTATGGTATCTTGCATTTCTATGTCATTTGCTTAGTTTAGACATGCTTTGTGTGAATGCCACCCGTTTAGTGTCTAATTACCATATATGTGAATTATGCAATGTCATCTTGTTGCAAGACATTATATATGTGAATTATGCAATGCTATCTTGTTGCAAGGCATTATATATGTGAATTATGCAATGCCATGCTGTTTAGCCAAGCGTCATATATGTGAATTATATCATGCCGTCCTTTTTTGGTATTTCTCATTGCTTTTGTCGACAATGTTTGTATATTCAACTGCTCTTCCTGTGCATCAGCCATTTGAATTGGTGATGGAGAAATCTGGAGTGAAAACAAGGTCTTCAGAGCAGACAATGCTACCTGGTGAAGCAGATATCTTGCTGGTTACAGATAGCTCTTCAGAGGAGGATTCAGAGGCAGATGACCAGTCCTATTATCTCCCTGAGGTGCATGCTCAAACTTGGCAGGGTTATATTACTCATATCATGCATATGTTGTATTGTAATGCTTAGTTTTTACATCATATACACGAAATTGAATGCCATCTCCTTTGTTGACACATCATATATGCGATTGCCCTCTGCTCACTTCCTTAGTATATAAATCATATATTTGAATTATATCATGCCATGATGTTTACATAGACAGCATGTATCTGAATTATGCAATGCCAACCCATTTTCTAAAGACATAATATAGTATATCATCTCATCCTGTTCACACTTCACATAGTCATCATATTTTGCATTATGTCATTCTATCCGTGAATTATATCATGCCATCATGTTTCCATCGACGGCATGTTTGTGATTTATGGCATGCCAACCACTTTAATAGACAACACGTATAGTTATATCATGTCATCCTGTTTACATAGTCATCATATTTTGAAGTATGTCATTCTATCCTGTTTAGTTAACCATCATACATGTGAAATTGATTCATGCTATCCTGTTTAATTAGCTATCATATATGTGAAATTATGTCCTGCTATTCTGTTTGGTTAGACAACATAAATGTGAATTATTTCATGCCCTATTTTCTTCCCTACTATCCATTGCACCTGTCTATCTTACAATTTATGTACATTCAATTACTTTTGTTGTTTATCAGCCATTTCAATTGGAGGGGGTGATGGCAGTATCTGTGGGAGTAAAAACACGGTCTTCAGAAAAGATCGTGCTACCTGTCGATGGAGATAGAACCACGGTTGTACTTGCCCAAGAACCGGCCCCACCACACATAACCCAGACTCACGCAGATTGTACCCCTACCCAGTTGGACAGAGAACCAGCTACACCCCTTCTAACCCCAACCCCAGCAGATAGTAACCCAGTTCCCCTTGACACAGCACCGTCTCCACCACAGAGCACCCAAACACGAGCATTTAGTAAGGCAACTGCAGTGCCCAAAGCACGAGGACCACCACTCCGAACCCCAAGTCAACGCTTAAAGCAGCAGCAGAAGAAGAATTGTTCTCAGGTCAGGTTTCGTAGCTATGGTTCATACTACTTTGCTCTTGCATCACTGTATTTACTCATACCAACTAATTTCAAATTTGAAGGATGCAATTGAAACTCCAATGGCGCAACAGGTATGTTTTAAACATGTTTCTTTAACGCGTTTGCTGTTGTAACTTGCTCTATGTTGATTTCAGTTTCAATTGAATAAACAGTTATATTCTCATGCCATGCACCTTACATGTGTTGTTATTGCTGTGTAGTTTCCCACACTTATATTCTGTCTAAGCTGCTTTGTCTTAAATAGATATGATTCGAACGGTATCTATCTTGATTTGGCAACATAAACTAGAATGATATAGACCATACAGTGACCATACTACATAGATATATGTTTGTTTCATGCTATTATCCTGTCCACCTTACTACTGAACTGGTTTACCAAAATAAGTTTCATATACTACATTGTAAACCTGTGATGTGTTTGTTTCTCTTTTAGAATGTGGATAAAATATTGGAGAAGAGTACCCCATTATGCAATGGTACAGGAAGTAATGCAGATAAGGTTCAAGATAGTGAGACATCCATGTTGGTCTCCAAGAAAGCTGATAAAAACTATATTGAAGACACTGAGACAACCCCAAAGTCCTATCTTGATGTAGTGTTCGAGTTACTGGCTACTACTGCTGGAACCACCTCTTCGAACTCGCTGCCTGAATCAGTTCGGCTTCTTGAGTCTCAACTTCAAGTTGAAAGACATTGATCAGATGTTATGCGACAGGAAGCCGAAGGACTGAGGAAGTCCCTGCAGAATTCAGATGCATATTTTCTGGTGCAACAACAAGTGCTGGAGGATTTAAGCGCCAAAGAAGAGAAAGTTAAAAAGCTTGCTAAGCATCTTGCTAGCATTATGGGTACCCAGGATATTGTTTCTTGAGCTCTTCTGAAGTGGTTTCAGTTCTGGACTTGTTTTGCTACGGCGTTTATATGCTGCTTTGTTCCCTATATTTGCACTGGTGGCGAACTTTGATGCCCAGTGGATGTAATATGTGTCATAGCCGTGATAGCCTAGCGTAAGTTGCTTGCCTATTTATTTCCTTATTGTCTTGTTTATAGGGTTGGGCGTTCGGTTAATATGGTTATTATGGTTCGGTTTATTTGGTTTTTTATAATTTCGGTTTTGGAGAAATGGCAACCAAAATAATCACACAGAAATTAGCCACCGAACCACATTAACCATAATATATCGGTTCGGTTTATTCGGTTAACCGGAAAACCGAAGTACATGCACCAATCAAAGCCACGCCTTATGAGTGGCTATTTGCATTGCACAAACTACAAATAATAATGACAAGAGCTAGCAACCTTAACAGAAAATATGATAGTCAAAATGTCACATCATTGGGTGTAACGGCAGTATAAATGGATAGTGAACAAAGTCTCACGTACGGACATATAACAAATAGTCTCACTTATGTAGCAGCAAAAGCAAATAGCATAGTTCTTATTTTCTCACACACAAGTGGAGGGAAATCAAACAAAAGGCTATCAAATAGCTGACTGGTGACAAAAACGTGGATAAATGGGACTTCATCACAGGAACAAGACTTCAAGATCTCAGATCTGCAGTACTACTTCCATGTCTTCATACTGCACATGTACACAAGATCCATGGACAGAAATCATATAAATACTTGCTGATACACTAGCTCGTGACAGCCTTTCATGCAAAACAATATTAAAATATTCCTAGTAGTAGTAGATCAATCTAATCACTTGCATGGAGTCACGTTACGTAGTGTACTAGCTACTTGTTTTGAGATTTCACAGATTAGAACTGGAGAAGCTAGCGGATGGCTTACGTCCGTCGCAACAAAAGGACTGCAGAACGCCGACTCGCCGGAGCCGACTCGATGAGTAGCTGATCGTGCGTCTAGGGTTGGAGAGGAGAGGGCGCCACCTAACGAAAGGATGTATGGGCAATGATTAGGGTTTCACGGACGTGTGAACGTGTGGTGATTATGTATCTACATTATTTAGGCCGAAGGACAAATGGGCTGCGCTCAACCGCTCACAAGTCATAGCCACAGTTACGTACAGGTACAGGGCACGGGCGTACGGCCATCTTAAATAATAGCGGTTTCTTCGGTGATGTCGGTTTGTGACCGCAGGAAACTGAAGTTGCACCGAACACCGAATAGAAAACGAAACTGCCACCGAACCATAAAACCATACACCGAATAAACACATAAATCAGTTAAATCGGTTCGGTTCGGTTTGGTTTTCCGGTTTTCGGTGTGACTGTGCCCACCCCTACTTATTTATTTGTTTTCTTGTAGTGAGTGCAGTTCTTTTTCCGCGGTTTGCTAGTGGCCGCAATAACCTTTTTTTTAAAACTAGGCCACATTAACCATGGGCTACATATTTACTGTAGTTAACATGGGCCTCCTGTGGGCCGTAGAAACAATGGGCCTTCTAAGGGCCGTAGAAACAATGGGCCTTCTACGTGGCGTAGAAACCATGGGCCTTATACGGGCCGTTGACACAACGGGCCTTCTACGGGTCGTATCATCAATGGGCCTGCTACGGGCCGTATGATCGGTTGGCCAAACATGGGCCAATAACATACCACATTATGGCCGTAAATGGGCTAGAGTTGATATCGTCCGTTCATGGGCCAACCATAACGGGCCGTCGTTAATTGGTCGTATTTGATGACGCTATGAAAACGGCCCAACGTATTAACGGGCCACAAACAGGCCGACTGTAACCACGGGCTGAACTTGGCCCACAAGCAGAAAATGACAGTAACGGGCCGAAAGTAAACGAATGCTGGAAATGAGCCCAAGAATAAATGGGCCCTGAGAAGGCCGAAAGATAACATGGGCTGGAAACGGCCCAACGGAATAATGGGCCGTTAATGGGTATAAAGTGATACACTATTCATTAAGGGCCAGTTTTACCATGGGTCGTTAATGGGCCGAGGGTTACTAAGGGCCTCATATGGGCTGAAAGACGTCATGGGCCATACATGGGCCGGAAGTTAAAACGGGCTGGAATTATATTGGACGGCCCAGATGACGCTACTGGGCCTAATTCGGATAGGCCGTAAACGGGCCCTGGGTTAGCGGGCTGTAATATGAGAATAGGCTTGCCGTGGGCCGGCCCGCCACCTTTTGACCAAGTCAAAAGGGCCGACCTTCTCACAGGAATGGGCCTCTGTTGAGCCGTGCCACGTGTCGACGTATCATAGGCGCTTTGGGTCCAATGAGTGGATGACATCTGTCCCAACGGCGAGCCGACACGTGTTCCCTCCAGCCAATGATGATTTTACACGTGGAAAATCCCCATTGGTCGGGGCTGTTAACGGGTTATCGGATCCAAAAGCAGACCCGATAGCTTAACGGCATTCCGTTACGGTGGATCCCACGTGTCGGTCACCCATGACGAAAGCACTTCTGTGACGCACGATTTATCGTCATGGAAGTGGACACTTCCGTGATGATAATTTTGGTAATGTCATGGAACACTTCTACGACAGCACAGGTATGACTATCTTGATTCTGTCATAAAATTGTCATGGATGTACATGCATGAAAGAAAACGTGACCTACTGTGACAATCACGTATCATCACAGAAGTGTATTTTTTTGTAGTGTATGGGGTGCCCCCCTCCCTCGTATATAAAGGAGTGGAGGAGGGGGGAGGGTCGGTGTCAGTGTCAAAACCGGCGGATCTCGGGTAGGGGGTCCCGAACTGTGCGTCTAAGGTTGATGGTAACAGGAGACAGGGGACACAATGTTTACCCAGGTTCGGGCCCTCTCTATGGAGGTAATACCCTACTTCCTGCTTGATTAATCTTGATGAATATGAGTATTACAAGAGTTGATCTACCACGAGATCGTAATGGCTAAAACCCTAGAAGTCTAGCCTGTATGACTATAATTGTATATATGCCGATCCGGACTAAGCCCTCCGGTTTATATAGACACCAGAGGGGGCTAGGGTTGTACAAAGTCGGTTACAAAGAAAAGGAATCTTCATATTTGATCGCCAAGCTTGCCTTCCACGCCAAGGAGAGTCCCATCCGGACACGGGTGAGAGTCTTCGGTCTTCGTATCTTCACAGCCCATCAGTCCGGTCCATGTCCAACAGGCCGGACGCCCGAGGACCCCTTAGTCCAGGACTCCCTCAGTAGCCCCTGAACCAGGCTTCAATGATGAGGTGTCCGGCGCGCAGATTGTCTTCGGCATTGCAAGGCGGGTTCCCTTTCCCGAATACTCCAAGATAGTCTTCGGACGAACGTGTCCGGATCTGCAACACAAGTACCACATACAACCGTAGAGAATATAATTTTTCACGACTCCAATCTTCCGACAACTTTTTGTAACATGACATCATGCTTGTCCGGTCATTATTTCGAACCGTTTCTTGTCCTACCGTTCCATGTTTCGAGGCGCGGTTTTTATTGGCACGTCTTGTCAAAGCAGAGATCGTGTCCCCTTATTGTGGGATTCTCATCAATACGAGCGTGGGAAAGCCAACCGTTCCACTGGGAAGTTTTGTTGGGGAACGTAGTAATTTCAAAAAAATTCCTACGCACACGCAAGATCATGGTGATGCATAGCAATGAGAGAGGAGAGTGTTGTCCACGTACCCTCGTAGACCAAAAGCGGAAGCGTTAACACAACGCGGTTGATGTAGTCGTACGTCTTCACGATCCGATCGATCAAGTACCGAACGTATGGCACCTCTGAGTTCAGCACACGTTCAGCTCGACGACGTCCCTTGAACTCCGATCCAACCGAGTGTTGAGGGAGAGTTTCATCAGCACGACGGCGTGGTGACGATGATGATGTTCTACCGACGCAGGGCTTCGCCTAAGCACCGCTACGATATTATCGAGGTGTAATATGGTGGAGGGGAGCACCGCACACAGCTAAGAGATCACTGATCAATTGTTGTGTCTATGGGGTGCCCCCTGCCCCCGTATATAAAGGATCAAAGGGGGAAGGTGCGGCCAGCCTTGGGGCGCGCCAGGAGGAATCCTACTCCCACCGGGAGTAGGACTCCCCCCTTTTCCTAGTTGGATTAGGACTTGGGAGGGGGGAAAGAGGAGAGGGAGAAGAAGGAAGGGGGGCGTCGCCCCCTTCTCCTTGTCCTATTCGGACTAGGGGGAGGGGCGCGCGGCCCAGCCCTAGCCGCCTCTCCTCTCTTCCACCTAGGCCCACTAAGGCCCATTATGTTGCCGGGGGGTTCCGGTAACCTCCCGGTACTCCAGTAAAATCACGATTTCACCCGGAACACTTCCGATATCCAAACATAGGCTTCCAATATATCAATCTTCATGTCTCGACCATTTCGAGACTCCTCGTCATGTCCGTGATCACATCCGGGACTCCGAACAACCTTCGGTACATCAAACCATATAAACTCATAATATAACTGTCATCGAAACGTTAAGCGTGCGGACCCTACGGGTTCGAGAACTATCTAGACATGACCGAGACACGTCTCCGGTCAATGACCAATAGCGGAACCTGGATGCTCGTATTGGTTCCCACTATTCTACGAAGATCTTTATCGGTCAGACCGCATAACAACATACGTTGTTCCCTTTGTCATCGGTATTTTACTTGCCCGAGATTCTTTCGTCAGTATCTTAATACCTAGTTCAATCTCGTTACCGGCAAGTCTCTTTACTCGTTCCGTAATATATCATCTCACAACAAACTCATTAGTTGCAATGCTTGCAAGGCTTAAGTGATGTGCATTACCGAGAGGGCCCAGAGATACCTCTCCGACAATCGGAGTGACAAATCCTAATCTCGAAATACGCCAACCCAACAAGTACCTTCGAAGACACCTGTAGAGCACCTTTATAATCACCCAGTTACGTTGTGACGTTTGGTAGCACACAAAGTGTTCCTACGGTAAACGGGAGTTGCATAATCTCATAGTCATAGGAACATGTATAAGTCATGAAGAAAGCAATAGCAACATACTAAACGATCGAGTGCTAAGCTAACGGAATGGGTCAGGTCAATCACATCATTCTCCTAATGATGTGATCCCGTTAATCAAATGACAACTCATGTCAATGGCTAGGAAACATAACCATCTTTGATCAACGAGCTAGTCAAGTAGAGGCATACTAGTGACACTCTGTTTGTCTATGTATTCACACAAGTATTATGTTTCCGGTTAATACAATTCTAGCATGAATAATAAACATTTATCATGATATAAGGAAATAAATAATAACTTTATTATTGCCTCTAGGGCATATTTCCTTCAGTCTCCCACTTGCACTAGAGTCAATAATCTAGATTACACAGTAATGATTCTTACACCCATGGAGCCTTGGTATTGATCATGCTTTGCTCATGGAAGAGGCTTAGTCAACGGGTCTGCAACATTCAGATCCGTATGTATCTTGCAAATTTCTATGTCTCCCACCTGGACTAAATCCCGGATGGAATTGAAGCGTCTCTTGATGTGTTTGGTTCTCTTGTGAAATCTGGATTCCTTTGCTAAGGCAATTGCACCAGTATCACAAAAGATTTTCATTGGACCCGATGCACTAGGTATGACACCTAGATCGGATATGAACTCCTTCATCCAGACTCCTTCATTTGCTGCTTCCGAAGCAGCTATGTACTCCGCTTCACACGTAGATCCCGCCATGACGCTTTGTTTAGAACTGTACCAACTGACAGCTCCACCGTTCAATGTAAACACGTATCCGGTTTGCGATTTAGAATCGTCCGGATCAGTGTCAAAGCTTGCATCGACGTAACCATTTACGATGAGCTCTTTGTCACCTCCATAAACGAGAAACATATCCTTAGTCCTTTTCAGGTATTTCAGGATGTTCTTGACCACTGTCCAAGTATCCACTCCTGGATTACTTTGGTACCTTCCTGCTAGACTTATAGCAAGGCATACATCAGGTCTGGTACACAGCATTGCATACATGATAGAGCCTATGGCTGAAGCATAGGGAACATCTTTCATCTTCTCTCTATCTTCTGCAGTGGTCGGGCATTGAGTCTTACTCAACTTCACACCTTGTAACACAGGCAATAACCCTTTCTTTGCTTGATCCATTTTCAACTTCTTCAAAACTTTGTCAAGGTATGTGCTTTGTGAAAGTCCAATTAAGCGTCTTGATCTATCTCTATAGATCTTGATGCCCAATATATACGTAGCTTCACCGAGGTCTTTCATTAAAAACTCTTATTCAAGTATCCCACTCACTTTCTTGTAAATACAGGCTTCTTCAAACGTCTGTACAAAACCAAATGCTTTGATCACACTATCAAAGCGTTTATTCCAACTCCGAGAGGCTTGCACCAGTCCATAAATGGATCGTTGGAGCTTGCACACTTTGTTAGCTCCCTTTGGATCGATAAAACCTTCCGGTTGCATCATATACAACTCTTCTTCCAGAAATCCATTCAGGAATGCAGTTTTGATATCCATTTGCCAAATTTCATAATCATAAAATGCAGCAATTGCTAACATGATTCGGACAGACTTAAGCATCACTACGGGAGAGAAGGTCTCATCGTAGTCAATCCCTTGAACTTGTCGAAAACCTTTTGCAACAAGTCGAGCTTTATAGACAGTAACATTACCGTCAGTGTCAGTCTTCTTCTTGAAGATCCATTTATTTTCAATGGCTTGCTGATCATCGGGCAAGTCAACCAAAGTCCATACTTTGTTCTCATACATGGATCCCATCTCGGATTTCATGGCCTCAAGCCATTTTGCGGAATCTGGGCTCACCATTGCTTCTTCATAGTTCGTAGGTTCGTCATGGTCTAGTAACATAACCTCCAGAACAGGATTCCCGTACCACTCTGGTGTGGATCTTACTCTGGTTGACCTACGAGGTTCAGTAATAATTTGATCTAAAGTTTCATGATCATCATCATTAACTTCCTCACTAATTGGTGTAGGTGTCGCAGAAACCGGTTTCTGTGATGAACTACTTTCCAATAAGGGAGCAGGTACAGTTACCTCATCAAGTTCTACTTTCCTCCCACTCACTTCTTTCGAGAGAAACTCCTTCTCCAGAAAATTACCAAATTTAGCAACAAAAGTTTTGCCTTCAGATCTATGATAGAAGGTGTACCCAACAGTCTCCTTTGGGTATCCTATGAAGACACATTTCTCCGATTTGGGTTGAGCTTATCAGGTTGAAGTTTTTTGACATAAGCATCGCAGCCCCAAACTTTAAGAAACGACAACTTTGGTTTCTTGCCAAACCACAGTTCATAAGGCGTCGTCTCAACGGATTTCGATGGTGCCCTATTTAACGTGAATGCAGCCGTCTCTAAACCATAACCCCAAAACAATATCGGTAAATCAGTAAGAGACATCATAGATCGCACCATATCTAGTAAAGTACGATTACGACGTTCGGACACACCATTACGCTGTGGTGTTCCGGGTGGCGTGAGTTGCGAAACTATTCCGCATTGTTTCAAATGAAGACCAAACTCATAACTCAAATATTCTCCTCCACGATCAGATCGTAGAAATTTTATTTTCTTGTTACGATGATTTTCAACTTCACTCTGAAATTCTTTGAACCTTTCAAATGTTTCAGACTTATGTTTCATTAAGTAGATATACCCATATCTTCTCAAATCATCTGCGAAGGTGAGAAAATAACGATATCCGCCACGAGCCTCAATATTCATCGGACCACATACATTTGTATGTATGATTTCCAACAAATCTGTTGCTCTCTCCGTAGTTCCGGAGAACGGTGTTTTAGTCATCTTGCCCATAAGGCACGGTTCGCAAGTACCAAGTGATTCATAATAAAGTGGTTCCAAAAGTCCATCAGTACGGAGTTTCTTCATGCGCTTTACACCGATATGACCTAAACGGCAGTGCCACAAATAAGTTGCACTATCATTATCAACTCTGCATCTTTTGGCTTCAATATTATGAATATGTGTATCACTACTATCGAGATTCAACAAAAATAGACCACTCTTCAAGGGTGCATGACCATAAAAGATATTACTCATATAAATAGAACAACCATTATTCTCTGATTTAAATGAATAACCGTCTCGCATCAAACAAGATCCAGATATAATGTTCATGCTTAACGCTGGCACCAAATAACAATTATTTAGGTCTAAAACTAATCCCGAAGGTAGATGTAGAGGTAGCGTGCCGACCGCGATCACATCGACTTTGGAACCATTTCCCACGCGCATCGTTACCTCGTCCTTAGCCAATCTTCGCTTAATCCGTAGCCCCTGTTTCGATTTGCAAATATTAGCAACAGAACCAGTATCAAATACCCAGGTGCTACTGCGAGCATTAGTAAGGTACACATCAATAACATGTATATCACATATACCTTTGTTCACCTTGCCATCCTTCTTATCCGCCAAATACTTGGGGCAGTTCCGCTTCCAGTGACCAGTCTGCTTGCAGTAGAAGCACTCAGTCTCAGGCTTAGGTCCAGACTTGGGTTTCTTCTCCTGAACAGCAACTTGCTTGTTGTTCTTCTTGAAGTTCCCCTTCTTCCTCCCTTTTCCCTTTTTCTTGAAACTAGTGGTCTTATTGACCATCCACACTTGATGCTCCTTTTTGATTTCTACCTCCGCAGCCTTTAGCATTGCGAAGAGCTCAGGAATCGTCTTATCCATCCCTTGCATGTTATAGTTCATCATGAAGCTCTTGTAGCTTGGTGGCAGTGATTGAAGAATTCTGTCAATGACGCTATCATCCGGAAGATTAACTCCCAGTTGAATCAAGTGATTGTTATACCCAGACATTTTGAGTATATGCTCACTGACAGAACTATTCTCTTCCATCTTGCAGCTGTAGAATTTATTGGAGACTTCATATCTCTCAATCCTGGCATTTCTTGAAATATTAACTTCAACTCCCGGAACATCTCATATGCTCCATGACGTTCAAAACGTCGTTGAAGACCCGGTTCTAAGCCGTAAAGCATGGCACACTAAACTATCGAGTAGTCATCAGCTTTGCTCTGCCAGACGTTCATAACATCTGGTGTTGCTCCTGCAGCAGGCCTGGCACCCAGCGGTGCTTCCAGGACGTAATTCTTCTGTGCGGCAATGAGGATAATCCTCAAGTTACGGACCCACTCCGTGTAATTGCTACCATCATCTTTCAACTTTGCTTTCTCAAGGAACGCATTAAAATTCAACGGAACAACAGCACGGGCCATCTATCTACAATTAACATAGACAAGCAAGATACTATCAGGTACTATGTTCATGATAAATTCAAGTTCAATTAATCATATTACTTAAGAAATCCCACTTAGATAGACATCCCTCTAATCCTCTAAGTGATCACGTGATCCATATCAACTAAACCATGTCCGATCATCACGTGAGATGGAGTAGTTTCAACGGTGAACATCACTATGTTGATCATATCTACTATATGATTCACGCTCGACCTTTCGGTCTCTGTGTTCCGAGGCCATATCTTTTATATGCTAGGCTCATCAAGTTTAACCTGAGTATTCCGCGTGTGCAACTGTTTTGCACCCGTTGTATTCGAACGTAGAGCCTATCACACCCGATCATCACGTGGTGTCTCAGCACGAAGAACTTTCGCAACGGTGCATACTCAGGGAGAACACTTATACTTTGATAATTTAGTGAGGGATCATCTTATAATGCTACCGTCAATCAAAGCAAGATAAGATGCATAAAAAGATAAACATCACATGCAATCAATATAAGTGATATGATATGGCCATCATCATCTTGTGCTTGTGATCTCCATCTCCGAAGCACCGTCATGATCATCATCGTCACCGGCGCGACACCTTGATCTCCATCGTAGCATCGTTGTCGTCTCGCCAATCTTATGCTTCTATGACTATCGCTACCGCTTAGTGATAAAGTAAAGCATTAGAGGGCCATTGCATTGCATACAATAAAGCGACAACCATATGGCTCCTGCCAGTTGCCGATAACTCGGTTACAAAACATGATCATCTCATACAATAAAATTTAGCATCATGTCTTGACCATATCACATCACAACATGCCCTGCAAAAACAAGTTAGACGTCCTCTACTTTGTTGTTGCAAGTTTTACGTGGCTGCTACGGGCTTAGCAAGAACCGTTCTTACCTACGCATCAAAACCACAACGATAGTTTGTCAAGTTGGTGCTGTTTTAACCTTCGCAAGGACCGGCATAGCCACACTCGGTTCAACTAAAGTTGGAGAAACTAACACCCGCCAGCCACCTCTGTGCAAAGCACTTCGGAAGAACCAGTCTCGCGTAAGCGTACGCGTAATGTCGGTCCGGGCCGCTTCATCCAACAATACCGCCGAACCAAAGTATGACATGCTGGTAAGCAGTATGACTTATATCGCCCACAACTCACTTGTGTTCTACTCGTGCATATGACATCTATGCATAAAACCAGGCTCGGATGCCACTGTTGGGGAACGTAGTAATTTCGAAAAATTCCTACACACACGCAAGATCATGGTGATGCATAGCAACGAGAGGGGAGAGTGTTGTCCACATACCCTAGTAGACCGAAAGCGGAAGCGTTAACACAACGCGGTTGATGTACTTCTACGTCTTCATGATCCGACCGATCAAGTACCGAACGTATGGCACCTTCGAGTTCAGCTCGATGACGTCCCTCCAACTCCGATCCAGCCGAGTGTTGAGGGAGAGTTTCGTCAGCACGATGGCGTGGTGACGATGATGATGTTCTACCGGCGCAGGGCTTCACCTAAGCACCGCTACGATATTATCGAGGTGTAATATGGTGGAGGGGGGCACCGCACATGGCTAAGAGATCAATGATCAATTGTTGTGTCTATGGGGTGCCCCCTGCCCCGTATATAAAGTATCAAAGGGGGGAGGTGCGGCCAGCCTTGGGGCGCGCCAGGAGGAGTCCTACTCCCACCGGGAGTAGGACCCCCCCCTTTTCCTAGTTGGATTAGGACTTGGGAGGGGGGAAAGAGGAGAGGGAGAAGAAGGAAGGGGGGCGCCGCCCCCTTCTCCTTGTCCTATTTGGACTAGGGGGGAGGGGCGTGCGGCCCAGCCCTAGCCGCCTCTCCTCTCTTCCACCTAGGCCCACTAAGGCCCATTATGTTGCCGGGGGGTTCCGGTAACCTCCCGGTACTCCGGTAAAATCCCGATTTCACCCGGAACACTTCCGATATCCAAACATAGGCTTCCAATATATCAATCTTCATGTCTCGACCATTTCGAGACTCCTCGTTATGTCCGTGATCACATCCGGGACTCCGAACAACCTTCGTTACATCAAAACATATAAACTCATAATATAACTGTCATCGAAACGTTAAGCGTGCGGACCCTACGGGTTCGAGAACTATGTAGACATGACCGAGACACGTCTCCGGTCAATAACCAATAGCGGAACCTGGATGCTCATATTGGCTCCCACATATTCTACGAAGATCTTTATCGGTCAGACCGCATAACAACATATGTTGTTCCCTTTGTCATCGGTATTTTACTAGCCCGAGATTCGATCGTCGGTATCTCAATACCTAGTTCAATATCATTACCGGCAAGTCTCTTTACTCGTTCCGTAATACGTCATCTCGCAACAAACTCATTAGTTGCAATGCTTGCAAGGCTTAAGTGATGTGCATTATCGAGAGGGCCCAGAGATACCTCTCCGACAATCGGAGTGACAAATCCTAATCTCGAAATATGACAACCCAACAAGTACCTTCGGAGACACCTATAGAGCACCTTTATAATCACCCAGTTACGTTGTGACGTTTGGTAGCATACAAAGTGTTCCTCCGGTAAACGGGAGTTGCATAATCTCATAGTCATAGGAACATGTATAAGTCATGAAGAAAGCAATAGCAACATACTAAACGATCGAGTGCTAAGCTAACGGAATGGGTCAGGTCAATCACATCATTCTCCTAATGATGTGATCCCGTTAATCAAATGACAACTCATGTCAATGGCTAGGAAATATAACCATCTTTGATCAACGAGCTAGTCAAGTAGAGGCATACTAGTGACACTCTGTTTGTCTATGTATTCACACAAGTATTATGTTTCCAGTTAATACAATTCTAGCATGAATAATAAACATTTATCATGATATAAGGAAATAAATAATAACTTTATTATTGCCTCTAGGGCATATTTCCTTCAAGTTTCCTTAGGAATCGGCTGGTTTTCAGGCTTAGGAGGAAGCGTTTGATACCCGATGCCTTTATAAAAAAGCCAAGGGTCGTCTCTGTTTACGCCAAACCTCTCCTCAGCCTTCGCAACCTCAAGTTCTAGCACCCAAGGCTCGACTTCATTGCTTCAAGCTTCCCAATCATGTCCGGACCCAGCCCATAGGGCCGATGGGTGGCTTCCTCTATTACAGAGGAGGATATTGCGAAGCTTCGGGCGGCCAGATACCTGACCGCGGAGATCCCCCACAGGCTTCCTGCTCAAGGACAGGCTATTCCGACTCCCAGATCCGGCGAGAGGGTCGTATTCATCTCTCACTTCCTCCGAGGGCTAGGGTTCGCTCTTCACCCCTTCATCCGGGGCTCATGTTTTATTACGGACTAGATTTTCACAATCTAGCCCCAAATTCTTTCCTCCACGTCTCGGCGTTTATCATTACGTGTGAGGCCTTCCTCTAAATTCCCCCACACTTCGGCTTATGGCTCAAGACCTTCAGTGTGAAGCCGAAGGTGGTCGATGGGAAACAACCGGAGTGCGGCGGCGCTGTAGTGAGCAAGCTTACCAATACTCACTGGCCAAAAGGCTCTTTCATCGAAACTTCCAATCAATGGCAGCGGGAGTGGTTTTACATCACGGAACCCCGCGGTACCAGGTGGGCGGCTATACCTGCGTTCTGTTCTGGTCCTCTGTTATAGCTTGTATCATGGATTAATAAGGGGCTGGACTGGGGATCAGTTGATGAAGTGCAGACTCTATAGAGCCACATCCGAACCCTCCTTGAGAAGGACGTCGATCTTGTCAACGTGATTCAAGTAATGCTAGTCCACCGAGCCCTGCCATGCCAGCGTAGGCCTCTCCGCATGTGGGATTTTAATCCAGAAGGACCACAGACCCTTCAACAATTCTTCGGCACTACGCACAAAGGGATGTGGAAGTTGTTTTTCGGGAAACAAAAACAGTGGCCGGACACCACCGAGGACATCGGCCTCGACTGCAACCATCCGGATACCTCGGTAAGCGCTCAACTCCCGAACACTTTGTAGTTAAGTATGCCGTAATATGTTACTGAGTAAACTATCTTCTTCCAGGGCTGGATAAAGAAAGCGGAGCGGATTAGGTGTTCGGGCCCCCTCCCCGAAGACTCAGCGGATCCCGTACTAACAAGGATGCTGGCCCCGGCACCATACCAGATGCCTGTGGAGGAGGACAAGGCAGAAAGCGGGAGGGCCAAAGGCGGCCTCCATCCCGAAGGTATATCAGACATTGTGTCCGGGGGAATCAAAATTCCCTCGTCCGAAGACAAAAATGAAGGAGAAGTCGACGTCTCTTCCCCCCATGGTAAGAAAAGGGTTGCCTTCGCAGATTGGGAGGAAAAGGCTCCCAAGCGAGGCAAGGTGCCCTAGTCGGGCGGCTCGGGCTTGGAGGATGGCGTCTTCGCACAGTCCCATGATAAGGACAAACCTCTAGCCGAATCGTAAGTGAACAAGGATGTTTTTAAACATATCCCGTTCCTTTCCTGTTACCAAGGTAACATCTAGGATATATGTTTTTGCAGCTCGGCAAATAGTTTTCTTCATCAATCCTCCTCCTCGAGAGATCTTCTTCCGAAGATGATGGAAAGCGAGACACCGCCACCGGTCTCCTCGCCCAATAAGGCGAACGACTTTGAGGTGTCGTCCCGGAGGGTCTCTCCTGATCAACAAGTAGTGTGAGGGGTGATGAAGACACTACCCGAAGGTGATACTTCGGTAGCCCAGGATCCGGGGGCCAACAATATAGGCCCCGAGCTGTCCGACCTACAGCCGGAGACAACCACAGGGACGAATAAACGAATCCCTTCGAAGGGAGGCTGTACTCCTATGACAGCTTCCGGAGATCCCGAAGCGTTGGATGTATTGACGAACATGCTGCGAAAGGCGTCCGTCTCATAGGAACATCGTACCTTGATGGGTACGGTGGTTGAAAGGGTTCTATCCACGAAAAGCGGATTGAATGAAGCCTTCACGAGCCTGCTAAGAGGCTTCGAGGTTTGTAATGTAATATTTTTGACTGTGCTTTATTCACGAACTGCACCTGTGTATAGGTAGTAGCCCCTGAGACTTTGATTGGCTTTCCAAGGGAGGCGATCAGAGGATCAAAAAGATATGCCCAGGGAATAATCTGATTAATTGGAACACAGGCTGTCACTTCCCTGGCGTCCGCCCGGACTACAGAAGTTGCCGATCTGGAGCGGAAGCTTGATGTGGCAGGAGATGACCTTACGCTTATTAACAAGCGTCTTGACGAGTCGCAAGGTATGTTTTTGGGGCAGTATTTACAAGTGCGTGTTTTGTAATGTAAGCATGCCGCGAAATATTGTATACTGAAATATGCATGACTGCAGATGGTGCCGCCGCGGTCGAGATCCTTTGGGCCGAGCTGGCCCAGGCCAAGGAGCAGGCCCGGATTGGGAATGCGGCTGCCGTGAAGGCTTCTGCCGAGTTAAAGGCCGAACAGGCTGCTCGGCGCCAATGCAAGGAGAGAATATCCTCGATGGCGCGTGAGCTAAAGGAAGCCGCTAGCCGCTGTGAGTTCCTCGAGAAGGATAATAAAGCCAAAACGGCTGATCTTGACAAGGCCTTACGAGAGGCGAAAGAAACACGGTCCGAATCTAGAGCGGCCTGGGAGGAGATCCGACAAGCTAGGGAGACCGCGGCTGGTAAGCCCTTTTTATTGCAAACTAAGTTCGGCGATCCGAATTATGCTCCGCTTAATCAAGTGTGGAGTTCTCTAGACGCGTTTTTGGACTTGCCGAAGAGTGCTTCTGATGCGGCGCACATTTATCAAGTGCGAGAAGGGTATGCAACGGAGAAGCTTTTCTGGTCACAATTCGGTCCGTCAAAGCGCCCACTGTTGCTGAACGAACAGTTGACCCAATGGGCCAAGCTTCACCGGATATCCGGTGCTGCCATAAAGGACGCCGTGGTCCGGCTGTGGCCGACCGAGCCAATTCCGGATAGTTATTTTGGTTTGGTGCGGCGACTTGCTGACGCGGTGACGCGTATCGATGCCGTTAAGCGATCAGCGTGCATTGAAGGTGCACGGATGGCCTTTGCCCGTGCTAAGCCATACTGGACGAAGATGAAGGCCATCGATGTTGCAGCGAAGAGTCCACCCAAGGGCAAGGACCACCATGCACCAGAGCATTATTTCGAGGATGTCTTAGAGGCTGCCCGCTTGATAGAGGGTCAATGCTCAAAAGACATAATATTCGAGTGAAGTGTATGGAAATTGTAAAAGACAATATTATAATATAATAAAGCTATTTTCGTTTTAGTGTTGCCTAAAAGCTTTGGTTCCTCCTATGCGGCCGTTTTTGTATAATCTGAAAGTTTTCCAGTCGTCGGCTTCAGCCCCCTCGTAGGAAGTACGGGGGTGTTCGGAAAAGCATTTGATCACTCTTAATCCAACATCTTGGTCCATGAAGGAGGTGTCAATGTGGCAAACTAGGCAATCGGACTATAGGGCGTTAACACTTTCACTTAGCCATAGGAGTTTTATGGGGGGGACTACGATGTAGCCCCTGATATGTACATGGATTATTCCAATACGGTGCCTTACATATATGACCTGAAGAAAAAGGTCCTTCGTATAATACGGAGGGAATCGCGAAAGATTCCAATAAGTCGTCGAGTGGTTGACCAGCTCTCGCTGCATCATGATAGTCAGTTTTCGGCTTTCTCTACTGAGGTGCTTGACCAGATGAACTAGAAGCACAATCGCAGTAGTTGTCCCTTTACTACCTTAGCCGATAGAGCGGAACGTAAGGTAGCAAGCACAGGAGCCGGGCAACCCAACTATTGACCCAAGACATGATTCGGAGCTGATGCATATAAGGCCAAACTCACGACGCCGAAGTATGCTATAAAGCTGTTCGGACTTGTCGGCAACTCATTTGTTCCCATACTGAGCCCCTGGCAGGTTATGCCGAGGTGTGTGTGAAACAATCAAAGGACCAAAATTCGGTTCTTTAGAAAAAATGAGTACCGAATACAGTTTATGTTCACTGGGACCTGAGTGATATGCCAATTGTTATTTTATAGATGACAAAGCCGCAACCCTGGCTATTTGACATGCCGGGGGTCGAAGGCTGAGGAAAAAGGCACCTTACAGGCTCAAGATAGAGAGTGCGGTCTACAAAAAGTTATTTTGGACCTCCTGTCGCACGTCTGCGTCGCCTGTCCTTGGTGAAGGGGTTCCTTGACAGGAATAGCCTTTGGGTGAGTATATGAACCCGAACTTCAATAGAGTCTGTGGGATGACCCACCTTTGAGCCACCTGTGGTAAAGGATAATGAAAAGAAAAGAGTAGTTAGAAAAGAAAAAGGAGGTTTATGGGAGTACTTGCAGGCTCGTCCGTATATTCGTTCCGCCGATGCCCAGGGTATCTTAAGTGCATAGTTTTGTATGTGCGGTACTGATTTTGCAGATATATGAGAAGGACGGTGGAAGCCGAACTGCTAGTCCAGCTCCAAAATTGGTCGATCCTGTTGAATGGAGACCGGTGGCTTAATGGCCGACAAGGTATGCGGTTTAATAAGACCGCTTTGTACTTCGGCTTAGTTTGTCGTAGTATGATCCTCAGTCCGGAGGGAGTGCTTCTTCTGCTCCCCTTTAGAGTTGTGTGTCACGTATACCACGTTCACTGTTTTTACTTCGGGGGGAAATTGCTTCTGACCCCCGGTGTTTGGTTGGCGAGTCTCTTCGTCATCGTTGTCGCCGGGCAGCCTCTTCCCCTTGTGTTTGGCATTTAACTCGCCGACCTGTTTGAAGACCCAACAGCTTCTGTTGGTGTGATTAGCTGGTTTATTGGGGTGGCCATGAATCTGGCATGGCCTATCCAATATCTTGTCTAATTTGGATGGTCCGTCTCTATTTGCCGTTGACCCGGCTTGGGGCCGCTGAATCCGGCGTTGACCGCTGTGTCGTGCGTTCCCTCATTAGTATTACCACGTTCGTGTTTATTGCGTCGTGGTTTTCCATTGCCATCTCGAACTTCGGAAGTGCCCGGATCGCTGGCGCTGTTGCTTCTACGAGTGAGCCAGCTGTCTTCTCCCGCGCAAAAGCGGGTCATCAGAGCGGTAAGGGCTCGCATGGATTTTGGCTTTTCCTGACCGAGGTGGCGGGCGAGCCACTCGTCCCGGACACTGTGTCTGAAGGCTGCTAGGGCTTCTGCGTCCGGACAGTCAACGATTTGGTTCTTTTAAACTAAGAACCTAGTCCAGAGCTTCCTGGCTGACTCTCCGGGCTGCCGGACAATGTGACTTAAGTCATGGGCATCTGGTGGCCAGACATATGTACCTTGGAAGTTGTCGCGGAAGGCGTCTTCCAAGTCCTCCCAGCCGCCAATAGAGTTTTCCGGCAGACTGTTTAACCAGTACCGAGGTGGTCCTTTGAGTTTTAACGGGAGGTATTTAATGGCATGGAGGTCATCTCCGCAGGCCATATGGATATGGAGAAGAAAATCCTCGATCCATACCACGGGATCAGTTGTTCCATTGTATGATTCGATATTCACGGGTTTAAACTCTTCTAGGAATTCATGCTCCATTACTTCATCGGTGAAGCAGAGTGGGTGTGCGGCGCCTCTATATTGGGCCACGTCACGACGTAGCTCAGATGGAGTCCATCTGCGGTCTTCGGCCCGGGCGTGACTAGGCTTGTTACGTCCGAATAGGTAGCCGACATTGCGTGTCGAGGCACGTCCTCGCGATCCGTAGATCGATCTGGTGTGTCCTGCTCTACTGTCCAGGTCCTGCCGACAGTCGTATGTATGACCCCGAGCTGTTTTATCTCTGTTTTTTTGTTGGGGTGAGGCGGGCTGCTATTCGGCTTGAGCTGCCGCTTTATCCCGGTCGCATTGTGGTCGGTTAGCCGCATTGTCCCGACCGCGTGGTGTAGGTTCAGTCGCCTCCTCATCGAACTGAGGTAGCAATCTGCGCTTCGGGTAACCCTTGGTTGGGCGCTTGAGGCCGTATTCTTTGGCTGCTAGGATATCTGTCCATCTATCGTTGAGCAGGTCTTGGTCAGCTTGAAGCTACTGCTGTTTCTTTTTCAGGCTCCTTGCAGTGGCTATTAGCCGGCGTTTAAAGTGCTCCTGCTCGAGAGGTTCCTCAGGCACGATGAAATCCTCGTTGCCGAGGCTCTCCTCGTCCTCGAAGAGCGGAAGATAATTACTGTTCTCCGAGTCTTCGTGTATGGCCTGTTCATCAGGGCTAACGTGCCCGTCTTCCCATTCATCCTGTTCGGAGGTTGCCACAACAGGGTCTTCATTGTCTTCGGCATCATCCGGAGTATTGTTTTCTCCGGTGCCGGTATTGTTGTCTTTTGCGCGACGTGACTTAGAGTGACGCCGCTGACGCCGGCGTCTGGGCTGTGTCTCAGGGGGTTTATCCTTGAGTGGATCTTCTTTGTCGTCATTGTTAGGTTCTTTAGGTGTATCCACCATGTACACGTCATAAGGAGAAGTGGTCATCCGGCGTCTGGTAAACAACGGGTTTTGGCCATGCTCCTCATCTGCATCGTCGTCCGTACCGTCGATGTCTTCGGAGCCATAATCGAGCATGTCGGTTAAGTCCTCGACAGTGGCTATGTAGTGGGTGGCGGGTGGGAAGCGAAATTCCCCGTCATCAGCCTCTAGTTCGAACCAGATATAGTTCAGCTATGAGTCCCCCGCTAAGGATAGATTTTTTAATGAGTTCAGCGCCTCGCCTAAAGGCGAGTGCCGGAAGATGTCCTCGGCGCTGAATTCGACGAGCGATGACTGATCCAGCTCGTCGTGCGCAGACACACATGGTTCAGAACTTATGGCCGGAAACGATTCTGAGGTTCCGGAAACACAGATATCACCCAAGGTTATGTCTGTGTGCGGCTCCAACGCCGCGGAATCTGCGGCTTCCGTGGCGGGGTTGAGCTTCCCGTCCTCGGATGGCAAGATCTGCTCCGGATTTAAGGCCGGAGTAGTTACAGGTGCAATTTCCTGAGCATGGTCCGATGACAGATTTAAGTCATGTTCATCGTAGGGACAGGGAGCGGCTGTCGTGGTCTCAAAGCCGTCGAAGATCAAGTCTCCACGGATATCTGCGACGTAGTTCAAGCTCCCAAATATGACATGATGGCCAGGGGCGTAGCTGTCGATCTGCTCCAGATGGCCAAGCGAGTTGGCCCCCAGTGCAAAGCCGCCGAACACGAAGATCTGTCCGGGGAGGAAGGTTTCCCCTTGGACGGCATCGTTGTTGACGATTGAAGGAGCCATCAAACCTTTTAAGGACGGCACAGTGGAACTCTCAATGAAAGCACCAATGTCGGTGTCAAAACTGGCGGATCTCGGGTAGGGGGTCCCGAACTGTGCGTCTAAGGTCGATGGTAACAGGAGACAGGGGACACAATGTTTACCCAGGTTCGGGCCCTCTCTATGGAGGTAATACCCTACTTCCTGCTTGATTAATCTTGATGAATATGAGTATTACAAGAGTTGATCTACCACGAGATCATAATGGCTAAAACCCTAGAAGTCTAGCCTGTATGACTATAATTGTATACTAGCAAAAGGGCCCGTGCGTTGCAACGGGTGGACAACAAAAGCTTACGAAAATTATAATGTCTGACATAAAATGCACTCATATAAATCGAAATCAGCAGTACCTGGAGATTATTTTGTCAACACAAACAGATGGGGTTACAACGGGTACGAATGATTGAAAATTTTAATCAAAAAATAAAAGAAAAAATAGAGCAAAAGCCATCAATCCTGTGCATGTATCCAACTTTGTCAAGATGAAAAGGAAATGTAGAACCAAACCCGTCAATCGTGTGCAATTGTGCATGTAGAAACGGAGAAGCAAACAAATGCATGCAACGGCCATAGTCAAGCATTTAATCCTTTTGTAGCTTTCTCGTTAAAAAATCCCTTTTCTAGCTAATCCCTCTTGAGTTAGTTAACTTCTTTCTGTAATCTTGTTTTTTGCATGGCCAGAATCAAGCCTTGGGTGTCTCCAGCCCGCGCCTGGGCACCAGCCGTCTCATGCGCAGGCAACGCGTGTCGTTTGGCCCTCCACCGCTCTTTCCTCCGACCTTATCTTCTCAGCCCCGTCCTCTCATCCTCTCGTCTCTTCCCCACACCTTTCTTCTCCCCATCCCCGATTCCCTTCTCTTCTCAGCGCCCGATCCATCGTGCACGCCGCCCCCTACCAGAGCTCCAGCGCGCCTCTCCTCCTCCCTCGTTTCTCTCTCCCCTGCCTCTCAATTCTTTCTCTTTTTCCTTGTCCATGAGCAGGAGCACACAAGGAACCTTGTCGCTGCTGCCACCACCACCACGGACGTCTTCGCGCCAGCGCCGGCTTCGAGTTCGCCAGCCGCTACTCAGATATGCGGGATCCATGTCCCCAAGCCGCATGTATCCGTCCTCCGCCCCGAATCTGGCTTGTGCACGCCCTTAGGCCTCCCCTGCGACCGGCACCGCCACCCTCCCCACTGCCTCATCTTCATGTGTGAGGACAACAATGACAGCGCCACCGTCGACCGTCTGGGCCGTCCCTCTGCCACCCTCCCCACTGCCTCGTCTACATGCGTGAGGACAATGATGACAGCGCCACCGTCGACTGTCTGGGTCGTCCCTCGGCCTTGCTCGCGTGGGCAAGCCAGTCGTCGCTGGCGGGAGCGACGGTTTTCGGGACTACTCTTTGCATTCACTCTATCCCGTCTGCATCTTTGTTTTCCTCATCGGACTGACATTGAATTTATAGGGTGTTATTTGCCTAAGCGAAACGTTTTCTCCTATCTCCTATAATCCACTTGAAATAGGACGGCAGGTTTAATTACTGAAAACACAAGGGCTTTTTTGAAAAAATATGCGACGTACGACCAGAAGCAATGTGTGGTTTATTATTAGGGGAAGATATGTCGATCCGGACTAAGCCCTCCGGTTTATATAGACACCGGAGGGGGCTAGGGTTGTACAAAGTCGGTTACAGAGAAAAGGAATCTTCATATTTGATCGCCAAGCTTGCCTTCCACGCCAAGGAGAGTCCCATCCGGACACGGGTGAGAGTCATCGGTCTTCGTATCTTCACAGCCCATCAGTCCGGCCCATGTCCAACAGGCCGGATGCCCGAGGACCCCTTAGTCCAGGACTCCCTCAGCCGGCTCTCCTATGGCACGCCCTGGAGGAGTCCTACTCCCACCGGGAGTAGGATTCCCCCCCTTCCCTAGTTGGACTAGGAGAGAAGGAAGGGGGAGAGAGGGAGGAAGGAAAGGGGGGCGCCGCCCCCCTCCTAGTCCAATTCGGACCAGAGGGAGAGGGGGCGCGTGGCCTGCCCTGGTCTCCTCTCTCTCTCTCTCCACTATGGCCCAATAATGCCCATACACTTACCGGGGGGTTCTGGTAACCTCCCGGTACTCCGGTAAAATCCCGATTTCACCCGGAACTATTCCGATGTCCAAATATAGGCTTCCAATATATCGATCTTTATGTCTAGACCATTTTGAGACTCCTCATCATGTCCATGATCATATCCAGGACTCCGAACTACCTTCGGTACATCAAAACACATAAACTCATAATACCTATCGTCACCGAACGTTAAGCGTGCGGACCCTACGAGTTTGAGAAATATGTAGACATGACCGAGACTCATCTCCGGTCAATAACAAATAGCGGAACCTGGATGCTCATATTGGTTCCTACATATTCTACGAAGATCTTTATCGGTCAAACCGCATAACAACATACGTTCTTCCCTTTGTCATTGGTATGTTACTTGCCCGAGATTTGATCGTCGGTATCTCAATACCTAGTTCAATCTCGTTACCGGCAAGTCTCTTTACTCGTTCTGTAATGCATCATCCCGCAACTAACTCATTAGTTACATTGCTTGCAAGGCTTATAGTAATGTGCATTACCGAGAGGGCCCAGAGATACCTCTCCGACAATCGGAGTGACAAATCCTAATCTTGATCTATGCCAACTCAACAAGTACCATCAGAGACACCTATAGAACACCCTTATAATCACCCAGTTACGTTGTGACGTTTGGTAGCACACAAAGTGTCCCTCTGGTATTTGCGAGTTGCATAATCTTATAGTCATAGGAACATGTATAAGTCATGAGGAAAGCAATAGCAATATACTAAACGATCAAATGCTAAGCTAACAGAATGGGTCAAGTCAATCACATCATTCACTAATGATGTGATCCTGTTAATCACATGACAACTCATGTCTATGGTTAGGAAACATAATCATCTTTGATTCAATGAGCTAGTCAAGTAGAGGCATACTAGTGGCACTTTGTTTGTCTATGTATTCATAGATGTATTATGTTTCCGGTTAATACAATTCTAGCATGAATAATAAACATTTATCATGATATAAGGAAATATAAATAACAACTTTATTATTGCCTCTAGGGCATATTTCCTTCAGTCTCCCACTTGCACTAGAGTCAATAATCTAGATTACACAGTAATGATTCTAACACCCATGGAGTCTTGGTGCTGATCAAGTTTTGCTCATGAGAGAGGCTTAGTCAATGAGTCTGCAACATTCAGATCCGTATGTATCTTGCATATCTCTATGTCTCCTTCCTTGACTTGATCACGGATGGAATTGAAGCGTCTCTTGATGTGCTTGGTTCTCTTGTGAAATCTGGATTCCTTTGCCAAGGCAGTTGCACCAGTATTGTCACAAAATATTTTCATTGGACCCGATGCACTAGGTATGACACCTAGATCGGATATGAACTCCTTCATCCAGACTCCTTCATTTGCTGCTTCCAAAGCAGCTATGTACTCCGCTTCACACGTAGATCCTGCCATGAAGCTTTGTTTAGAACTGCACCAACTGACAGCTCCACCGTTCAATATAAACACGTATCCGGTTTGTGACTTAGAGTCATCCGGATCAGTGTCAAAGCTTGCATCGACGTAACCATTTACAACGAGCTCTTTGTCACCTCCATAAACGAGAAACATATCCTTGGTCCTTTTCAGCTATTTCAGGATGTTCTTGACCACTGTCTAGTGATCCACTCCTGGATTACTTTGGTACCTCCATGTTAAACTAATAGCAAGGCACACATCAGGTCTGGTACACAGCATTGCATACATGATAGAGCATATGGCTGAAGCATAGGGAACACCTTTCATTCTCTCTCTATCTTCTGCAGTGGTCGAGCATTGAGTCTGAGTCAACTTCACACCTTGTAACACAGGCAAGAACCCTTTCTTTGCTTGATCCATTTTGAACTTCTTCAAAACTTTATCAAGGTATGTGCTTTGTAAAAGTCCAATTAAGCGTCTTGATCTATCTCTATAGACCTTGATGCCCAATATATAAGCAGCTTCTCTGAGGTCTTTCATTGAAAAACTCTTATTCAAGTATCCTTTTATGCTATCCAGAAATTCTATATCATTTCCAATCAACAATATGTCATCCACATATAATATTAGAAATGCCACACAGCTCCCACTCACTTTCTTGTAAATACAGGCTTCTCCAAAAGTCTGTATAAAACCATATGCTTTGATCACACTATCAAAACATTTATTCCAACTCCGAGATGTTTGCACCAGTCCATAGATGGATCGCTGGAGCTTGCACACTTTGTTAGCACCCTTTGGATCGATAAAACCTTCAGGTTGCATCATATACAACTCTTCTTCCAGAAATCCATTCAGGAATGCAGTCTTTACATCCATTTGCAAATTTCATAATCATAAAATGCGGCAATTGCTAACATGATTCGGACGGACTTAAGCATCGCTACGGGTGAGAATGTCTCATCATAGTCAACTCCTTGAACTTGTCGAAAACCTTTTGCAACAAGTCGAGCTTTGTAGACAATAACATTACCGTCAATGTCATTCTTCTTCTTGAAGATCCATTTATTCTCTATGGCTTGCCGATCATCGGGCAAGTCAACCAAAGTCCACACTTTGTTCTCATACATGGATCCCATCTCAGATTTCATGGCCTCAAGCCATTTTGCGGAATCTGGACTTATCATTGTTTCCTCATAGTTCAAAGGTTCGTCATGGTCAAGTAACATGATCTCTAGAACAAGATTACCATACCACTCTGGTGCAGATCTTACTCTGGTTGACCTACGAGGTTCGGTAGTAACTTGATCTGAAGTTACATGATCATCATCATTAGCTTCCTCACTAATTGGTGTAGGAGTCACAGGAACAGATTTCTGTGATGAACTACTTTCCAATAAGGGAGCAGGTACAATTACCTCATCAAGTTCTACTTTCCTCCCACTCACTTCTTTTGAGAGAATCTCCTTCTCTAGAAAGGATCCATTCTTAGCAACAAATGTCTTGCCTTCGGATCTGTGATAGAAGGTGTACCCAACTATCTCCTTTGGGTATCCTATGAAGACACATTTCTCTGATTTGGGTTCGAGCTTATCAGGTTGAAACTTTTTCACATAAGCATCGCAGCCCCAAACTTTAAGAAACGACAACATTGGTTTCTTGCCAAATCATAGTTCATAAGGTGTCGTCTCAACGGATTTAGATGGTTCCCTATTTAACGTGGATGCAGCCGTCTCTAAAGCATAACCCCAAAAAGATAGCGGTAAATCAGTAAGAGACATCATAGATCGCACCATATCTAGTAAAGTACGATTACGACGTTCGGACACACCATTACGTTGTGGTGTTCCGGGTGGCGTGAGTTCCGAAACTATTCCGCATTGTTTGAAATGAAGACCAAACTCGTAACTCAAATATTCTCCTCCACGATCAGATCGCAGAAACTTCATTTTCTTGTTACGATGATTTTCCACTTTACTCTGAAATTCTTTGAACTTTTCAAATGTTTCAGACTTATGTTTCATCAAGTAGATATGCCCATATCTGCTCAAATCATCTGTGAAAGTGAGAAAATAACGATACCCGCCGCGAGCCTCAACATTCATTGGGCCACATACATCAGTACGTATGATTTCCAACAAATCTGTTGCTCGCTCCATTGTTCGGGAGAACGGCGTTTTAGTCATCTTGCCCATGAGGCATGGTTCGCAAGTACCAAGTGATTCATAATCAAGTGATTCCAAAAGTCCATCAGAATGGAGTTTCTTCATGCGCTTTACACCAATATGACCTAAACGGCAGTGCCACAAATAAGTTGCACTATCATTATCAACTCTGCATCTTTTGGCTTCAATATTATGAATATGTGTATCACTACTATCGAGATTCATAAAAAATAGACCACTCTTCAACGGTGCATGACCATAAAAGATATTACTCATATAAATAGAACAACCATTATTCTCTGATTTAAATGAATAACCATCTCACATCAAACTAGATCCAGATATAATGTTCATGCTCAACGCTGACACCAAATAACAATTAGTCAGGTCTAAACTAATCCTGAAGGTAGATGTAGAGGTAGCGAGCCGACCGCGATCACATCGACTTTGGAACCATTTCCCACGCGCATCGTCACCTCGTCCTTAGCCAATCTTCGCTTAATCCGTAGTCCCTGTTTCGAGTTGCAAATATTAGCAACAGAACCAGTATCAAATACCCAGGTGCTACTGCGAACATTAGTAAGGCACACATCAATAACATGTATATCACATATACCTTTGTTCACCTTGCCATCCTTCTGATCAGCCAAATACTTGGGGCAGTTCCGCTTCCAGTAACCAGTCCCTTTGAAGTAGAAGCACTGAGTCTCAGGCTTAGGTCTAGACTTGGGCTTCTTCACTTGAGCAGCAACTTGCTTGCCATTCTTCTTGAAGTTCCCCTTCTTCCCTTTACCATTTTTCTTGAAACTGGTGGTCTTGCTGACCATCAACACTTGATGCTCCTTCTTGATTTCTACCTCCGCAGCCTTTAGCAGTGCGAAGAGCTCGAGAATTGTCTTATCCATCCCTTGCATATTATAGTTCATCACGAAGCTCTTGTAGCTTGGTGGCAGTGATTGAAGAATTCTGTCAATGACACTATCATCCGGAAGATTAACTCCCAGTTGAATCAAGTGATTGTTATACCCAGACATTTTGAGTATATGCTCACTGACATAACTATTCTCCTCCATCTTGCAGCTATAGAACTTATTGGAGACTTCATATCTCTCAATCTGGGCATTTGCTTGAAATATTAACTTCAACTCCTGGAACATCTCATATGCTCCATGACGTTCAAAACGTCGTTGAAGTCCCGGTTCTAAGCCGTAAAGCATGGCACACTGAACTATCGAGTAGTCATCAGCTTTGCTCTGCCAGACGTTCATAACATCTGGCGTTGCTCCTGCAGCGGGTTTGGCACCTACCGGTGCTTCCAAGACGTAATTCTTCTGTGAAGCAATGAGGATAATCCTCAAGTTATGGACCCAGTCCGTGTAATTGCTTCCATCATCTTTCAACTTAGCTTTCTCAAGGAACGCATTAAAATTCAACGGAACAACAGCACGGGCCACCTATCTACAACAACATAGACATGCAAAATACTATCAGGTACTAAGCTCATGATAAATTAAAGTTCAATTAATCATATTACTAAAGAACTCCCACTTAGATAGACATCCCTCTAACCATCTAAGTGATCACGTGATCCATATCAACTAAACCATGTCCGATCATCACGTGAGATGGAGTAGTTTTCAATGGTGAACATCACTATGTTGATCATATCGACTATATGATTCATGCTCGACCTTTCGATCTCAGTGTTCCGAGGCCATATCTGCATATGCTAGGCTTTTCAAGTTTAACCCGAGTATTCTGCGTGTGCAAAACTAGCTTGCACCCGTTGTATGTGAACGTAGAGCTTATCACACCCGATCATCAAGTGGTGTCTCGGCACGATGAACTTTCGCAACGGTGCATACTCGGGGAGAACACTTATACCTTGAAATTTAGTGAGAGATCATCTTATAATGCTACCGTCGATCTAAGCAAAATAATATGCATAAAAGATAAACATCACATGCAATCAATATAAGTGATATGATATGGCCATCATCACCTTGTGCCTTTGATCTCCATCTCCAAAGCACCGTCATGATCACCATCGTCACCGGCGCGACACCTTGATCTCCATCGTAGCATCGTTGTCGTCTCGCCAACTATTGCTTCTATGACTATTGCTACCGCTTAGTGATAAAGTAAAGCAATTACATGGCGATTGCATTTCATACAATAAAGCGACAACCATATGGCTCCTGCCAGTTGCCGATAACTCTATTACAAAACATGATCATCTCATACAATAAAATTTAATATCATGTCTTGACCATATCACATCACAACATGCCCTGCAAAAACAAGTTAGACGTCCTCTACTTTGTTGTTGCAAGTTTTACGTGGCTGCTGCGGGCTGAGCAAGAACCGTTCTTAGCTACGCATCAAAACGACAACGATATTTCGTCAAGTATGTGCTGTTTTAACCTTCAAAAGGACCGGGCGTAGCCACACTCGATTCAACTAAAGTTGGAGAAACTGACACCCGCCAGCCACCTGTGTGCGAAGCACGTCGGTAGAAAGTCTCATGTAAGCGTACGCGTAATGTCGGTCCGGGCCGCTTCATCCAACAATACCGCGCGCGGCCTGCCCTGGTCTCCTCTCTCTCTCTCTCTCCACTATGGCCCAATAAGGCCCGTACACTTACCGGGGGGTTCCGGTAACCTCCCGGTACTCTGGTAAAATCCCGATTTCACCCGGAACTATTCCGATGTCCAAATATAGGCTTCCAATATATCGATCTTTATGTCTCGACCATTTCGAGACTCCTCGTCATGTCCGTGATCATATCCAGGACTCCGAACTACCTTCGGTACATCAAAACACATAAACTCACAATACCGATCGTCACCAAACGTTAAGCGTGCGGACCCTACGGGTTCGAGAACTATGTAGACATGACCGAGACTCATCTCCGGTCAATAACCAATAGCGGAACCTGGATGCTCATATTGGTTCCTACATATTCTACGAAGATCTTTATCGTTCAAACCGCATAACAACATACGTTGTTCCCTTTGTCATCGGTATGTTACTTGCCTGAGATTTGATCGTCGGTATCTCAATACCTAGTTCAATCTCGTTACCGGCAAGTCTCTTTACTCGTTCCGTAATGCATCATCCCACAACTAACTCATTAGTTATTTCTTGCAAGGCTTATAGTGATGTGCATTACCGAGAGGGCCCAGAGATACCTCTCCGACAATCGGAGTGACAAATCCTAATCTTGATCTATGCCAACTCAACAAGTACCATCGGAGACACCTGTAGAGCACCTTTATAATCACTCAGTTACGTTGTGCCGTTTGGTAGCACACAAAGTGTTCCTCCGGTATTCGGGAGTTGCATAATCTCATAGTCATAGGAACATGTATAAGTCATGAAGAAAGCAATAGCAATATACTAAATGATCAAATGCTAAGCTAACGGAATGGGTCAAGTCAATCACATCATTCACTAATGATGTGATCCCGTTAATCAAATGACAACTCATGTCTATGGTTAGGAAACATAACCATCTTTGATTCAACGAGCTAGTCAAGTAGAGGAATACTAGTGACACTATGTTTGTCTATGTATTCGCACATGTATTATGTTTCCGGTTAATACAATTCTAGCATGAATAATAAACATTTATCATGATATAAGGAAATATAAATAACAACTTTATTATTGCCTCTAGGGCATATTTCCTTCAGTCTCCCACTTGCACTAGAGTCAATAATCTAGATTACATAGTAATGATTCTAACACCCATGGAGTCTTGGTGCTGATCATGTTTTGCTCGTGAGAGAGGCTTAGTCAACGGGTCTGCAACATTCAGATCCGTATGTATCCTGCAAATCTCTATGTCTCCTTCCTTGACTTGATCGCGGATGGAATTGAAGCGTCTCTTGATGTGCTTGGTTCTCTTGTGAAATCTGGATTCCTTTGCCAAGGCAATTGCACCAGTATTGTCACAAAATATTTTCATTGGACCCGATGCACTAGGTATGACACCTAGATCGGATATGAACTCCTTCATCCAGACTCCTTCATTTGTTGCTTCCGAAGCAGCTATGTACTCCGCTTCACACGTAGATCCTGCCACGACGCTTTGTTTAGAACTGCACCAACTAACAGCTCCACCGTTCAATATAAACACGTATCCGGTTTGTGACTTAGAGTCATCCGGATCAGTGTCAAAGCTTGTATCGACGTAACCATTTATGACGAGCTCTTTGTCACCTCCATAAACGAGAAACATATCCTTAGTCCTTTTCAGGTATTTTAGGATGTTTTTGACAGCTGTCCAGTGATCCACTCCTGGATTACTTTGGTACCTCCCTGCTAAACTAATAGCAAGGCACACATCAGGTCTGGTACACAACATTTCATACATGATAGGGCCTATGGCTGAAGCATAGGGAACACCTTTCATTTTCTCTCTATCTTCTGTAGTGGTCGGGCATTGAGTCTACCTCAACTTCACACCTTGTAACACAGGCAAGAGCCCTTTCTTTGCTTGATCCATTTTGAACTTCTTCAAAACTTTATCAAGGTATGTGCTTTGTGAAAGTCCAATTAATCGTCTTGATCTACCTCTATAGATCTTGATGCCCAAAATATAAGCAGCTTCACCGAGGTCTTTCATTGAAAAACTCTTATTCAAGTATCCTTTTATGCTAATTAGAAATTCTACATCATTTCCAATCAACAATATGTCATCCACATATAATATTAGAAATACTACAGAGCTCCCACTCAATTTCTTGTAAATAGAGGCTTGTCCAATAGTCTGTATAAAACCATATGCGTTGATCACACTATCAAAACGTTTATTCCAACTCCGAGATGCTTGCACCAGTCCATAGATGGATCACTGGAGCTTGCACACTTTGTTAGCACCCTTTGGATTGATAAAACCTTCAGGCTGCATCATATACAACTCTTCTTCTAGAAATCCATTCAGGAATGCAGTCTTTACATCCATTTCCCAAATTTCATAATCATAAAATGCGGCAATTGCTAACATGATTCGGACGGACTTAAGCATCGCTACGAGTGAGAAGGTCTCATCGTAGTCAACTCCTTGAACTTGTCGAAAACCTTTTGCAACAAGTCGAGCTTTGTAGACAGTAACATTACCGTCAGCGTCAGTCTTCTTCTTGAAGATCCATTTATTCTCGATGGCTTGGCGATCAACGGGCAAGTCAACCAAAGTCCACACTTT
This sequence comes from Aegilops tauschii subsp. strangulata, assembly GCF_002575655.3. Taxonomy (NCBI): domain Eukaryota; kingdom Viridiplantae; phylum Streptophyta; class Magnoliopsida; order Poales; family Poaceae; genus Aegilops; species Aegilops tauschii. The sequence continues at coordinate 536,937,429 of NC_053036.3, read as the reverse complement.
GTTCTCATACATGGATCCCATCTTAGATTTCATGGCCTCAAGCCATTTCGCGGAATCTGGGCTCATTATCGCTTCCTCATAGTTTGTAGGTTCATCATGGTCAAGTAACATGACCTCCAGAACAGGATTACCGTACCACTCTGGTGCGGATCTTACTCTGGTTGACCTATGAGGTTCGGTAGTAACTTGATCTGAAGTTACATGATCATCATCATTAGCTTCCTCACTAATTGGTGTAGGAGTCATAGGAACAGATTTCTGTGATGAACTACTTTCCAATAAGGGAGCAGGTACAGTTACCTCATCAAGTTCTACTTTCCTCCCAGTCACTTCTTTCGAGAGAAACTCCTTCTCTAGAGAGGATCCATTCTTAGCGACGAATGTCTTGCCTTCGGATCTGTGATAGAGGGTGTACCCAACTGTCTCCTTTGGGTATCCTATGAAGACACATTTCTCCGATTTGGGTTCGAGCTTATCCGGTTGAAGCTTTTTCACATAAGCATCGCAGCCCCAAACTTTAAGAAACGACAACTTTGGTTTCTTGCCAAACCAAGTTCATAAGGTGTCGTCTCAACGGATTTAGATGGTGCCCTATTTAACGTGAATGCAGCCGTCTCTAAAGCATAACCCCAAAATGATAGCGGTAAATCAGTAAAAGACATCATAGATCGCACCATATCTAGTAAAGTACGATTACGATGTTCGGACACACCATTATGCTGTGGTGTTCCGGGTGGCGTGAGTTGCGAAACTATTCCGCATTGTTTCAAATGAAGACCAAACTCGTAACTCAAATATACTCCTCCACGATCAGATCATAGAAACTTTATTTTCTTGTTACGATTATTTTCACTTCACTCTGAAATTCTTTGAACTTTTCAAATGTTTCAGACTTATGTTTCATTAAGTAGATATACCCATATCTGCTCAAATCATCTGTGAAAGTGAGAAAATAACGATACCCGCCGCGAGCCTCAACATTCATCGGACCACATACATCAGTATGTATGATTTCCAACAAATCTGTTGCTCGCTCCATTGTTCCGGAGAACGGCGTTTTAGTCATCCTGCCCATGAGGCATGGTTCGCAAGTACCAAGTGATTCCAAAAGTCCATCGGAATGGAGTTTCTTCATGCGCTTTACATCAATATGACCCAAACGGCAGTGCCACAAATAATTTGCACTATCATTATCAACTCTGCATCTTTTGGCTTCAATATTATGAATATGTGTATCACTACTATCGAGATTCATCAAAAATAGACCACTCTTCAAGGGTGCATGACCATAAAAGATATTACTCATATAAATAGAACAACCATTATTCTCTGATTTAAATGAATAACCGTCTCGCATCAAACAAGATCCAGATATAATGTTCATGCTCAACGCTAGCACCAAATAACAATTATTCAGGTCTAAAACTAATCCTGAAGGTAGATGTAGAGGTAGCATGCCGACTGCGATCATATCGACTTTGGAACCATTTCCCATGCGCATCGTGTCCGTGTGAAACGACACCTATGGGATCACAAGAATCCCTACTACGGTTGCCGGGGCGCGGGGTTGCGAGAAGAGCAGGGCTAGTAGACAGCACAAGGATCGTTTACCTAGGTTCGGGCCGCGAGGATGTGTAAAACCCTAGTCCTGGTTTGGTGGGTGTATTTCAGAGAGTTCTTGAGCTCTCGAACTAGCTGTGGTCAGTGCGTGGTTCGAAAGAGCTGAATCCCTCTCCAGTATGCCATGGGCCTCCTTTTATAGTCGAAAGGGGCTGCCACAGTGGCACACAGGAGATGGAAAGGCGTACAGTGCCCTGAGCTTATCGCTCGTATTACAGGACAAGACGCATTTAATGCATAGCTTAGGTGTCCCCTTGCTTTATTGGGGACGGGGGCGAGGCCCGTCCCGTCCGCCGCCGCTCCTCCTTGCTTTAACACGTGCCCTGGCCAGCGATGCGTGCGGTGCCATGTAGGCAGGCAGGCAGCTGAGGTGGAGCAGTGGTGGAGCCTTCACGAAGATCTGCATGCCGCCACGCAGGCGCTTGACGAGTTGGCCTGGGGGTTGCATGTTGCCACGCAGGTGCCCGCCAAGCTGGTTGGGCTGGCAGCTGCATGTGAATGGCGGTGGAAGCTTGGTCGGTGTGGGCCTGGCGGTGGCCCTGCTGGCGTCCTTGGTGAGGGCCTTTTCGGGTGGCCCGGCAAGAGCCCGACAAGGGTCTTGCCGTGGCGCGCTGTCGTCCCCGGCAAGGGCCTTGCCGGGGGTCTGGTGGCCTTCCTCGGCAAGGATCTTGCTGAGGATCGTCGTCTTCTAATCCTCATCTGATGTTGAATATGTCTTCTCAAAGATCTGCATGCCACCACAGAGGTGCCTTCCCGAGCCCTGGCCCCACGTGGATGATGGCGTTGGGGACCGGGGGCTCAAGGGTGGCTCGCTCTGTTGGTGTGGGACGAGCTGCCCCGGCAAGGGTCTTGCCGGGGTTGCTGAGGCTGCCCCGGCAAGGGTCTTGCCGGGGGAACCTGCTTTGTCCCTCTGCTCTTTGTGGTCTTGGCCTTGGCGTTGCTCTTATCATCTTGGGCTTCGGTCTTACCTTGGCTCACCTCCCCTGTTCTGCTTGGTGTGACCGTGGGCGCGGCTCCGACTGCCCGTGCATAGGTAAAGGGGTACAAAAGCGTGCCCCTCTCTTTGTACACCGACAGGAGCCCCCGGGCCTGGGCCACACATAAGTGCGACACGTTGTTGGGCCAGGCCCAAAACGGTGCGCGGGCAGGCGGGGCGGTTTTTACCGTGGTAAGATTTTTCGCGCGCTTCGCTTCCCACGACCCGCGCGTGGCGCGGCGTGGAGGGGCGTGCGTGATGTGGGCGGCATGCGCGGGGCGGTTTCCACACGCGTGCGTCATATCGCAGTAAAGAGGCGGCTCGCGCCTTCCCCGTAAAAAGAGGGAGGCGTAGAGGCGCGGCTCATTTACTGAACGGGGCTGTGTCACGGTCTTCAAGGCGTCCACTCCCCATGATCACGGGGTGGGGAGAGGTCGCTTCACCCGTCCCCTCAGTTCTGCACGTCCGCCACGCGTCCTTCATGCGCTTGGGGTGGCAAGCGGTGGAGGCGGGAAACCGGGCCGTCGCTGGTTGGGACAGCGGGCCGGTCCTGATTCCCTGCGCCTCCGGTGGCTGGATTGGCCGAGCGGGGCGGCCGAGCCCCGACCCCGCCCCTTTATAAAGAGGGGGAAGGGGGGATGGCGTCCCGCATTCTTCTGTCATCTATCTCCTCTTGCTTCTGCTTCTTCCTTTCACTCGCCATGGAGAAAGGGAACCCGGGTCCCTCGACGGTGGCGGCGAGGGTCACCGTTGGACAGCGCGTCCCTCCTCCTCCTAAGCCTGTGGTGGTGGAACCGGCCGCGAGGGGAAGGGGGAGGGGGCGAGGCCATGGGCGAGGCCAGGGCAGAGGTCGTAGTGCTCGGGGAAGACGAGGACGGGGCGGCGCGCCGGCTTCGCCCCCGCCAATGGTGCCTTTCTCGATGGAAGGCCATGTCGGAGCCGCGAGTTCTTCATCAGGCTGCGCCGGCCTCCGCGTTGCCGTCTCCGTCTTCCCGCCCTGTTTGCTCGGGAGATGGAGCGTGACCGGCCCCAATCCCTCAGATTGCACATGAGGGGTTGTGGGAATGGGGGCACGCGGGTCGACGTCGACTTCCCGGCTCCACGGGTCATGTACCTCCGTCGTGGGTGGAAGACGTTCGCTCGCATCCACGGCCAGACGACGGGGCTCGTCCTATACTTCAAATTAATGGAGGACGGCCTACTCTCCGTCAAGGTCTTCGGAGACTTTGGGACTCGCCTGAAGTGCTCCGTGGAGAGCTCCTCCGACGGAGATTCCGATGATGGAAGCTCTTCCTCGAGCGAAAGTGACGAGGAGGACAGCGGGGCAGATGACGGGGACGAGTCCGACTAGGCTTCGGACGCCCCGCGCCTAGGCGGGTGCGGCAACAGCAGCATCTGCACCTGGCCGCTCCTCCGGCAGAGTCTTGCCGGGGGTAGGGCCAGCTCCTTGAACTTCTCGGGGCCGTCTCCTTGGGCGGCTGGCGTCGGGAGGCTGCGGAAGAGGAAGAGGGCGGGCGGCAAGGCCGTCAACTCGGAGTACGCGGGCACCGACGCCTTCATCGCGTATTGCCGGTCCTGCTGCCTCGTCTTCCAGCTCCTTTCCCGGCACCGTCTTCACCGGCCCGCTCGTGGGCGGCCACCGAGGTGTTCTCTTGGTGCTTTCTGCTGCTCATAGCTCGCCTAGGCGTCCCTTTTGCCCTTTTGCCTCCTTGACCTGCCTCCTGAGGAGAGGGACAAGAAAGGGATTACGGGCATCTTATCCTTCTTCTTTAGTTTGTAAGCCTGCGGGCCTTTGTTAAATTTAGAACTTGTAATCCCCTTGCTCATGTTTTTCATCTCGTACGAACTATACCTGTATGGGATGTTTTTAATGAAAAAGGGATGCTTGCCGGGTTTTTCGTTCGTGGGTAAATCCCGCGACAAGGAGCGAATCCTTGTTATTGTTTAAGATAAACGTTTTTGCCCGGCAACAGGCCTTGCCGTCCCCCCACTCCACTCGACCGTTCTCGCGCTCTTGGCGGAGGCAGGGATGAAGTGGGCTTTAGGCTCCTCGTTCTACCTCCTTGCCGCCGCGGCTACAACCAAATCCGGACCCAGGAAATAATCCCTAGGTATAGGAAAAAAGGGGAGCACGGCAGCCTAGAGATAAAAACGAGGTTTCACATGCCCCAGTCCAGTTCCGAAATGCATGACAGAGGATAAAATACTTATCTGGATCTGCAGCCCCCGGCAATCTCATCTTGTCGCGGATGAATCCTTGTGCTTGCAGCCCCCGACAACTCTGGTTTGCCGGGGTCGGGACGCTGGTCCGTTTTCTTTCTTCCAGGTAGCTCGGCAGAAGTGCTCATGTGCCCTACGAACCAAAGGAGGACAGAAGAGAAACAGATAGACGCGCACTCGACCTCTAAGCTAGGGGTTAGTCGCTGCTGAGCACTATCAACCCTAACCAAGGAAGAGACTCGACCTAGCATGCATGCTATGACTTAGGGCGCCAGCGCTTCATTTATTTATGCTCAGGGTCTGCGCCTGGCTTTGTACGAAGGGTTACATGCCTTGCCGGCAAAGCTTGTACAAAAAGGTGGCTTGCCAGGAGGCCCGGCAAGCCGTGCCTTATGGGTAAAACTTGCGAAGATGCTCGATGTTCCAGGAGGTGCTCACTGGGACGGCATCTTCGGTCTCCAGGCGGACTACGCCGGGCCTGGTGACTCGTATTACCCGATAAGGGCCTTCCCACTTCGGCGTCAACTTGTTGGCATTCTTGGCCGACTGAACGCGCCGAAGAACAAGGTCGCCTTCCTCAAAGCTTTGGGCATGAACCTTGCGGCTATGGTAGCGGCGCAAGGCTTGCTGGTAGCGTGCTGCTCTCACAGCCGCCCGAAGACGATCTTCCTCAAGGAGCGTCGCGTCATCTTGGCGCAACTGCTCTTGCTCAAGCTCATCATAAGCGAGCACTCGAGGTGACCTGTATATGAGTTCCGTGGGGAGAACTGCTATGTGGGAGGGCGGTGGGCCAGAAGAAACCTTGCCGGAACGCCTTCCCGGCAAGGGCCCTCGACCCTATGTGGGAGCCACATATGCCTCCATGTATCTCCGCCAACAGCTCCAGTCCTTCCTCCCAGGGGATGCACTTCAATTTCACACCGTTTGGCCTCCTCCTGTACAGGACGTCATCGACGAACTGGTACAGGGCGGACCGACGGGCTACTTTTTCCGCTTCTTCTTGCTCCTCAGGAAGCTCCCCTGTTTGGAGGAATTGGACAGTATGTTGCGCCCATGCCGGAGCCTGGGGCTCGACGGCAAGGACCAAAGGCATTTCTTCCACCATGGGAGTGGCCGTCTCTACGGCCAGGGCTTGACGCCCTGCTAGAGCCAGTTGCTATTGGGCAGGCTCAGTGTCCGCGGCAGCACCCTTGCCGGCAGCCCCAGGGGTCTCGGTATGAAAGTACTTGCCGGGTCCTGATTTCCTCCACTTGTTCTACCCCACTGATGGTTCGACGGATGGTTGAGTTAACTGGAGCAAAAAGGTACCCGGTTCCACAGGTAGCGTCAGTGCGGCATGCTTTGACAGGTAATCGGCAATGTCGTTCTCCGCTCGGGGGACGTGCTCCGCTTGGATACCGTCAAAGTGTTCCTCCAGCTTCCTCACCTCATCTACGTAAGCTTCCATCAATGGGCTCTGATAATCCTTGTTGACCTGTCTGACAACGAGCTGCGAGTCACCCCTGACGATGAGCTTCTATACCCCGAGGTCTGCCGCGATCCTGAGACCGGCAAGCAATCCCTCGTACTCAGCAGTGTTGTTGGTGGACATCTCCCTGGGGAAGTGCATCTGGATCACGTATTTGAGGTGCTCTCCGGTGGGTGCGACGAGCAGCACACCGGCACCGGCGTCTTGCAGCGAGAAAGCCCCATCAAAGTACATGATCCAGTCGCAGTCTGCTTCCTTGCCGGGGAGAGTGGTCTCCTGGATTTCTTCGTCAGGCGTCGAGGTCCATTCTACAATGAACTCCGCCAAGACTCTGCTCTGAATTGTCGAGGTACTTTCAAACTTTAAACCAAAGCTTGACAACTCCAAGGCCCATTCCACAATCCTTCCAGTCGCATCTGGGTTATGCAGTATCCGTTGCAATGGGAGGCGGGTGACGACAGTGATCTCGTGGGCTTGGAAGTAATGACGCAGCTTCCTCGAGGCCATAAGGAGGCCGAAGAGCAATTTCTGCACACCGAAGTACCTCGATCTAGCTCCCTGCAAGAGGGAGCTGACAAAGTAAACCGGGTGCTGCATCATCTTCTTCTTCTGCACCGCCTCACTTGACTGCGCGGGCACTGCCTCGGCGGCATCAGACTCTGCGGGGGCCTCGCCTTGCCGGCACCAGGCCCTGCCGGGGGAATCTTGGACTTGCCATCCGCTGGTTCTACCGCCGTCACTGCCTCCTCGTTGACCTCCCTCTGTGCCACTAGCGCGGCGCTGATGTAACGCCCATGATGCGGCTATATCTCCCACGTGACGAGGCACGACTTAGAGGCATAACCGCATTGTGGTTTTGTCGCAAGAAGGGTCATCTTCACACAATCCCATGTAATGAACAAGAATGGTATAACGAGAGTTGGCTTACAATCGCCACTTCACACAATACATAAATAATTCATACATCATCCAAAATCCACACATAGACCGACTGCGGTCAAATCCAAATGAAAAATAAGATAACCCCAAATGCTAGATCCCCGATCGTCCCAACTGGGCTCCACTACTGATCATCAGGAAACGAAACATAGTAACGACCACGTTCCTCGTCGAACTCCCACTTGAGCTCGGTTGCGTCATCTGCACTGGCATCGTCGGCACCTGCAACTGTTTGGTAGAATCTATGAGTCACGAGGACTCAGCAATCTCACACCCACGAGATCAAGACTATTTAAGCTTATAGGAAAGGATGGTGTAATGAGGTGGAGCTGCAGCAGGCACTAAGCTTATGTGGTGGCTAACATACGCAAAAGAGAGCGAGAAGAGAAGCAACGCAACGGTCGCGAAGCTAGAAGTGATCAAGAAGTGATCCTGAAACTACTTACGTTCATGCATAACTCAAACCGTGTTCACTTCCCGGACTCCGCCGAGAAGAGACCATCACGGCTACACACACGGTTGATGTATTTTACTTGGGTCAAGTGACAAGTTCTCTACAACCGGACATTAACAAATTCCCATCTGCCTCATAACCGCGGTCACGGCTTTCGAAAGATAATACCCTACAGGGGTGTCCCAACATAGCCCATTATAAGCTCTCACGGTCAACAAAGGATAAACCTTCTCCCGGGAAGACCCGACAGTCTCGGAATCCCGGTTTACAAGACATTTCGACAATGGTAAAACAAGACCAGCAAAGCCGCCCGAATGTGCCGACAAATCCCGATAGGAGCTGCACATATCTCGTTCTCAGGGCACACCGGATGAGCAGTCCGTACAACTAAAACCAGGCCTCAAGTTTCCCCGAGGTGGCGCTGCAAAGGGCTCTAGTTTGGACCAGCACTCAGAGGAACACTGGCCCGGGGGTTTAAATAAAGATCACCCTCGGGCTCGCGAAAACCCAAGGGAAAAGGCTTAGGTGGCAAATGGTAAAACCAAGGTTGGGCCTTGCTGGAGGAGTTTTATTCAAGGCGAACTGTCAAGGGGGTCCCATAAATCACCCAACCGTGTAAGGAACGCAAACTCAAGGAACATAATACCGGTATGACGGAAACTAGGGCGGCAAGAGTGGAACAAAACACCAGGCATAAGGCCGAGCCTTCCACCCTTTACCAAATATATAGATGCATTAATTAAATAAGAGATATTGTGATATTCCAAAAGATCCATGTTCCAACATGGAACCAACTTCAACTTCACCTGCAACTAGCAACGCTATAAGAAGGGCTGAGCAAAAGCGGTAACTTAGCCAAACAACGGTTTGCTAGGAAAGGATGGTTAGAGGCTTGACATGGCAATATGGGAGGCATGATATAGCAAGTGGTAGGTAGCGCAGCATGGCAATAGAGCGAACAACTAGCAAAGCAAAGATAGAAGTGATTTCGAGGGTATGGTCATCTTGCCTGCAAGGTTCTCAGAGTTGTCGAAAGCTTGATCCTCGTAAGCGTACTCAACAGGTTCCTCGTTCATGAACTCGTCTCCCGGCTCTACCCACAGCAAGAACACAAGCAATGGAACCACAATCAATCACGGGAAATGCACAAGCAACATGATGCAAAATATGCATGATATGCGAGATATGATATGCGATGCGTATGCGTGCTCCGGAAGAGAAAGGATGAACAAGGCAGTAACTTAGAAAACCAAGTATGCCACTGGAAAGATGAGATGATTTCGGTCGAAATCGATATAAAGATCACCGGAAACGGATGCACGGTTTGCAAATGGCAAGCAAAACAAGAATGACACGAATCTGCGATTAACAGCATGATAGCACATAGAGTACATCAAGTAACTACGCTACAGCACCCCAACATAGCAACAAAGGATATGGCAGTAATCTACAGAAGATGCTTGACAAAAGATGAACACTGAGATACGGCTAGATCACAAAATAACAGGTTCAAACAAGCATGGCAGAAGTGCAAAAGATATCAGGATAGCAGACTTAAGAGAAAAATACTGGACATGGCATAAACAGCATCAGGTAGCAATGTTCAGAGCAAGCAAAAGACATGCTACAGGGACTTAACATAGCAAAACAAGGCATGGCATGAATCTACTAAATTCATAGAACAAAAGTCCCTTAGTGACCATGAGTCAAAAAGGATCAGAAGATATGATGGCACCCATGTAAGCATAGCAAGTTTCGTTAACAGGTTCCAGACTTAGCAGAAAAGAGCATGGCAGAAACAGCATTATGAAGGCATCTTTGTGAGCTTGATTCACTCACCACAAAGCAATGCATGACAAAACAATCATATCTACAGCAAGATGGCATGTTTATGAAGCTATCCATGGCAAGAGCAAATACATAGCATGAATGGATAAATTACAACAACCTTGGCAAAATTGAATATCATGTTAACATTCTGCCAGAAATATTTTATAGCAAAAGTAGAGCAAGATTAAGACATGCTATGGCACTTCATAATTGCAAACAGTGGCATGGATGGATAGGACACAACTATATCTACAAAACATCCTTACTGAATATACTCAAAATAAGTATGGATCTCTCTGTAGGCACATGGATTCATGGCAACAAAATAACAGCAGTAACAGACGGTGAAAATCCTAAGTTCCTGAAAACAGAACATCACGAAGCCTAGTTTGCATGCTTGTGCTAGTCACCACATAGATCACAAAAATACATGGCATACACCTCTGTAAAGATGGCATGGCATAGATCAAAACACCTGTAGAGCTCATGCCCATAAGATGCACACATCAAATGCAACAAAAATAACAAATCACCAAGTTCTGATAAGTAACAGCAGTTAACGGCATATAGCACTCTTGCACCAGAGATTTGGGCATCAAGATGGACTCAAACGAGCATGGCACAATGGAACAAAATGTAGAGCATCTCGAGACGAACATTTCAATATATTACACGCACGAAACGGAGCTATGCAAGGAGTTATGATGCGATGAACAGAGCAATAATATGCGAAAAACTTCGGGACTTAGAATATTTCGGGGGGGAGGAAGAAGTCAACCGTCGCGGATCTAGGGTTCGGGCTCGCCGGAGCTCGCGCCGGAGCAAAGGCGGCGGCCGGCGGAGGAGAGGAGGGAGACGGCGGGGCCGACGACCGGAGCAAGGGGCGCGGGCACGGGCGGCGCTGGCGCGGGCTCGCCCGGGCGGCGGCGCGGGCGCGGCGACGGAGGAGCGGCGAGCCGGCGGGGCGCGAGGACGCGCGGCGGCGCCAGCGAGAACGGCGGCGAGGATGGCGAGGCGGCGGGGCGCCGCGGGGAAGAGGAGGCGGAGGCGCGCGGGCGGATGGGCTCGGCGGGCCCGCCTCGGGCTCGCGGGCCGGTGGCGGCGCGCGGTGGCGAAGGCCACGTGGCAGGCGGTGATTGGCTGCGGCGGCGGCGGCGGCTGAAACGTCCGGCGGCGGCGGACGTGTCCGGTGGCGGCGGGGGCGATTTGCTAGGGTTTGGATCTGCGAAAAATTTCGGAGGGGGGAGGTGTTTTATAGGTAGAGGGAGCTAGGAGACTCCAAATGGAGTGCGGTTTTCGCCCACACGATCGTGATCGAACGACCTAGAGCATGGAAGTGACTTAGAGGGGTTTTGGGCTGTTTGGAGAGGGGTTTTTCTGCAACACACAAAAGGACTTTGCGGTTACCCGGTTAACCATTGGAGCATCAAACGACCTCCAAATGGAACGGAACTTGACAGGTGGTCTACCGGTGGTGTACCAAGGGCACTTGGCAAACCTCGGTCCATTCCGAGAATGTTTAACACCCTATCACGAAAAGAAACAAGAGGGACGCGCCGGTGCGCGTGGGAGTGCCGGATTGCAAAACGGACAACGGGGAAAATGCTCGGATGCCTGAGACGAACACGTATGCAAATGCGATGCACATGATGACATGATATGAGATGCATGACATGAACAAAATGCAAAACGAGAGACAAAACCCAACCACGGAGAGAATATCATAACACATAGCCGAAAATGGCAAGAGTTGGAGTTACAAATATGGAAAGTTACATCCGGGGTGTTATAGCTGACCACTTGATTCGTCGCCGCCAGATACAGCAGCAACGGCTCTTGTGGATTAGGCGCAGCCAGTATTGGCGTGGAGGAAAGGTATTTCTTCAGATCCTGCAATGCTGCCTCGGCTTCTGGGGTCCATTCCATTGGGCCTGCCTTCTTCAAGATTTTGAAGAAAGGAAGGGTGCGCTCGGCGGACTTGGAGATGAATCAGCTCATGGCGGCCACACAGCCGGTGAGCCGACGCACATCCTTGATCCGCCTGGGCGCCTCAATCTGCTCAATAGCTTTGATCTTGTCTGGGTTTGCCTCGATCCTGCACTGCGACACAAAGAACCCGAGAAGCCTGCCGGATGGAACGCCGAAGACACACTTCTGAGGGTTCAGCTTGAGGTTGATCTTGCGCAGGTTGGCAGTCTCTTCCAGATCTTGCACAAGAGTTGGCCCGTCCTTGGTTTTGACCACTATGTCATCCATGTATGCCTCCATATTTCTATGGAGCTGAGGTTCAAAACCAATTTGGACTGCTCTTGCGAACGTTGAGCCAGCACTCTTCAACCCGAAAGGCATCCGTAAAAAGCAATACGTACCACATGGGGTGATGAATGCTGTCTTTTCTTCATCCTCTCTTGTCATGAAGATCTGGTGGTAGCCCGAGTAGGCGTCGAGGAATGATAACAGATCACACCCGGCTGTGGAGTCAACAATCTGGTCGATGCGCGGCAACGGAAAGGGGTCCTTAGGACAAGCCTTATTGATATCTGTGTAATCAATACACGGCCTCCACTTCCCATTCGCCTTGCGCACCACTACCGGATTGGCCAACCACGTCGGGTGGAGCACTCCTCTCACCAAACTCGCCGCTTCCAACTTCCTGATTTCCTCTGTGATGAACTCCTGCCTCTCCGGAGCCTGCTTCCTGACCTTCTGCTTGACGGGCCGCGCATGGACGCAGACAGCTAGGTGGTGCTCAATCACCTCCCTGGGAACATCGGGGATGTCGGATGCTTGCCACGCAAACACGTCGACATTTGCCCGCAGGAAGGTGATGAGCGCGCCTTCCTATTTGCTGTCGAGGGTGGAGCCTATGGTGAAGGCCCCTCCTGTGCCATCCTCCCTGATGGGCACCTTCTTGGTCCGCGGCGGCTCGGCTCTGGATCTCTTGCTCTTGTCGGTAGAGCTCTCTGGCACGTCCTCGACGGTAGCACAACACTCCGAGGAGGTGCGCTTGCCGGAGTGGGTGTGAGAGGTCTTGTAGGGCTTCTCCTTCCCTCCCGGGCCTTCAGTGGCAGGAGCAGGTGCCTTGACGGCAGCTGCTGCAACTGCTTCCCGGTAGAGTTGGTCGGTGCAGATCAGCGCGTCCTTCTTGTCGGAGGGGACGGAGATGATGGTCAACGGCCCGGGCATCTTTAGCATGTTGTAGGCGTAGTGTGACGCCGCCATGAACTTGGCTAGTGCCGGGCGGCCGAGGATCCCGTTGTAGGGCAAGGGGATCTCGGCCACGTCGAAGATGATCCTCTCCGTCATGTAGTTCAAATCTCCTCCAAATGTCACGGGCAGTGTGACCTTTCCCTTCGGCTGGCTCCTCCCCGGATTGACCCCTTGAAACGTGAGGTCTCCATCAGGGATTTGCAACCTTTTGATCACGACAGGCGAGATCAGGTTCAGGCCGGCCCCGCCGTCAACCAACATCTTGTTCACCCTGAGGTTGCGTATTGTTGGTGAGACCAACAATGACAAACACCCGATCGCGGTAGTGCGGTCAGGGTGGTCCTCGGCATCAAAGATGAGGGGCGTGCTGGACCACTTCAGCGACTTCTGAGCGTCGAACGACGGCTCTGCTGCTATAATCTCACGTGCCCACTGCTTGAGCTGGCGGTGAGAGGTATGCAGCGAGGCACCGCCATCGACGCACAGGGCCTCCGTAGCCTTCTGGAACCCTTGCTCACCAGACTCGTCGTCTTCGTCGTGATCATCGTCTTCTTGTTTCTTGTTGCGGCCCCGGGCGGGCCTCTCTTGCTGGTTGTCCTTGCCGGGGCGGCCTCCTTGGCCGCCACGCTTCTTGCCGGATCCCTCAGCACCGTCCTGGTCCTTCTCCTTGTCCCGCCTCTCGTACTCAGCCTTTTGCTTCTCAGCAAGCAGCTCGACTTGTCGGCAGTTCTGGAGGTCGTGGCCCTTGGTGCGGTGGATCTTGCAGTATTGCTTGCCGGAGCTCCCTGGCTTGTCGGTAGCTGCCAAGGCCCGGCAGGCGGCGCACCCGGCAATCTCCTTGTCGGGAGCGCCTGCCTTGACCTTCTTGCCGGCACCGGTGTCGTCAGATCCCTCAATGGCAAGCACGGCCTTGCCCTTGCGTTTCCTGTTGTGACACCGGCCCTTCTTCGTCGGGGTAGCGGCGTCCTCATCGGTAGAGTCGGTTTCCGCGCCGGCGTCTTCGCCGGGGTACTTCCTTCCCTCTTCAGCCCGGGCGCATCTATCGGCCAGAACGTAGAGCTCGGCCACATCCTTAACCTTGGTCATCGCCAGCTCCTCGCGCATCTTGCGATTGTGCATGTTTTGGTGGAACGCGCTAATCACAGCGGCGGGATGAACGTCGGGGATGTTGTACTGCACCCGGCTGAATCTCTGGATGTACTTGCGCAGGGTCTCCCCTTCCTTCTGGGGAATGATATGCAGATCACTGGCCTGGCCATGAGCTTGGTGGCCTCCTGTGAAGGCGCCAATGAACTCATGGCACAGATCCGAACAAGAAGAAATGGAATCCACCGGCAAGTGCATCAACCAAGACATCACATTGGGCTTGAGCGCCAGCGGGAAATAGTTGGCAAGCACCTTGTCGTCGCGAGCCCCAGCAGCCTGCATCGCGATGGTGTAGATGCTGAGGAACTCGGACGGATGGGTCTTGCCAGTGTACTTCTCGCCGACGTCGGGCTTGAACGTGCGGTGGGACGGCCACTGGAACTGCCGCAGCTCACGGGTAAAGGTCGGGCAGCCCACCTCGTAAGGTAGGCCTCCGGAGCCCCCCGGTGCCGGGTGGTCCATAGCGGGTCCCGCCCGCTTGTCCGACTGGCGGCGCATTTCGCGCCGGCGCTCGACAGTGGTTCGAGCGTCTTCGTGAGCTCGTTCCCGAAGGACCTGGCGCTGGTCGCGGAGGGTCCGCGGGTCGGAAGACGCTATGGAGATGTTATCACAAGCGTCGTCACGACGGGCCGACGCCCGCGGCGGCTAGCGAGGAGGAGGAGAGTGCACCGTGGCAGCAACTCCCCCGGTCCTCCCAGTGCCAGCATGCGGTGGCTCGGTGGAACCCCGACCCGAGGGTCCTGCCGGTCGCGGATCGTCTTTGTTGGCGACGGCGACGAGGCTCCGGATGGTGGCCCTCCAGTTGTCAAGCTTCTCCGCAACAGGAGGGAAGTCGAGGAGCAGCTGCGCGCGCGCCAAAGCTTCTGCCGGCGTGGGCGGCGGCGACAGCTGCGTGGATTGCAGCACGCTTCGACTTCTAACTACGTTAGAAGGAGCTCCGTCACGACCCAGTGGCTGCGTGCCATTTTCGCCAGTGCTTCGGCGGGCGTGTTGAACCCCTTCATCCTGCGGACGACGCACGGGGCTCTTCCCACGGCGGTGCCCAGGGTCACCAACGCGGTGACGCTGCTCGACGCGCACACCATGGGAAGAGCGTGCAGTGCTCGCCGGTGTGGGCGTCCTGGAGGTCACTGCGCCGCCTAGAGGTGGCACAACGACACCCCTGGAGGGCCCCGCGCCGCCTGTGGGGGGCCTACCTCTGTCTTTGGATCCGGTGACATGTAGCCGGTCGTCTGGTGCACGAACGACGCCACTCGCCAGGCTCTGACCACCAGGGCGATGTTGGTGCTCGCGGACCGCGGCCCGGGTCCTGTCTGCGACCGGTCCACTGCCCGCCCGCACCGGCACGGGCCGCTCGGCTCCCAACGAGCCGATCGCCGTGGCCGTCTTCTTCTTAGGAGCCATGGCGACGAAGAACTACTAGGCTAACTACTAGACCAGATTCTCACAATTGCGCCCCCTACTTGGCGCGCCAAAGATGTCGGTGTGAAACGACACCTATGGGATCACAAGAATCCCTACTACGGTTGCCGGGGTGCGGGGTTGCGAGAAGAGCAGGGCTAGTAGACAGCACAAGGATCGTTTACCCAGGTTCGGGCCGCGAGGATGCATAAAACCCTAGTCCTGCTTTGGTGGGTGTATTTCAGAGAGTTCTTGAGCTCTCGAACTAGTTGTGGTCAGTGCGTGGTTCGAAAGAGCCGAATCCCTCTCCAGTATGCCATGGGCCTCCTTTTATAGTCGAAAGGGGCTGCCACAGTGGCACACAGGAGGTGGAAAGGCGTACAGTGCCCTGAGCTTATCGCTCGTATTACAGGACAAGACGCATTTAATGCATAGCTTAGGTGTCCCCTTGCTTTATTGGGGACGGGGGCGAGGCCCGTCCCGTCCGTCGCCGCTCCTCCTCGCTTTGACACGCGCCCTGGCTAGCGATGCGTGCGGCGCCATGTAGGCAGGCAGGCAGCTGAGGTGGCGCGGTGGTGGAGCCTTCACGAAGATCTGCATGCCGCCACGCAGGCGCTTGACGAGTTGGCCTGGGGGCTGCATGTTGCCACGCAGGTGCCCGACCAGCTAGTGGGGCTGGCAGCTGCATGTGAACGGTGGTGGAAGCTTGGTCGGTGTGGGCCTGGCGGTGGCCCTGCTGGCGTCCTTGGTGAGGGCCTTGCCGGGGGGCCCGGCAAGGGTCTTGCCGTGGCGCGCTGTCGTCCCCGGCAAGGGCCTTGCCGGGGGTCTGGTGGCCATCCTCGGCAAGGATCTTGCCGAGGATTGTCGTCTTCTAATCCTCATCTGATCTTGAATATGTCTTCACAAAGATCTGCATGCCACCACAGAGGTGCCTTCCCGAGCCCTGGCCCCACGTGGATGATGGCGTTGGGGACCGGGGGCTCAAGGGTGGCTCGCTCTGTTGGTGTGGGGCAAGCTGCCCCGGCAAGGGTCTTGCCGGGGGAACCTGCTTTGTCCCTCTACTCTTTGTGGTCTTGGCCTTGGCGTTGCTCTTATCATCTTGGGCTTCGGTCTTACCTTGGCTCACCTCCCCTGTTCTGCTTGGTGTGACCGTCGGCACGGCTCCGACTGCCTGTGCACAAGTAAAGGGGTACAAAAGCGTGCCCCTCTCTTTGTACACCGACACATCGTCACCTCGTCCTTAGCCAATCTTCGCTTAATCCGTAGTCCCTGTTTCGAGTTGCAAATATTAGCAACAGAACCAGTATCAAATACCCAGGTGCTACTGCGAGCATTAGTAAGGTACACATCAATAACATGTATATCACATATACCTTTGTTCACCTTGCCATCCTTCATATCCACCAAATACTTGGGGCAGTTCCACTTCCAGTGACCAGTCCCTTTGCAGTAGAAGCACTCGGTCTCAGGCTTAGGTCCAGACTTGGGCTTCTTCACTTGAGCAGCAACTTGCTTGCCGTACTTTTTGAAGTTCCCCTTCTTCCCTTTACCCTTTTTCTTGAAACTGGTGGTCTTGTTGACCATCAACACTTGATGCTCCTTCTTGATTTCTACCTTCGCAGCCTTTAGCAGTGATTGAAGAATTCTGTCAATGACACTATCATCCGGAAGATTAACTCCCAGTTGAATCAAGTGATTATTATACCCTGACATTTTGAGTATATGCTCACTGACAGAACTATTCTCCTCCATCTTGCAGCTGTAGAACTTATTGGAGACTTCATATCTCTCAATCCGGGCATTTGCTTGAAATATTAACTTCAACTCCTGGAACATCTCATATGCTCCATGATGTTCAAAACATCGTTGAATTCCCGGTTCTAATCCGTAAAGCATGGCACACTGAACTATCGAGTAGTCATCAGCTTTGCTCTGCCAGACGTTCATAACATCTGGTGTTGCTCCTGCAGCGGGTTTGGCACCTAGCGGTGCTTCCAGGACATAATTCTTCTGTGCAGTAATGAGGATAATCCTCAAGTTACGGACCCAGTCCGTGTAATTGCTACCATCATCTTTCAACTTTGCTTTCTCAAGGAACGTATTAAAATTCAATGGAACAACAGCACGGGCCATCTATCTACAACAACATAGACATGCAAAATACTATCAGGTACTAAGTTCATGATAAATTAAAGTTCAATTAATCAAATTACTTAAGAACTCCCACTTAGATAGACTCCCTCTAATCATCTAAGTGATCACGTGATCCATATCAACTAAACCATGTCTGATCATCACGTGAGATTGAGTAGTTTTCAATGGTGAACATCACTATGTTGATCATATCTACTATATGATTTATGCTCGACCTTTCGGTCCCAGTGTTCCGAGGCCATATCTGCATATGCTAGGCTCGTCAAGTTTAACCCGAGTATTCTGCATGTGCAAAACTCGCTTGCACCCGTTGTATGTGAACGTAGAGCTTATCACACCCGATCATCACGTGGTGTCTCGGCACGACGAACTTTCGCAATGGTGCATACTCAGGGAGAACACTTATACCTTGAAATTTAGTGAGAGATCATCTTATAATGCTACTGTCGAACTAAGCAAAATAAGATGCATAAAAGATAAACATCACATGCAATCAATATAAGTGATATGATATGGCCATCATCATCTTGTGCCTTTGATCTCCATCTCCAAAGCACCGTCATGATCACCATCGTCACGGCGCGACACCTTGATCTCCATCATAGCATCGTTGTCGTCTCGCCAACTATTGCTTCTACAACTATCGCGACCGCTTAGTGATAAAGTAAAGCAATTACATGGCGATTGCATTTCATACAATAAAGCGACAACCATATGGCTCCTTCCATTTGCCGATAACTTTGTTACAAAACATGATCATCTCATACAATAAAATTTAGCATCATGTCTTGACCATATCACATCACAGCATGCCCTGCAAAAACAAGGTAGACGTCCTCTACTTTGTTGTTGCAAGTTTTACGTGGCTGCTACGGGTTGAGCAAGAACCGTTCTTACCTACGCATCAAAACCACAACGATATTTTGTCAAGTATGTGTTGTTTTAACCTTCACAAGGACCAGGCATAGCCACACTCGATTCAACTAATGTTGGAGAAACTGACACCCGCCAGCCACCTGTGTGCGAAGCACGTCGGTAGAACCAGTCTCGCGTAAGCTTACGCGTAATGTCGGTCCGGGCCGCTTCATCCAACAATACCGCCGAATCAATGTATGACATGCTGGTAAGCAGTATGACTTGTATCGCCCACAACTCACTTGTGTTCTACTCGTGCATATAACATCTACGCATAAACCTGGCTTGGATGCCACTGTTGGGGAACGTAGTAATTTCAAAAAAATTCCTACGCACACGCAAGATCATGGTGATGCATAGCAACAAGAGGGGAGAGTGTCGTCCACGTACCCTCGTAGACCGTAAGCGGAAGCGTTATGACAACGCGGTTGATGTAGTCGTACGTCTTCACAATTGACCGATCCTAGTACCGAACGTACGGCACCTCCGCGATCTGCACACGTTCAGCTCGGTGACGTCCCGCGAACTCATGATCCAGTAGAGCTTCGAGGGAGAGTTCCGTCAGCACGATGGCATGATGACGGTGATGATGAAGCTACCGACGCAGGGCTTCGCCTAAGCACCGCTACGATATGACCAAGGTGGATTATGGTGGAGGGGGCACCGCACACGGCTAAAAGATCAATGATCAACTTGTGTCTATGGGGTGCCCCCTTCCCCGTATATAAAGGAGTGGAGGAGGGGGGAGGGCCGGCCCTCCTATGGCACGCCCTGGAGGAGTCCTACTCCCACCGGGAGTAGGATTACCCCCTTCCCTAGTTGGACTAGGAGAGAAGCAAGGGGGAGAGAGGGAGGAAGGAAAGGGGGCGCCCCCCTCCTTGTCCAATTCGGACCAGAGGGAGAGGGGGCGCGCGGCCTGCCCTGGTCTCCTCTCTCTCTCTCTCCACTATGGCCCAATAAGGCCCATACACTTACCGGGGGGTTCCGGTGACCTCCCGGTACTCCGGTAAAATCCCGATTTCACCCGGAACTATTCCGATGTCCAAATATAGGCTTCCAATATATCGATCTTTATGTCTCGACCATTTCGAGACTCCTTGTTGTGTCCGTGATCATATCCGAGACTCCGAACTACCTTCGGTACATCAAAACACATAAACTCATAATACCGTCACCGAACGTTAAGCGTGCGGACCCTACGGGTTCGAGAACTATGTAGACATGACCGAGACTCATCTTCGGTCAATAAACAATAGTGGAACCTGGATGCTCATATTGGTTCCTACATATTCTACGAAGATCTTTATCGGTCAAACCGCATAACAACATACGTTGTTCCCTTTGTCATCGATATGTTACTTGCCCGAGATTTGATCGTCGGTTACTCAATACCTAGTTCAATCTCGTTACCGACAAGTCTCTTTACTCGTTCCGTAATGCATCATCCTGCAACTAACTCATTAGTTACATTGCTTGCAAGGCTTATAGTGATGTGCATTACCGAGAGGGCCCAGAGATACCTCTCCGACAATCGGAGTGACAAATCCTAATCTTGATCTATGCCAACTCAACAAGTACCATCGGAGACACCTGTAGAGCACCTTTATAATCACCCAGTTACGTTGTGACGTTTGGTAGCACCCAAAGTGTTCCTCCGGTATTCGGGAGTTGCATAATCTCATAGTCATAGGAACATGTATAAGTCATGAAGAAAGCAATAGCAATATACTAAACGATCAAATGCTAAGCTAACGGAATGGGTCAGGTCAATCAAATCATTCACTAATGATGTGATCCCGTTAATCAAATGAAAACTCATGTCCATGGTTAGGAAACATAACCATCTTTGATTCAACGAGCTAGTCAAGTAGAGGCATACTAGTGACACTATGTTTGTCTATGTATTCACACATGTATTATGTTTCCGGTTAATAAAATTCTAGCATGAATAATAAACATTTATCATGATATAAGGAAATATAAATAACAACTTTATTATTGCCTCTAGGGCATATTTCCTTCAGAAAGATCATCGCGAAGGTTTCATTCCATTTGGATTCCGTTTGATATTCCTTTTCTGCGAAACACTAAAATAGGCAAAAAAACAGAAACTGGCACTGGGCCTCCGGTTAATAGGTTAGTCCCAAAAATAATATAAAACAGCATATTAAAGCCCATTAAACATCTAAAACAGATAATATAATAGCATGAAACAATCAAAAATTACAGATACGTTGGAGACGTATCACCGGGGCTGCCGGAATACTGGCCCCAGGAGGGATTATTAGTTTTAGTATTGTTCGTTTTCAACTTTATGCATTGTACCTAGTAGTTAAGTATCATCACGTATATGTGATGATATTATATATATATATGAATTCCATTTTTATCTGTTTTTGTATACTAATTTGAATCTAGCTGTTATCATCCACATATACAGAATGGAAAGCGTATATACACACATTGAAACGGAACATATAAGAACGGAAAACAGAGTACACACATTGAAACAGAGGAATAAACAGAGCAATACTATGATTGCTATGAATACATAGCTATCCACGTCGAAACGACTCAACAGAATAAAACGCGTCCATGAGACCATGACCAGTAGCTCTTGGCTCTGCCTGAACTCGTGCAGGCGTTCGTCCAAGCGGTCGACACGCTCGCGGTACATCTGGAGCGCGATCTCAAGCTCCAAGTTGGCTATTTCATCAGAGATCAACAGCTCGAGGATGCGACGGCCATGTTCCTCTACTGCACCCAGGTGGACACCTGGGCCAAGGAGGCGGTCGAGCCTACGGACCAGCGCGTTGGCATCCAGAAGGCCACGGACAAGGCGAACGGCACCACCCATGCGAACGGCGTGGCCGGCCTCTGGTGCCAGTACAGCGCTGAGGGCCTCTGCCCACTCCTGGCGAGGAATGGGGGTACTGATGGGATGTGTACCCAGCTGCGACGTCGTGTCGATAGCAAGCAAGCGCCGATGGGTCCGCTCTTGCTGTGCGGCGCGCCGCACCTCTCGCTCTGTGGTGCTCCAACGGTCTCGCTGTGCGGCGAGCCGTAGCCTATCGGCGCAGACGCGCCTAGCTTGCTCTGCGGCGTGCCATCGATCATGTTGTGCGGCGAGCTGCAGCCTGTCGGCGCTGACATGCCTATCTTGATCCGCGGCGCTCAAGCACCATGCGCCAAAGGTCTGCTCAACCCTGGCGATGACGCGCATCACGGCGTCGTCCATCACGTTGCCGGGGAGCGCCTCGGCCTCGACGGGTCGTGGCGCCTGCTCGTTTTCCTCGTCGACGAGGTTGATGGCAGAGGCGGCTCTTTGGTGCGTTGTCATGCTTGGAAAAGGTGGATGTGCTATAGGCTGCGCTTGTCACCTCGTGCGTCGCGCACCGCCTAGGTTTATGCACAATATCGCTGGGTGGCGGGAAACAGGTGAGGAAATGGCGCAAAACGGTGGCGTGTTCATAAAACACCATCAATTAATGGAAACTTAGCATAGAAGGAACATCGAGCTAGCACAAGAAGTAGATGATGATCAGATGAACACGGACCACACTAGGGAACCCGTCGGTGATGAATTCATCAATCGCAAATGGTTGAATACTAGCAAGCGTTTGCCCACAACACACACGGCTTATTCCATCACAAATAGGTCGGATGGATCAACTGTATGCCACGTATCGCACATTGTCAAAAAGTAATGCGGTAGACCTTCTTTAACATGTGTTAAAAAAACAAGGACCTCGAGGTTAAATTAACTCATGGGATGGATCATCCAGGTCAAAGGTAATTTAATTGACCGGGATGACCCATCCCATCAGTTAATTTAACATCAAGACAACTTCCCATCCAGTCACCCATCTGATGGCTGCTCTAGCCTGAGTACACTTAACTTGAGAGTTCTCTTAGATGAGCTACTGATGAAACATCTAGTCCTTGCTGATATAGGATGCCTCTTCGCATCCTTATGGACAATAGATGTTGTGTAGACAAAGCATGTCACATATGTCTTATTAGAAGCAATCGTCTGTGTTATTATCGGTCTTCGCACACATTTCTGATTACAGACCTGTTTGCCGCATATCACACACATCTTGATATATTGAACCATTTCTGTTCTCTTGTCTCAACGCAAACAGTTCATCCGAGTGAACCGCATGCCGTATATTGCACACAGCTTGATCTGGCTGACCGTTTCTTTTGTGTTGCCTAATCACAAACAGTTCATCCGAGTGAACCGTAAGCCGTATATCGCACACGCCTTCATCTGGCTGCCCGTTCCTTTTGTTCTGCCAGATCGCAAATAGTTAATTGAACTGAACCGTATGCCCAGCATCGCACACACAACTATAATCTGAACCGTGTTTGATGCATCCTCCATCGCAAACGTTTTGCACCTTCTTTGACGGGTTTTTCACACCACCGTTTGCGATTAATGCATCGCACACAGTTTCGTCGAAAGGTCTCTGATCGTAGTGTCGCGTTAGCAGCAACCTGCAGTAGTGAATGTTGGTTCTCACTGAGGGAAATACTATCCGCTACTATATTGCTTCACCCTTCCTCTTCGAGAAAAATTCCAACGCAGCTCACAAGTAGGATGACCTGAGTCTCGTCCATTGGGGTGCCTCAAAGAGATACTAGGTGATCCATTTGGTGACATTCTGTAGCTTTGGCTTCAGCACGTCTCCAACGAAGATTATCACTCCCCAAAGAGTGAAGTTTGGGATACATCCACATCCTCGACTTGTGTGGTTTATCCTTTACCATACCTTTACTTTGTGCATGCTAGCTTGTTAGCATGCTGATCTTGCTTACCTTGGTTCTAGCTTGCTGATACGTCTCCAACGTATCTATAATTTATGAAGTATTCATGATGTTCTAATATCATTCTTGGATGTTTTACAATCATTTTGTAGCAACTTTATATCATTTTTGGGACTAACCTGTTGACCCAGTGCCAGTTGCTGGTTTTTGCTTGTTTTTTACATCACAGGAAATCAATATCAAACGGAGTCCAAACACCACGAAACGTTTTGTGGATTTTTTATGGACCAGAAGACATCCAATGGGCCAGAGCAGCACCTGTGGGTGCCTCGAGGGGGGCACAACCCACCAAGGCGCGCCTGGGCCCCCAGGCGTGCCCAGGTGGGTTGTGCCCACCTCGGTGGCCTCCCGCACCGCCTCTTCGCCCTATAAATTGCCAAATATTCCAAAAACCCTCGGGGAGACCCTAGATGAGAAGTTCTGCCGCCGCAAGCCTCTATAGCCACCGAAAACCAATTTAGACCCCGCTCCGGCACTTCGCCGGAGGGGGAAATCATGACCGGTGGCCATCTTCATCACCCCGGCGGCCACCTCGATGAGGAGGGAGTAGTCCTCCCTCGGGGCTGAGGGTTTGTACCAGTAGCTATGTGTTTAATCTCTCTCTCGTGTTCTTGAGATGTCACGATCTTGATGTATCGCGGGCTTTGTTAATATAGTCGGATCATATGGTGTTTTCCCCTCTCTATCTTGTTGTGATGAATTGAGTTTTCCCTTTGAGATTTTGTTTTATCGGATTGAATACTTTTATGGATTTGAGAGCACTTGATATATGTCTTGCAAATGAATACTGTCACGACCGGTTTTTCAATAAAATAATTATTGAGAAACCAATCCCTGCTACGGACCAGCGAGGAAGAACTCCTTCTCACTGATAGACAATACATTGGTCACAGAAGAAAAATACCAGGAGTACTAAATATAATACAAAGTTGAGCAGAGACTGCCCAACAATTTATTACATGCACGCCGATAAAACAATACGGCGGATAGGGTGGCAAACTTCTAACTCACGATAATAACGGTGGTGGAAATATCATCGCGAAGCGAGTGACATGATTCCAGAAAACTACAACTCATCGAGCGTCGGAGTGAGGCTCGAGAATACTTATTGCGGGTGGCGGAAGCGTAAACGATACAAGTGACCAATATCCGGGATCGCGCAGGACTGACTGGGACTCCTCTAGGCGTCGGACGCGCTATCAAACTCTTCATCCAAGAGATCGCCTTCGTCAACATCTGGCCAAATCAACAAGCCAGGTGAGTACTATGAAAGTACTCGCAAGACAGTTCGGACATAAGGTATAACAAGTGCAAACATGGAGCACATGAATAAGTTAACCAGTGCGATCAGATACAGAGATAATAAATACTGGGTGCCAAGCGAGGGTCTGAATGACGCCTCGAGCGGAAACTGCAGAATAGTAATACTGGTGCCAAACGAGTGTCTGAAAGACTCCTCGAGAGGAAAATGTGGAATAATAATACAGGTGCCAAACGAGTGTCTGAAAGACTCCTCGAGCGGAAAATGCGGAATAATAATACAGGTGCCAAACGAGTGTCTGAAAGACTCCTCGAGCAGAAAATGCAGAATAATAATGCCACAGTCGGGCGTCGGGGCGACACCACATAAAGGGCTTATAACAGAAAGTAAAGACAGTGCATGCCGCAGTCGGACGTCTGAGCGACATCACATAAAGGGCTTATATCGAAAGTGAGAAACGAGTACACGCCACAGTCGGACGTTTGCGCGACGTCACATAAAGGGCTTGTGTCACAACTCATTAATACAATAGCTCGGAGACATAAATTATCACAAGCATGAGACACAAAATAAAGTTAGTCCATCCACAGGGATAACAATGAAATTGAATTTACCACTTGAGCTTGTTCACCGGGGGCAAGTTTTCACACGGATAGATTTGGATATAAAGTCTACATTACTGATCATGGATACGATGATTTGGAAAGAATTGACTCTGCAGAGTTTGTACTTAACCACAGCCAACGGATTTCAGTAGTCACGGGGACTAGTTCCGTCTACGGTGTTCTGGAAGGAACACGTCTAACCAGTACACACCCAATTTAACCATCCGAAGCCAGGGATCACCCTCGGCAACATTCAGGAAAAACCCTGAGTCGGGGAGGCTACAACCTCGCGTAGCATGGGATCAAATTTCTATACGCGCGCTATAAGGGGGTGCCCCCCCTCTCGGTCCCAACCGGAAACACCCATGCCCCCTGACCGAATGACTGGCTTTAATCCTGGGCCAAGGTACCATCATCCCGGCCTCTCTGTTTGGTGTGTACACGGAAAGAGGTTACCAACTTACTAAACCGTATCCTGGCAATGAGACATGTGGTAGCACGGAAAGGGGAAGGGACGATAACACGGCTCCAACCATGTTAACGTCGGAAAAGTCGGATGACACACGGCTGGCATGCTACAACAGTACCACCCTGCTGCCCTTCATGTCACCACATGATTAGGCCACCTCTCATCAGAGGTCATCGCAACTTCAGAACAACCGGGTCGTTGCCTTACAAGCAACGAGGTATTTATCGACACTCACATGCCACGCACAAACTTTCACATGGACATGCAAAACATCTGCCATATCAAATGTTCAAACATGCTTGCCTGGTTCGGAGAAGTCGGAGTCTAGCTCGGCGAAGTTCGCGGCTCCGTCCCCTCTCCCGGAACCTACGGCAATCACGAAACGGGGTACTAACGTGAAAACCAACACAGGCACAGAAACTTTGCCAAATATTTTTCAAATAAATCCCATAAAAAACTAGACAAAATTTGGAGATTGACAGAAAAAGAATCACTCAAAAATACCTTTTCATTAAAAAGTTATAAAGGTTTCTGTCCAGGGACTTATCTATAATGAAACAGAAAAGTTCCAGGGTTTTAACTGAGAAAATAGAAAACGCTTCGGCTGGGAATGCGCAAGCGCAAGGAGAAAACGTATTTTGCCCGAAGGCGCCAACAGAAAACGGTTCGGGGAAATAAAACAGAGGCTGACACGCGGGGCCCGCATGTCAGGTTTGAAAGCTCGCCGGCGCCCGAAGACGGCGATGGACGCCGGCGTCGAACCACGGCGAGTTAGGAGAAACGGAGGGTACCAAGAGCTTCAGTGTCTTCTTCCGCGTCGGTGGGTGGTGGACTCGTCCAACGGGGAGCACCACGTCGACGGCGACACTATCTCCGGCGGACGGCGGTTTGGGTGAGGTTGGGGAACTCCGGTGGAGGGCTGCAAAGTACGAATTGAGGCGCGGGTCAGAACGGGTGATGCAAGGAGAAGCTACTGGCAAGAGAATGGGGGTTGTGGAGCACACACGGGGGCGAATCGGGCTGGATCCCGTGGCGGATCGCGGCGGCCGGAGTCGAGGAAGGAGACCCCCTCGCGGCTCTTCCAGTGGCTGGGTGTGCTCTAGGGGAAGTGTAGGGCTGGTGGGTGCTCGAGTTGAAGCTCGGGGCCCCTATTTATAGGCAGGTCGACGGGGTGGCCGTGAACGGAGAATCTCCGGCGAGCGATTACGGCGGAGCAGTGGGTTGGCAGGGGGTTTGAGCGGTCGAGCAGCATCAGTGGATGTTACGGGACTCGTTTTGCAGCTAAACGGAGCTGGCCCTGGCGTAATGGCGTCTGCCCACGGTGAGGTGACCGCACGGGCTCAACGGCGGCAGAGAGCGCGCTCCGCGCCCTGGGGTTCACGACGAGAGCGGCAGTGCATTCGGGGGAGTGGACGGCCACGCGGCGGGCTCCGGTGGTTTGGGCGGCGCTGGGTGGAGTCGGCGGCGCCGTGTCTCCCGCTGGCGCCCGCAAAGCCGCCGCCGGCGTCGGTCACGGGGCGGCGCACCTTCTGCTGCTCGTCGCCGACGCCCGCAAGATGCCAGGCACTCGTGCGGTGCAGGAACGAGAGGGCGAGGACGAGGAGCAAGGCGACGCGAGGGTACTGGCGAGATCGACGCCCGTTTCTGAAGAAAACGACAGCAGCCACTTGACTGAACTCTGAACTTACTGAATCTTGACAGTGACCAAGCATTGCAGGTGTTCGACAGTAGGTTTTGGTAAAGAGATAAATTTTTCTGGAGCTGTAACTTGGTGAGATGATCACTCAAAGCACCCAGGGGCTGCATGAATTTACTTGGAATTTTTGGAGAAAGTTTTGAATGAATTTCACCAAATTTGCCAAATCTGGTCCAAACTTGCAGCTGATGTAGTTTGAAAATTTTGAACTGGAGACCAGTGGATCTTCATGGTTCTAGGTTGAGGGTTCAAAGGACTAGGAGGGGAAAGAAGTTTGGTGGTAAAAGTCCAAACAGAAAATGGAGTTCCTTTGTAAATCTCCAAGTGCTATAAGAGAAGACAGAAATTTATTTGAATAGAATTTGAATGGAAATGATCACATGAGGAGGTTCAACTTGCTGGATTTGATGCAAATCATGATCCAAAGGTGAGGGAAGGGTTAGGAGAGAGGATTTGCACTAATGCCATGGCAAGAAGGAATAGTTGAAAGTGGCAAAGGACTTTCCAAAAGCCATAGTGCATTCTCAAAAATATTTCAAAGGTTATTTTCTCAAATGAAAAACATTTTGTCTTGAGTCCAATGAAAAGCAAGAACCTCCAAGACCAAAGGAGGATCTTGGGTGAATTCAAATAAAAAATTTTCCATAAAGAAAAATATTTGAGAGTGAGAGTTCTCTTGAAGAAAAAATTTTAAATCACTCCCTTCAAGTCAAATAAAATCTTTTGAAAATTCCAAATAAAAACTTGGGTGTCACAACACCTACCCCCTTAGGAAAAATCTCGTCCTCGAGATTTCTGCTGATCCTCAAATAGATATGGATACTCTGCTCGGAGGAAATCTTCCCTTTCCCATGTGGCTTCATCCTCAGTGTGGTTGCTCCACTGGACCCTGAAAAACTTTGTCGTTTTCTGACGGGTCCTCCGTTTAGACTCTTCTAAAATCTTTACTGGCCTTTCTCTGTAGGTGAGATCTGGTTGCATATCAATGTCCTCATGAGGTACATGTTTCTCCGGGTTACTCACACATTTCCTCAACTGCGAGACGTGGAATACGTCATGGACGTCTGACAGCTCCTTGGGGAGGTCTAGTTGGTAGGCTACTGTGCCTCTTCGTGCCTTTACACAAAATGGTCCAATAAATCTTGGGGCTAGTTTCCCCTTTATTTTGAACCGTTGCAGACCCCTCATAGGAGATACTCGGAGGTATACGGAATCACCAGGTTCAAAGCTGACCTCACGATGCTTCTGATCATAGTAGCTCTTTTGTCGGCTCTGTGCTGTCTTGAGTCTGTCCCTGATTTGTTTAACTTTTTCCTCGGCCTCCTTAAGCATACCTGGGCCGAAGATACGGCTGTCACCTGTTTCTGACCAATTCAATGGGGTACGACACCTCCGTCCGTACAATGCTTCAAAGGGTGCCATTTGCAAGCTGGCTTGGTAACTGTTGTTGTACGCAAATTCGGCATACGGCAAACTCTCTTCCCAACTGGTTCCATAGGTGAGCACACAGGCTCTTAGCATATCCTCCAGGATCTGGTTTACACGTTCTGTTTGTCCATCTGTCTGAGGGTGGTATGCTGTACTGAAAGCCAGTTGTGTGCCCAGAGCTTGTTGTAGGTGTTCCCAAAATTTGGAGACAAATTGGGTGCCTCGGTCAGATATTATAGTCTTTGGGACTCCGTGCAAGCAAACTATACGGGAGAGATAGAGTTTTGCCAGTCTTTGTGTGGAGTAGGTAGTCTTCACGGGAATGAAGTGTGCAACCTTGGTTAGTCGGTCTGTGATGACCCATATGGCGTCATTTCCGCGTTGCGATCGGGTAATCCGACAATGAAGTCCATTCCGATTTCATCCCATTTCCACTCCGGTATCCTGTTAGGCTGGAGTAGCCCTGCTGGCTTTTGGTGCTCGGCCTTGATGCGCTGACATGAATCGCAACAAGCAATGAATGTGGCTATATCTCTTTTCATACCGTGCCACCAAAATCTTTCCTGAATGTCCTTGTACATTTTGGTTCCTCCAGGATGTATCGAGTATGGAGCGGTGTGGCTTTCCGTCAAGATCTGTTGCTTGAGTTCCTTAATGTTAGGTACGCAAAGCCTGTCCCGGTACCATAATGTTCCTTCACTGTCCGTGACGAATTCTGAAGTCTTACTAGTATTCATTTTCTTCTTTATGCCTTCGATGTTGGGATGTCCCTGTTGGGCCTTCTTAATTTGTTCCACTAGGGTGGGTTGTATCTCCAGGTTCGATATGGTGCCCTCAGAGACTAACATCATGTTGAGCCGAGTGAACTCTCGCTGAAACTCAGGCCTCAAGTTTTGTTGACCGTCACTGTCCGGGCTGGGGTTTCGGCTAAGGGCATCGGCCACTACATTTGCTTTTCCTGGGTGGTAGTGGATGCCGACGTCATAGTCTTTGACCAGTTCCAACCAGCGTCGTTGGCGTAAATTCAGCTCTGGCTATGTGAAGATATATTTGAGGCTCTTATGGTCCGTATATATTTCACAGCGATTTCCCAACAGAAAGTGCCTCCACTCCTTGAGTGCATGTATAACTGCTGTTAGTTCCAAGTCGTGTGTTGGGTAATTTTCCTCATGTTTTCGCAGCTGTCTGGAGGCATATGCGACAACTTTGCCATCCTGCATTAGCACACATCCGAGACCTTTTCGGGACGCGTCACAATATACTTCAAAACTCTTGTGTATGTCCGGTACAGTTAAGACTGGTGCGGTTGTCAGCTTTTTCTTGAGTTCTTGGAAGCTCTGCTCACATGCTTCCGTCCATACGAATTTCTTGTCTTTCTTGAGTAGTTGGGTCATAGGCTTTGCCACAGTGGAGAATCCTTCAATAAATCTCCTGTAATATCCGGCCATTCCTAGGAAACTCCGCACATCTGTGACGTTCGCGGGTGGCTTCCAGTCTACTATGGCCTTGACTTTTTCTGGGTCCACGGCCACGCCTTCTTGGTTCAAAAT
The DNA here is from genome assembly GCF_002575655.3 of Aegilops tauschii subsp. strangulata. Classification (NCBI taxonomy): domain Eukaryota; kingdom Viridiplantae; phylum Streptophyta; class Magnoliopsida; order Poales; family Poaceae; genus Aegilops; species Aegilops tauschii. The sequence continues at coordinate 536,907,257 of NC_053036.3, read as the reverse complement.
ATGGCCCAAGAAACCAACTTGTCTTAGCCAAAATTCGCATTTGCTAAATTTGGCGTACAACTGATGTTTCCTCAATTCTCCCAAAACAATTCTGAGGTGTTCAGCATGTTCTTCTGGTGTCCTTGAGTAAACCAGAATGTCGTCAATGAATACCACCACAAATTTGTCCATGAATTTCATGAATACTTTGTTCATGAGGTGGACGAAAAACGCGGGGGCGTTTGTTAGACCAAAAGGCATCACTGTGAACTCGTATAACCCATATCTGGAAGTGAATGCTGTCTTGGGGATATCCTCTGTTCGTACCTTCAGTTGATGGTATCCCGATCTCAAATCAATCTTTGAAAATACTTTAGCTTGTGCGAGCTGGTCAAACAAATCATTTATCCGTGGCATCGGGTATTTGTTTTTGATGGTGACCATATTGAGGGCTCGATAGTCTATGCATAGTCTCAGTGTCCCATCCTTCTTCTTGGCGAACAATACGGGCGAACCCCATGGTGAGGAGCTGGCTCGTATAAATCCTTTGTCCAATAATTCCTTTATCTGCTTCTTCAACTCCACCAATTCTGAGGGTGCCATTCTATATGGCTTCTTATAAATGGGAGCGGTGCCAGGTGCTAGTTCGATGCTGAATTCGATCTCTCGGTTTGGTGGCATGCCTGGTAGTTCTTCCGGGAACACATCAGGGAACTCGCATACCACTGGCACTTTTCTTAATTCTGCGATGTCCATCTTGTTTAGTTTTGGCTTCTGTGATCGTGGCCTTTCTTGGGCGGAAACTCTTATAGTCTTGCCGTGATGGTGAGTGAGAATCACTGTCCGATTGAAACAGTCGATGAATCATTTGTTGGTGGTCAACCAGTCCATTCCTAAAATGACATCCAGTCCTTTACTTTCCAACACGATGAGATTCGCGTGGAATGGTAGTCCTTCGAACTCAATGACCACTCCTTGGCAGTAACCCTGAGCCATTTGCTTATTTCCGGGGGACTTGATGATCATAGATTTTTCCAGGGGGAGTATCGGAAAACCATGTTGCGAAACAAAACTCTTCGAAACGAACGAATGGGAAGCTCCAGAATCAAACAAAACCGTGGCAGGTACTGTGTTGACAGGGAACGTACCGAGCACGATGTCTGGGGCATTCTGCGCTTCTTCCCTGGTCACATGATTCAAGTGACCCTTCCTGTGGTTGTTGCTGGGATTGAAGTTGTTGCGCTTGGGGGCTGGATTGTTTCCACCATTGTTCGGCTTGGGTGCCGAGTCTCTTGGCTTCGGGCACTGTTTAGCATAACGCCCTTGTTGACCACAAGCATAGCAGGTGACCCCTGGACGGTATGTGAACTCCTTGTCTCTGGCATGAAATTGTCCGACGGGTCTTGGCTCAGTAGCCGTGGATCTCCTCGTGTCTGTCCTTGGGACCTCAGTCTTGCCTCGGTTGCTGCGGGCAAGAGTCGTCTTGTCCCTCTTCCGCTTGCGGATATCTTCCAGACTACGGCGCTCATTCTCCAGGGTGATGGCCTTGTCCACCAGCGTCTTAAAATCCGGAAAGGTGTGTACAATCAGTTGGCATCTTAATGCTGGTGCCAGGCCGTCCAGGAATTTTTCCATCTTCTTGTTTTCTGTCATGTGCTCGTCGTAGGCATAACGAGACAGTTGGGTAAACTGGCCGTTGTATTCTGTGACGGTCATGCCTCTTTGCTTCAGGTCATCAAACTCTCTCTTCTTGATCTTTAGGATGCTCCTGGGAATGTGTGCCCCACGGAAGCCTTCCTTGAATTCTTCCCAGGTGATGTTGTGTTCCCTGGGGTGCATGTGTAGGAAGTTTTCCCACCATGCTGCGGCTGCTCCAGTAAGGTAGTGTGGTGCATAAAGCACCTTCTCATGATCTGAGCATTGAGCGATAATTAGTTTCCTTTCAATCTCGCGAAGCCAATCATCGGCTTCCAGTGGCCTGTCGGTGTGAGCAAAAGTTGAGGGGCGAGTCTTCTGTAACTCAGATAACTTGGAATGTGGTTGATAGGGTTCACGGTGGTTTCCCATATTGATGACATGGTTCATCATCTCCTGGTGCTGTTGCTGGCTTTGCTCGAAGAGACGGCATACTTGAGATAGTGCCGCTTCGCTGTCCTGTTGGCTGGACTGACCCTGAGTGAAATTGTTGCTGGTCTGTGTTCTGTAAACCTCTTCTGGCTGATTGGGCATAGAGCGAGTCCAAGGGCGAGACATTTTTCCAGTCTGGGGTATCATTTGCAAAACCCATGAGAAAAACCGTGTAGCGCAGGAAAACCCTTGCAAAGGCAATAATCAAAAAGGCTTCAAGGTTTTCAAGAAACACAAATGATTTTCACGGAGAAGAAGTGCTTAACACAAATCTTACATGCGAAAGCAAATACAAGATACAGCACTCAGGTTGTGCGTACACAATCCTGACATGTTATTAAAAACTAGCGTACTACTCCGGAAGGCAGCAAACACACCAATACAAACTAGCGTACAGATAAAAACAACACATCATACATGCAGGCATAACACGCGGCTACTCGGTGCTCTCAGTCGGAGATGGTGAAGATCTCCTTCCCCTTGCCGATGGCAAGGCTCAGCGGTCCAGGAGAATCAACCTCCTCCTCTCTAGCTGGTTCCTGGCGTGCGACGCTGTGCTGCGGTGATGGTGCGGGGGCGACTGGTGGTAGAGCGTGTGCGGCAGGCGGTGCGGCTCTGACTGGAGTAGGAGCGATGACTCGGTCGAACTCCTCAGTGGTAGGCAGACGGCGAGCAGTGGCCAAAACGGCCGGTGCATACGAGGCTGAAGACGAGACGAATGTCAGAGGCGGCGCCGTGTGGAGAAGCTCCTTCCTGCTGGCAGGACCGCCCCGGACTAAGTCCATGCGGGCAGCCACAAGATCATCTACGAGGTTGTCGAAAGACTCCTCCAGAGCCTTGAGATACTCCACAACCATCTCGATGGCTTCATCTCGCTCTCCCCGATGGCAGGCGAACGCATAGTGGCTGGTGTAAGGCACATGGCATGGGAGGTAGCGGTAGCGACGAGTCTTCATCGTAGGAAGGATGTCCCGAAGGCGAGCTATCGCCTCACGGGCAGCCATCTGCATGGCATGCCTCTCCGTAGGCATGGCCCTTCCCGTAAAACGGAAATGGCGAGCAGCAGATCGTCCTCCCCTGAATTGCACCACAGCCTGGTGCATAGACACGTCGTCACTGAGCTTGTGCTGATAGAGGGTGAACTCCGGGCGAGCTGCTGGCCCGATCGCGAGCTTGGTGATGGAGACGAGGAGCTTGACAAACCCCTCGGGCACGTTGGTGAACACTCGATTCTCACAGCCGCTGCCAGCCATCTACAAAAGTAGGCAAAATTCTGAGTAGTCATGTCATAAATTTTATGATGACCAACAGAAAATAGCTACAATTGCAAAATGCTGAAGAAGCACTAAAGACGCTAATAACCGATTAGCGATCGCACCTAGTGGCTTCCTACAGTCAGCCTGGCTCTGATACCAAGCTTGTCACGACCGGTTTTTCAATAAAATAATTATTGAGAAACCAATCCCTGCTACGGACCAGCGAGGAAGAACTCCTTCTCACTGATAGACAATACATTGGTCACAGAAGAAAAATACCAGGAGTACTAAATATAATACAAAGTTGAGCAGAGACTGCCCAACAATTTATTACATGCACGCCGATAAAACAATACGGCGGATAGGGTGGCAAACTTCTAACTCACGATAATAACGGTGGTGGAAATATCATCGCGAAGCGAGTGACATGATTCCAGAAAGCTACAACTCATCGAGCGTCGGAGTGAGGCTCGAGAATACTTATTGCGGGTGGCGGAAGCGTAAACGATACAAGTGACCAATATCCGGGATCGCGCAGGACTGACTGGGACTCCTCTAGGCGTCGGACGCGCTATCAAACTCTTCATCCAAGAGATCGCCTTCGTCAACATCTGGCCAAATCAACAAGCCAGGTGAGTACTATGAAAGTACTCGCAAGACAGTTCGGACATAAGGTATAACAAGTGCAAACATGGAGCACATGAATAAGTTAACCAGTGCGATCAGATACAGAGATAATAAATACTGGGTGCCAAGCGAGGGTCTGAATGACGCCTCGAGCGAAACTGCAGAATAGTAATACTGGTGCCAAACGAGTGTCTGAAAGACTCCTCGAGAGGAAAATGTGGAATAATAATACAGGTGCCAAACGAGTGTCTGAAAGACTCCTCGAGCGGAAAATGCGGAATAATAATACAGGTGCCAAACGAGTGTCTGAAAGACTCCTCGAGCGGAAAATGCGGAATAATAATACAGGTGCCAAACGAGTGTCTGAAAGACTCCTCGAGCGGAAAATGCAGAATAATAATGCCACAGTCGGGCGTCGGGGCGACACCACATAAAGGGCTTATAACAGAAAGTAAAGACAGTGCATGCCGCAGTCGGACGTCTGAGCGACATCACATAAAGGGCTTATATCGAAAGTGAGAAACGAGTACACGCCACAGTCGGACGTCTGCGCGACGTCACATAAAGGGCTTGTGTCACAACTCATTAATACAATAGCTCGGAGACATAAATTATCACAAGCATGAGACACAAAATAAAGTTAGTCCATCCACAGGGATAACAATGAAATTGAATTTACCACTTGAGCTTGTTCACCGGGGGCAAGTTTTCACACGGATAGATTTGGATATAAAGTCTACATTACTGATCATGGATACGATGATTTGGAAAGAATTGACTCTGCAGAGTTTGTACTTAACCACAGCCAACGGATTTCAGTAGTCACGGGGACTAGTTCCGTCTACGGTGTTCTGGAAGGAACACGTCTGACCAGTACACACCCAATTTAACCATCCGAAGCCAGGGATCACCCTCGGCAACATTCAGGAAAAACCCTGAGTCGGGGAGGCTACAACCTCGCGTAGCATGGGATCAAATTTCTATACGCACGCTATAAGGGGGTGCCCCCCCTCTCGGTCCCAACCGGAAACACCCATGCCCCCTGACCGAATGACTGGCTTTAATCCTGGGCCAAGGTATCATCATCCCGGCCTCTCTGTTTGGTGTGTACACGGAAAGAGGTTACCAACTTACTAAACCGTATCCTGGCAATGAGACATGTGGTAGCACGGAAAGGGGAAGGGACGATAACACGGCTCCAACCATGTTAACGTCGGAAAAGTCGGATGACACAAGGCTGGCATGCTACAATAGTACCACCCTGCTGCCCTTCATGTCACCACATGATTAGGCCACCTCTCATCAGAGGTCATCGCAACTTCGGAACAACCGGGTCGTTGCCTTACAAGCAACGAGGTATTTATCGACACTCACATGCCACGCACAAACTTTCACATGGACATGCAAAACATCTGCCATATCAAATGTTCAAACATGCTTGCCTGGTTCGGAGAAGTCGGAGTCTAGCTCGGCGAAGTTCGCGGCTCCGTCCCCTCTCCCGGAACCTACGGCAATCACGAAACGGGGTACTAACGTGAAAACCAACACAGGCACAGAAACTTTGCCAAATATTTTTCAAATAAATCCCATAAAAAACTAGACAAAATTTGGAGATTGACAGAAAAAGAATCACTCAAAAATACCTTTTCATTAAAAAGTTATAAAGGTTTCTGTCCAGGGACTTATCTGTAATGAAACAGAAAAGTTCCAGGGTTTTAACTGAGAAAACAGAAAACGCTTCGGCTGGGAATGCGCAAGCGCAAGGAGAAAACGTATTTTGCCCGAAGGCGCCAACAGAAAACGGTTCGGGGAAATAAAACAGAGGCTGACACGCGGGGCCCGCATGTCAGGTTTGAAAGCTCGCCGGCGCCCGAAGACGGCGATGGACGCCGGCGTCGAACCACGGCGAGTTAGGAGAAACGGAGGGTACCAAGAGCTTCAGTGTCTTCTTCCGCGTCGGTGGGTGGTGGACTCGTCCAACGGGGAGCACCACGTCGATGGCGACACTATCTCCGGCGGACGGCGGTTCGGGTGAGGTTGGGGAACTCCGGTGGAGGGCTGCAAAGTACGAATTGAGGCGCGGGTCAGAATGGGTGATGCAAGGAGAAGCTACTGGCAAGAGAATGGGGGCTGTGGAGCACACACGGGGGCGAATCGGGCTGGATCCCGTGGCGGATCGCGGCGGCCGGAGTCGAGGAAGGAGACCCCCTCGCGGCTCTTCCAGTGGCTGGGTGTGCTCTAGGGGAAGTGTAGGGCTGGTGGGTGCTCGAGTTGAAGCTCGGGGCCCCTATTTATAGGCAGGTCGACGGGGTGGCCGTGAACGGAGAATCTCCGGCGAGCGATTACGGCGGAGCAGTGGGTTGGCAGGGGGTTTGAGCGGTCGAGCAGCATCAGTGGATGTTACGGGACTCGTTTTGCAGCTAAACGGAGCTGGCCCTGGCGTAATGGCGTCTGCCCACGGTGAGGTGACCGCACGGGCTCAACGGCGGCAGAGAGCGCGCTCCGCGCCCTGGGGTTCACGACGAGAGCGGCAGTGCATTCGGGGGAGTGGACGGCCACGCGGCGGGCTCCGGTGGTTTGGGCGGCGCTGGGTGGAGTCGGCGGCGCCGTGTCTCCCGCTGGCGCCCGCAAAGCCGCCGCCGGCGTCGGTCACGGGGCGGCGCACCTTCTGCTGCTCGTCGCTGACGCCCGCAAGATGCCAGGCACTCGTGCGGTGCAGGAACGAGAGGGCGAGGACGAGGAGCAAGGCGACGCGAGGGTACTGGCGAGATCGACGCCCGTTTCTGAAGAAAACGACAGCAGCCACTTGACTGAACTCTGAACTTACTGAATCTTGACAGTGACCAAGCATTGCAGGTGTTCGACAGTAGGTTTTGGTAAAGAGATAAATTTTTCTGGAGCTGTAACTTGGTGAGATGATCACTCAAAGCACCCAGGGGCTGCATGAATTTACTTGGAATTTTTGGAGAAAGTTTTGAATGAATTTCACCAAATTTGCCAAATCTGGTCCAAACTTGCAGCTGATGTAGTTTGAAAATTTTGAACTGGAGACCAGTGGATCTTCATGGTTCTAGGTTGAGGGTTCAAAGGACTAGGAGGGGAAAGAAGTTTGGTGGTAAAAGTCCAAACAGAAAATGGAGTTCCTTTGTAAATCTCCAAGTGCTATAAGAGAAGACAGAAATTTATTTGAATAGAATTTGAATGGAAATGATCACATGAGGAGGTTCAACTTGCTGGATTTGATGCAAATCATGATCCAAAGGTGAGGGAAGGGTTAGGAGAGAGGATTTGCACTAATGCCATGGCAAGAAGGAATAGTTGAAAGTGGCAAAGGACTTTCCAAAAGCCATAGTGCATTCTCAAAAATATTTCAAAGGTTATTTTCTCAAATGAAAAACATTTTGTCTTGAGTCCAATGAAAAGCAAGAACCTCCAAGACCAAAGGAGGATCTTGGGTGAATTCAAATAAAATTTTTGCCATAAAGAAAAATATTTGAGAGTGAGAGTTCTCTTGAAGAAAAAATTTTAAATCACTCCCTTCAAGTCAAATAAAATCTTTTGAAAAATCCAAATAAAAACTTGGGTGTCACAAATACTCGTGGTGACAATGGGGTATCATATTGATTCACTTGATGTATGTTTTGGCACTCAACTCGCGGATTTCTGAGGTGGCATTGGGGTAATCTACGCATAGGGGTTGATGCACGTTCTTGTCTTTGTTTCTCCACTAGAAATCTTGGGGCACTCTTTGAGGTTCTTTGTGTTGGATTGAGTATTATGAATCTGAAATTATTTGATGTTATTTTAGTACGAACTCTTGGATAGATCGATCGGAAAGAATAGCTTCGAGGTGGTTTTGTACCCTACAAACTATTTTTTCTTATGTTCTCCGCTAGATAGGAACTTTGGAGTGATTCTTTATCGCACGTTGAGGGATGGTTATATGATCCAATTATATTAGCATTGTTGAGAGATTGCACTAGCGAAAGTACGGACCCTAGGCCTCATTTTCAAGCATTACAACACCGTTTGTGCTCCGTTTTATCAATTGCTACCTTGCTGTTTTTTATTGTTCCTATTATAAAAATCGATATCTGCTATCATTACTACACTTGTATCACCATCTCTTCGCTGAACTAGTGCACCTATACAAATTACCATTGTATTTGGTGTGTTGGGGACACAAGAGACTTTTTATTATTTGGTTGCAAGGTTGTTCGAGAGAGACCATCTTCATCCTACGCCTCCCACGGATTGATAAACCTTGGGTCATCCACTTGAGGGAAAATTGCCATTGTCCTACAAAACTCTGCGCTTGGAGGCCCAACACGTGTCTACAAGAATAAAGTTCCGTAGTAGACATCAAGCTCTTTTCTGGCGCCGTTGCCGGGGAGGTGAGTGCATGAAGGTATATCTTTAGATCTTGCAATTGAATCTTTTAGTTTCTTGTTTTATCACTAGTTTGGTTTATAAAAAAGAAAACTACAAAAAAAAGGAATTGAGGTGGTCTCATATTATTCATATTTATAATGTATTTCGTGAAAATGATGGAAAGGAGAATTGTGCTCAATTGATAGAAGAAGAATTCAATAGAATGTTTGGTATAAATGATGAGCATGATTGCAATGTTGTTAGTATGAATTCTTTGAATATCCATGATGCTAATGATATGCAAAGCCATAAGCTTGGGGATGCTATGTTTGATGAAAATGATATTTTTAGTCCCCCAAGATTTGATGTGCAAATTTGTTATAATGATTGCATGCCTCCTATTTATGATGATTATAATGATGAAAGTAGATTCGGAGAGGTCATGACTTTATTTAGTGACGAATCCACCATTTTGGATGAGGCTTCAATTGACTATGATAACAAAGTTGCTATCTATGATGATTATGGTGATGACATGTATGCTATAAAGAATAATGATAACCATGAAACTTGTCATCATGATTTTAATTTTCACTCTCAAGATAGTTATTTTGTTGAGTTAGCTCCCACTACTATTTATGAGAAGAAATTTGCTTATGTGGAGAGTAATAAGTTTTCTATGCTTTTGTGTCATGAAAAGAATGCTTTATGTGATGGTTATATTGTTGAATTTCTTCATGATGCTACTGAAAATTATTATGAGGGAGGAACTTATGCTTGTAGGAATTGCAATAATACCAAGTTTCCTCTCTTTATGTTGAAAGTTTTGAAGTTGTGCTTGTTTTACCTTCCTATGCTAGTTGATTCTTGCTCCCATAATTTGTTTGCTCACAAAATCCCTATGCATAGGAAGTATGTTAGGCTTAAATGTGTTTGCCATGTGATTCAACTTGCTCTCTTTGTGTTTCAGTTCTTTACTTTCATGCGAGCATCATTGAAATCATCATGCCTAGCTAAAAGGCATTAAAGAAAAGTGCTTGTTGGGAGATACCAACACTTTTACCTAATGTTTTATGTGCTCACATGATTATTCTACTGTATTAATCATGTTTTATTGCTTTTGTTTCAATAAAGTACCAAGTAAAGTCTTTGGGATAGCGTGGATGATAGTTGACTTGATTCTGTCCAAAAACAGAAACTTTTGCGCTCAGTCCGGGAATTATGAAAATTCACTGGAACGTGATTTTGATCTGAATTTTTTATAGGTGATAGATATACAAATTCTCTACGTTGTCGTAATTTTTCAGAATTTTTGGAGTAGCAGAAGTATGGTTAGAGTACAGATTACTTCACACTATTCTGTTTTTGACAGATTCTGTTTTCAATGCATAGTTTGCTTGTTTCCTAGTTTCTATGGCTTATATTGCTCAATAAAAATTGTGGAAATTATATGCTACAGTAGGCATTGTGTGTAAACAATTATGAATCTTGTCTTTGACAGTACCAAAGTGAAATGATTTGCTCTTTATCATACTAACCTATCTCACGAAGTTCCGTTAAGTTTTGTGTGATTGAACTTTTCAAGTTTTGGGTGAGATATCGATATGAGAAGAATAAGGAGTGACAAGACCCTAAGCTTGGGGATTCCCAAGGCACCCCCAAGGTAATATCCAAGGAATATCCAAGCAACTAAGCTTGGGGATGCCCCGGAAGGCATCCCCTCTTTCGTCTCCAACAATATCGGTAACCTCACTGGGAGCTATATTTTTATTCGTCACATGATATGTGTTTTGCTTGGAGTGTCATTTTATCTTGTTAGGATTTGCTTGATGTTATTTAGAATAATTTTTTGCATGTTTCTTTTCAATAAAAATGTCAAGGATAGCCTTTACCATGCTTATCTTGCAAGTTTATGAGTTGCTGTTTCAAAACAGAAAGTTTATCGCTGTTGCAAAATTTCTCTAGAAAAGTCAGAATGTGATAATGTTTAAACTTTTTGCACGATAAGATCTGATAAATCTTCTACAGTGTGGTAAATTTTCATAATTTTTGGAGTTAGATAAGTATTGATACTCTTGCATTCTTTACAGACTGTACTGTTTTGGCAGATTGCTGTTATGTTTGCATTGTTTGCATATGTTTGCTTGTTTAATGATTCTATTTGAGGATAGGAGTATTAAATATGCAGAGGCATTTAGTATGCAATGTTGAATAATAATTTTTGTGATTTGCTACAATAGAGAATGATAAGATTTTTGCATTGATTTATACTAACTTAACTCACGAGTTCTTGTTGAGTTTTGTGTGGATGAAGTTTTTAAGATTTAGGGAAACCGTGATATAAAAGGAATTAAGGAGACACAAAAGCTCAAGCTTGGGGATGCCCAAGGCACCCCAAGATAATATTTCAAGAAGTCTCAAGCATCTAAGCTTGGGGATGCCTCGGTAGGCATCCCACCTTTCTTCTTCAATAATTATCAGTTATTATGGGTTGAGCCTAAGTTTTTGCTTCTTCACATGATGTGTGCTATTCTTGGAATGTCATTTTGTTTTGCTTGTTGTTTTAATAAAATTCTTAGATCTGAAAGTTTTTAAATAAGAGAGAGTCCTCAAATAGCTACCCATTTACATAACTACTCGTTTGATCTTCACTTGTATCTTATGAGTAAATTGTTGAATGAATTGAATATCATGAAGTTGAAATTATATCATGCCTAGTGGTAGCTTCACATTGGGTTTAGAAAGTGAAATCTTTTGAAGCTTGACAATCACAATATTGGTCATACAAGCAATTCATGAATAATTAGTATAAGGAAGAGAACTTTCACATGCAAATACACTATCTTGGAAATCTTTTGTGATTGTGAGCCCCCATCAAAATATTATATGCCAAAATTGTTGACGTTGGACAAGGAAGACAACGTAATGGTTTATGTTTTTTTCATATTCACATAGAAGTTATATTGTCATAGATCCTTTAACATGTGGTGCTTGCCCCCCATCCTTGCTAGCCAAAAATTCTGCACCAAGTAGAGATACTACTTGTGCACAACCCTTAAACCCAAATCTTATTTTCAAGAGTCCACCAGACCTACCTAAGGATTGAGCAAGATCCTTCAAGTAAGTTGTCATCGGTGCAATAAGGCAATAAAAATTGCTTCTAAAAGTGTTAGATCATTTAGTGTAAGAGAAAATTGAGCGTTGTACGAACTTGTGATGGCAAAGAATAAAAGCGACAGACTTTGCACTAAGGGGTTGAGTATACAAACAAATAAGCGCATGACAACCTCTGCTTCCCTCTGCGAAGGGCCTATCTTTTACTTTTATGTATTTACTTTCATGCAAGAGTCAAAGTTTTTCTCTCTATTCCTTTTTATTTTTCTCTTTTGGCAAGCATCATGTGGTGAGGAAAGATCTAGGCACATATATACAGTTGGATATGGGTAGCATGAGTTATTATTGTTGACATCACCCTTGAGGTGAATACGTTGGGAGGCGAAATTATAAGCCCATATCTTTCTATGTGTCTGGTTGAAACGTTTTGCTCATGTGTATGCGGTGAGTGTTAGCAATCATAGAAGACTATATGATGGTTGAGTATGTGGAGCTCTTACTTAGACTCTGTTGAATAAGTTGAATTGCAATTGTTTGGTGACTAAGAATATAGGTTGTTGAGTTTCATTGTTTGAACCTTAACATGTGAATTGGTTGCTACTTTAACATGATGAGTTTTATGAGAAAGAGTTGCTGTTATGATGATAGGAAAAGTGATTGAAATTATCGTTGATCAAACTAATGCACTTTGCTAGCATTCACACTTCATTTTTTTTATCATTTACCTACTCGAGGACGAGTAGGAATGACTTTCTTGCCATATAAGTTGTTCTCACCGTAGATTGCATATCTAGAGAACTTACTTTATCCGCGCATTCCCTAACTTTGTTAAATAAGTTTAAAAAATTGTAGTATCCTATTCACCCTCCTCTCTGGTCGACTTCTTCGATCCTTTCATATAGCTTATTGATTAGAGAAGCAGGAGTGAAAAGCAAAGAGGTGATGAGATCTCAAATACTTGGCTTCATGGTTGTAGTGAAAGGCCTTTGAAATCAGCACAAGAAGGTGGAGTTCTCTCTAAAAAAATGATATGAGTGGAGCTTGCTTTGAGTGAACTAATGGAATGGATGGGGGTATTTATGAAACAAAAATATAATCGTCACACACACTTTAACACAGCTCGGAGGCTCTGGAGTGATCAACTTGGAAGCATCGGACAATACTAAAGGTGGCAACTTTCAAACAACTTGCATGGTTCGCCCAGATAGCATTCAGAGGCTCCGAGTGGACTACCGCACCAGTGGCAAGCTCTCTATTACTACTTCCGAAATTTTGAGAGGGAAACAAAATGTGTGCCAGCTGGTTTAGTGGTTCCGAGTGGAATGCTTGGTAGCTCTGAACAATTAGGGTTTGCAACTGCTATCTGGGAGAATGACTCAACGGTTCCAACTAGAAGAACTGGACAACTCCAAAGTATGAAAGTGTAGGTAGATATAGTGGACAAATAAAAGTATTTTGAGGGCATTGGACTTTGATTATTCTGAATGACGAAGATTGCTCACCACGCCTGTCACATGGGATTGGAGTTTGATCTTTAAGCACAAAGAGAAAGAAACTTAGCTTAGTAACCTCATTCCCCTTTTGATAGTATTGGCATGCATATGGACTCAGTGTAATTTTGGATAACTAAAATGCAAAGGGCAGGTCCTTGGTTTAGCAAACACCCGTCTTCATGAAAATTTTGGGGCTCACCTTTCATATCTTTTGTTGCAACATAAGGAAACTTTCTTGAGATAAGTACTTGAAGCATTAGTCCCTTAAGATATGTTGACATTAATTACCAAATTTCACTAAAGGGATTATATACACTTTCATGTGGTCCATATGAAACTCTCGCAACTGGTGGACACACCGACCATGAGAAGATTGGCCTGCCACAGTCTATGCTATGGATTTAGGAGATTGTTGGGTCAAGATCAATACAAGCGATGTTGTTAATGATGCCGGGGGGAGGGGAAGGGGCTGCGGGTCGTGTCGCACATGTATCTTCGTCCTTCCTTAGCGCGTGGAGCAAAACTTGCGACGGGATCACGGATCAACTCATCATTGAAGCTTTATCTTTGCGTGATGGTGTGGTTTTGCCCAAGCTCTATGAATTTGCGCAGGTGATCATGTCGAATGATTGCTTGATCTGGTGCCCCCCTTCTGATAGAGATTGGAGACATAGCTAGTTGGTTTACTTCTTTTTTTATTCATCATCTAAGAGGAATGCCAATCAATCAACACATCTTTGTGCAAAGTTAGCATGCACATTGATGGTGAATTGTTGTTGGCTGAATTCAGGTCCCTACTTTTTCGGTTAGCAGCCTGTTGGCTGCCCTGACTATTTATAAAACTTTCCACATTACATGCAAAAAAAAGTCGAGGTTTGCATGTGAGCATATTTTTTGTCAAAAAGTAAGCTCACTGGTGTCTGGGATCCGAAAGCAATTTTCAGTTAGGAATTTGTTGATCCATAGTAACATATGGGTAGAACTCCCCCTAAATGTGGTTATACAGGGTGTCCATATAATTTAGGCGAGGTTTGCAGGTGGGCACCTCCAATAAGTCCCCTTAGAAACTCCACCTATAACTGGTTTATGGCGGGCGGGTGACAGCGGCTTACAATGGACGACGGTGGTCGCGACAGAGTGGGTACGGCAATGATGTGATGGCGTGGCACTTTTAGGGGAAGGTTTACGGGAAGATCTTTTCCATGGTGGCAATGCGCTGAAGTGGCACTTTTAGGGGAAGGTTTACGAGAAGATTTTTACCCCATAGACAGAGGAAAAGTTGGGCTGATTATACGAGGAACCCTAGAAAAATTCGCATTTACAGGATTTGTTGAAGTTTTTTGGGCACAACTCACCCTAGACCAGGAAATGGTACTTGTTGAAGATGCTCTTAGCTACTAAGAGGGCAGCCCGTTGCATATAGCTCCCACTTGCGCAGAGTCAGGGGAAGTGTCCGAGCACCTTGGGCCTTTTGTACGCAACCTTCTTCGACATTTTTACAAGAGGCTGTTTTCTGGACTCCAACCTGTCACCTCACAGCAGCAGGCATGCTTTGTCTAATGCAGTGAGTTTCCGTGTGATATGAAAGTCTCATGGAGACGGGTCCGTCTGAAAGGGACTGAATTTAGTTCCTAATAAAGAATTGAAAAGGTACTAGTATTTCAGGTTTAACTCTTCAGAATTCCATCCGCATAATGTGCTACTTCCCTAGTAGACGCTGAACCTCGATAGCAAAAAAAAAGAAGAAAAAAAATCGCTGCAAGACCTAAAAAAAACCCCAGAAAACAGCTTTGCTTTGCTTGTGTTCACAGTATTACAGGATAAGCAAACCAGTTTGAGCTGCTGTTGATGTTTCCACACACACACACACACAAACAACATTTCCTTTTTCCGGAAGGTTGAAACTACACCGACACCACACAGCCTACCTCTAGACGGCTGAGGGAAGATAATCTTCCCCTACCTGCATTTCACAAGAGACTATTATTGTTGTGAATTGCAGCAACTAAACTGGATCATATCCCCATCATGTGATCCAGGCCTGGCTGGGGAGGCACCCCCATGCCAGGTCCTCCCATGCCGCCCACTGTCACGTTATGCAGCAGTTGCTGGAGCCAGCGCCTTGTCGCGGGGTCATCCTTCGTTTCAGATATATAAACACGATTAGTATTCTGATCGGCAACTACATTTCATTTTATTTGAGTTCATGAATGAATTGGTAACGACAGATATGTTAGCATGACTCACCCTAAGAGAAATGTTGAATGTCCCATCTTTCAGCATGTCAGGGAGGCAATTATGCAGTGCAACACAGGCCCTGCGGGGAAGGACAAAAATTAGCACATGGGAAGATAGATGTAAAATCATTTGGTGCCATATGAATGACAGCACAAACCTGGGGTTATCTGACAGCCTGAGGTAACATCGGATAATGTGCTTGAGCAACCTTGTGGAAGGCTGATCAGCAAGTGAAATTACCATATTTCCTAAAACGCTGCCCACAGCATAGAAACGCTCAGGGGTGGCACACACGTAACGCAGTCCAATATCATCCAGCAGAATCTTTTGGACAATGAAGGTAGCGACCTGCTTATGCATATTTGACTAAATTAGTGAAATTGGAATGACAGCTATACATTTATCTCGTTATCTGTATAAGACCCTGTTTGGCCTAGCCTCAACTTGTGTATTCCAACCAAAGAAATCTTAAGCACCTCAAAATATTCAGCTCCTGTGGGTTATACAGGAAAGATGTTGCAAAAATGTTGGCATATTTATGTGTCCACAAAGTTTTTGATCTTCCAGTCCAAGTGATAACTGATAATAGTAACGTGATAAAATTAGCAGCATAGGTCAATTACTGAATTGCCAAAGCCAAACAGCTTTTGAGGTTTCTCGCATAATACACCTTTTATAAGTCTATAAACTGTGAAGTGGTTTTTAAGTTATTACCAGAGAGAAGCCTGGCGTGGCATAGAAGGCTATAGCGTTCCACATGAACTTCAGACAGCAAAATATAATTTTTGAAAAGAAGAAGCAATTTGATCTTTTCTAGGACTAAACAAAAAAGAAAGATTGTTCTACTTTAGACGAGGATTGAGATGGTTAGATACATACGGTTTTTGACAGTTCACTGCCCATCTCCATGGTACGCAAGCACAGAGGAATTATTTCAGTTTGCAGCAGAAAGCCAATAACTTCAGTATCATCAACCTGCATGTGTAATAATAAGGTAAAGAAGCTTCTCCCAAAGGCAAGAAGAAAACATTTGGTATTTGGAAACACATGCAGTATTCCAAAAAAGAAAGAAGAAAACATTAGATAGAACATTGCTTGTTTATAAGCTACTCAATTGTTTATGTTTACGTTACACAACAAAGTAATAAGGATGTATCCCTTGTGACCTTATTAGATTCATCGTTCATGCCAGGGTATTGGAATGAAAACAACATGAAGCTTCATTGGTTGTAGAATTAGTGAAAGGATCATGTTTAATATATAACATTGCAGAGTTGGATGCATCATACAAAATTTGTTAGTTCATGTAAAATTGTACAAAAAATTACCTTAACAAGAGCACCAATGACACCCAAGCTGGTAAGCCGCAAGTACTCAAAAGGCCTTGTCTTGCTGAATGTATTCAGGAACGGGTACAAGAACAGGGGCACATGAGCTGAAATGAACAAATGGAGGACAGAGAGAAGAAAATGAATCGCTAACAACAACAATACCAAAAGCCGAATGGCTCTTTTGTCATATCAAGCTACTAGGAATCAGGATATGTGAGATACAATGCAAATGGCTGAATTCGTTACCATGTAAGAAAGGGATTCTGGTATCAGGGTGCGATGCAACACACTGCAATTATTGTAATACAAACACACAAAATTAGACAATAAAGATACGCAATAATAAATGTAATAACATGGGTACCTTCAAGCAATTTTGTGAATGTAATCACCCCACTTTTTATTTGGAGCTGTACCTGAAGAAGTGCAAGTGCGTTGCAGACTCGGTTTGATGCACCTGCCGACAAAACTGGGGGTGAAAGTGCAGGGTAGATCGACACAATTTCCTGAGTTTGTTTCCAAGTTGTCAAATACACCAAGTGAGCAAGGCAGGGTCAAACTTTGACAAGTTGCATCGAAAACAGCAAGTGCCGACTTGAAAACACTAATAGAATAGTGACTGCTTTCACAGTTCGACAATATAAACACAGCATAAGGTACATAGCTCCCAGTTCTTTTATGTAATTTGAAGCATGCAAACCATAAACATAGAAGATAGACGAATTACGCATACCTGAAGCAGTGCCGCAATTGTGCCAAAAGAGTGCCAGAGAAGCGGGGCCAGGTCTTGAAATATCTCTCGTTTCTGAAACGAATTGGTTATTGATTTACTTTGGCCTTACGAAACACCTTATATAGCATGCTAATGACTGAAGAACACGCAGTATGCAATTGTTCAGTTCATGGCAACCCAAAATTAAGCTTCAATCGCTCACTTCATGGTAAGTCCTAGAGACCACGAATCGCAAAACCCGTCCTCGTGACGAGGCGCTAGAACCCTAGAACTGGAAGAGCACGCGACGGACCTTGGATAGCTCGAGGAGGGCGTTCTCGCGCAGCTCGCGGTCGCAGAGGTCGAGCACCAGCTGCTCCGCCGACGCCATCTTCCTGGGCTCCTGCGCCGCCGAGGCAGCGCCGCCGGCGCCTCCACCGATTGAGGAGGGAGACGGCGGCGAGGCCCCTGCGAAGGAGGAGGGCTCGGAGGCGGAAGACTGCAGGTTCGCCATTACTGCACAAAAGCGGCGGAGCACCGTCACTAATTTCTCAAGACAGAAAAGACAGCAACCGCAACCAATCGAGTCGCCATTACACACGGATCGCACGCAGCCGCGCGAGCGGCCCGGTGCGTCGGCCCACGCCGCCGGCCGCCGCAAGCACGGGACGGATCGAGGAATCCGCAAAAACCAGCGCAGGTTTGGGAGATTACCGAACGAATCAGTTCGATCGACTCCGGGAAGAATCCGCTCCACCAGACCCTAGCGCGCGGAGAGGGAGGAAGAGGGGGGGAGGCAGCAGCGGCGGCCGCCTCGCCGCGCCGGTGACCTGAGGGGGAAGGGAGGTGGGGGAAGGAAGGGAAGAGAGACCACGGCGAGGGGATCTCTCTCTCTCTATCTCTGGTTTATGTCCGCAGCACGGAGGACGGTCGGAGCGAGCATTAAGATCGGACGGCCCAGGCGTAACCCCGCGGTTAACACACCATCAACGGCCTGATCTACCCAGAACCCCGAGGCGGGCCCCACCGCCTCCCATGGGCCTCGGTGACGGGCCGGCCCGAGGAGACGGGTGGAGAGGCCCGGAACGGAAGGGCTGCACATTCCCGCAGCGTCGCCCAGTGCTATAAGAATGCACTCACCCTTAGGGTTTGCGCCCCGCCGCCAACTCCTCTCAGAGCCTTGCTCCCGCATCCCCGCGCCGAGCCGCCGCCGCCGCCGCCGCCTCCGAGCCCCTCGAAGCCCACCTCGCAGCCATGGCGGAGCAGGTAAAGGCTCTCCCCCTCTCCTCACCGTGTAGCGCTCTTCCTTTGCTCCCCCGTTACCTTGCCGGCGCCGGGTGCTTGGGATATGCGATGCGGCGCCTTCGTGCTTTTCGGCCATGTATGCTTAGATCTGTCCATGGAGAAGCATGCGTATTCCTTGCAAATCGAGTAGCATGCGGTATCTTTGCGGTCAGAAGGACTTGCTGTCGTTTGGATGTGTTCGTGGTGCGATAGGTTACTACTGTGGTAATTTTATCGACTTGTTCATTAGTTGATTTCTGCTGTTTCCGCTTAGTCGTTAGCAGCATGTCATTAACGTCTTATGATGTGGCTGAAGCTTGGTGTTTCACTGCCAGTATGGGCTCTTCTCTGATCATTTGGACCCAGTAGGATCTTGGTGTCTGTCGAGTGACAGTGTCATTCCGAAAAGTTGTTGCAGTAGCCTTTGTATTGTTCATTTCGAGTTTGAAGTCTAGATTGTTTTTCTAGTTTGTTCTACAATAGATCATAATTTGTTGTAATTGTTCTAATGGTAGTTTAAACTTGGTATTGTGCAGACCGAGAAGTCTTTCCTCAAGCAGCCAAAGGTTTTCCTCAGGTGAGGAGTCCGATTACCTTTCTTGTGTGTTGTTGTTGTTTATTAATGTGCATATCTCTTTTTGATCCAATGTAATGCTCGTACCCTAACAATGTTTTCTGTTCAATTTAGCACGAAGAAGGCTGACAAGGCAAAGAGGCCTGGCAAGGCTGGCAACCGCTTCTGGAAGAGTGTTGGCCTTGGTTTCAAGACCCCAAGGGAAGCGATCGATGGTAACTATAGTAGGCCATTCCTTCTATTTTAGCACTGTTTGATACTTGAGTAGGTGATGCTAGTCTTGATGAATGCAACTATGTGTGCCTAAGATCACACTTCAGTACATTTCTCCTGGCTTTGCTAGCCTAGCCTACACAAAGAATTGAAGCTAGTAAATTCTCAGTTGGTATAGTGATTGTCATTGGTAGATACACAGCCGATTTCTTTTGGTCATGTGGAAACAATTGAGCCATGAATTGTACCATGTACTGTTTCTTGATATTTTGTTTCTAATGTCTGGCTAGTACTGTGGTTGACATAAACCGTGAATAGTTAATTGTGCCTTATTTTCTGTTAAGCTTGTGACAGTGTATTAATTCCTATTCATTTCCAGGTACCTACATTGACAAGAAGTGCCCATTCACTGGAACTGTTGCCATCAGGGGCAGAATCATAGCTGGAACCTGCCACAGTGCCAAGATGAACCGGACCATCATTGTTCGCAGGAACTACCTTCATTTTGTGAAGAAGTATCAGAGGCAAGTAAACCCATTGATGATTCTGAGAACATAATGCATTGGTTCTAACCTGCGGATTTCTAACTCAAAAATCAATTGTGCACCTTGCAGGTATGAGAAGAGGCACTCCAACATCCCAGCTCACATCTCCCCCTGCTTCCGTGTCAAGGAAGGTGACCATGTCATCATTGGCCAGTGCAGGTAAAACTCAATTACTCTTGCATAACTATCAACTTGAGAATGTTAGCCTGGTTGTTCTAGTATGTTGACCCTTGTGCAGTTATGTTACTTATACATACATGCTGTGATATTCCTATTCATCATTATATAGTTGATGTATTGATTACTGCAGAAAGCTTATTTTCTTTTGTGCTGAAGTATGTTGCTTGTGTCTGAAACAGGCCCCTGTCGAAAACCGTGAGATTCAATGTCCTGAAGGTCGTTCCAGCTGGAACCACCGGAGGCGGGAAGAAGGCTTTCATCGCTGCCTAAGCCCAGACTCTGATTTATGAGTAGTTCATAGTCAGAACTTTTTCGCACTCGAAATCTACCAGGCTACTGTTTCGAGATTTGATTCCGTGTTATCTGTCAAACCGAATGTCGTGATCTGAACATGTTTTGTGGAATCTATCTATCATTAATAGTTTCGCTTAAATTTGTACTGCCTGATTGTCCTTTTGCTCAATTCCTTGTGAATTTGTTTGCCCAGATGTGATATGATATTTACTCAAGCAGTGTGTTGCCTTGTTCCCAGCCTCAGGTTTTTAATCTGATGAAGTGAAACTAAATTTGATGACTGGCATTCTTTGAAGTTGCAATTGCGATCAACTGTAACCAAATATTATGGTGTATAATCTAGCAAAATATTATGGTGCATAATCTAGGATGTGGTTTTGCTCGTATCTGTAACGACGAGTTAGCAGAGAATTAGAAGAAAAGAGCTCCATATGTAGGTATGTAGATTTTTTACCTTGAGAATTAAATTTTCAGAATTCATCTTTATTTGAACTCTCCCCTCTCTGTCTGCACCCTTGATCGACGACATTGTTTTCACTTTGCTGCCACCTAGTACTTGCCGAACCTCCTTGGACAAAGCTATCGTTAAGAAGTCTGCCTGTCTTGGAGCCTGGAGGCTTCAACTAGAACTTTGCTACAGCTACGGGCAGTTTCTACGGAAAGTGCTTACGGAGATGAGCTGGAGACCTAGGATTCATCACAACTTGGGTCCCACAGCTAACTTTATGGGGAGAAAATCAATGCCCGTAGTGGGATTTCTGTAAGTCTAGCATTTTGCTTGGGCTATGCTATCGTTTGTTCGACCAAATGTAGCGGAATGCATCAAGTTGAAGTAAACACGATGGCTACGTACTCAATGAAAGAGGATGAATTGTTGTGTGATGTGTGGAAGTTTCAAGCCACGAAGCATAATGCAGCAATTTGGCAAAGTGTGCATATTTGGTTCAATGAGCGCAAACACTACACAGCTTACGACATAGAAGAGATCTATGATCATGGACAGAGGTACCTGCTCCATTGATGGTACACCATTCAAAATGCCGTCAACAAGTATTGAAGTGTGTGTGCACAAGTGCTAGCAAGGTGCATTGCTCGAAGAATTCACAAGTTTCCGTTCTTGCTGCTTTATGTGTTGGTCATTTTATTGATTTGCTCAATGTTGCAATTTGTTGATCCCTTTATTGCTAGCCTGTACGCGCCGCCACGTTCTACCAAGGACAGAGTGCAACCCCTTTGCAATTATGCATTGTTTTTTTGTGTGGAGAAACTTCCAATCTATTCATCTTCAATCATGGCAGTACAACGAACACCAGAAATAAAAATTACATCTAGATCCATAGACCATCTAGCGACGACTACAAGCACTGAAGCGAGCCGAAGGTGCGCCGTCGTCATCACCCTTCCATCGCCGGAGTCGGGCACAACTTGTTGTAGTAGACAGTCGGGAAGTCGTCGTGCTAAGGTCCCATAGGACCAGCGCACCAGAACAACAATCGCCGCCGATGAAGAATAACGTAGGGGAAGGATTCAACCCGAAGACACACGAACGTAGACGACCAACGACGAGATCCGAGCAAATCCACCAAAGATAGATCCGCGGGAGACACAGGAGAGGAAGCTTGAGACGAAGGGAGTTTTTGGGATCGATGAAATTGAAAAACTTGTCGAAAATCTTCCACTGAGTGTTTTTGGATTTAAATGTGTGGTTAAATTGCTATTGATCTAGATAAATTTGTCAAAGTGACTGGAGGCGGTCATTTGATTTGTTTTTATTTAACTTTTTCCAAGAAATAAGAGGACATTTAGTGACTCCAGTTGAATGGCCTTCGCCCCTATTCCTGTCTTCGGACACGTCATGCCGCCTTCGCCCCTATTCTTGTCTTCGGACACGGTGTGGTGGACCGCATTGGTGGCCCTAAGAGCATCTCCAACAGGCGCCGAACGCGCCGCGCGCAAAAAACTGCTTTGCCGCGAGCCCATCACCTGGTTTGGCGCGGCGCGCAGCGCTGACTCCAGCAGCCGCGCTAAAATGCAGCGCGCAAAAAATGCAGCGCGCGTGACTCACCGGGGCATTGCATATATGGCATTTTGAACACAAAATGAAGTTGAAACATTCAAAATGCAATGAACATGACATATAAAATTGAAGAAGAAAAGTTCACACAAATTGAACACAAACAAGTTGATGAAGAAAAGTTCATGCCCACAAGTTCAAAATCATGCCCACAAGTTCATCCAACCAAGTTCAAAATGCAAATCAAGTTCAATACACAAATGAAAGACACATCATTCCTCGTCCTCGTCTTCGTCCTCGTCCTCATCTTCGGAAGACGATTCTTCCTCGTCCTTGTTTTTCTTCGCCGATGTCTTGCCCTTCTTTGGCCGCGCCGCATTGGGGAGCTTTGAGGAGGGGGCGGCGGCTCGGGCCGGCGCCGGCGCGACGCCACCCGCTGCCGAGGTCATCCGCGGCGGCATGAAGAGGCCGCGCGCGAGGCCGATGGTCGGAGGAGCTCCGGCGGAGGCGAGGCCAACGCCACCCGGGCTAGGGTTTGCGGTGGCGGCGGCGGTGGAGGGGTCGCGGCTATAGGATGGGGTGAGCGGGGTGCCGGCGCGTGCGTCCATGGGGTGCAGTTCGCCGGCGCCGGCGCGCGGGGCGTAAGAGGCGGAGAAGAGAGAGTGCAGCGCGAGCGCTCGAGTGTGCCGCGCGAAAGCGGGCTTCCCAAATACACCGCGCGAGATACCGAATCCAACCGCGCGCCCAACTCCTTATACCGCGCGCGCGGTTATTGCGCGTCCGCTGGAGCCACCCGCCGGGTTACGCACGTGCTAAACTGGCTAAATTTGCGGCGCGGCGCTTGTTTAGCGCGCCTGTTGAAGATGCTCTAAGGACGGTCGAATGGTCTCCAACCCAAGCTCCTATGTGGTGAGGAAATGTGGTGACCGGATAGCCTGCCACATTGGACCCGATCTATCCGCAACAATTTCTCTTTTTTCATCTCTCTTCATCCCCATCCACCCCACACCCCCCCCCCCCCCCCCCCCCCCCCCATTTATGCATGTGTCCAGGTAATTTGAAAGGACAAGAGCACAGATAAATGGGGTTCAGAGCGGACACTGTCGAAACGTGACAGCAGATAAATGGGGCACCAAATTAGTACAGTTGAAGATGCTCATCTAAAGGGGCAGCAACAGCGAAAAGAGTTACAAATGGCAAAAGCCAAGACGCATTCAGAATCTGGGCCAATTTACTCACAAAAGATACAACAGTCTGCCCAGTACCTGAAAACCCTAATGCCAATAGCTCAAAGAGCTCAGCTCAATACAACCAATGTCAACTGCGAGCATTCGTTCGACCTTGCAATCCCTGTGCAATACTGCTTCCTCCATTTGCTGCCACTGTCGTGAACTGATGCGCCTAGAACGAGATCTCGCTGGGCGCGTGGAATGTCCGTCCGCGGCAGATCGCCTCCAGGTTTTCTCCGGCGTAGGAGCTGAGCGGAGAAACCTCGACGCCTATGAGAAAAGGGATCATGAGAAAGGTGGCCAGCACAATCTGTTCTGTCTTGCAATGCCTGAGTTGTGGTTTAGTACTGCATGTTTCAGGGTACAGGCAAACGTGAGGAATTACCTGTCATGTACAAGGGCACAGAATGGGTCAGGAAGCCGCCAGCAGCGACTACCCATCTGCTGTGGAGTCGGAGCAGCATCAGTTTGGCGCTATCGGGGGTGTCGTAGGCTGAGCCATTCGCGTTCTTCACTGGAGCAAATTCCTCTTCGCGTAGCACCTGGATTTTGAGATATGCACCAGTGTGTATCTCAAGCTTTTAAACCCAAAGAAAATGGGGGAAAAGAAGAAGAGGGGACAGAATAGAAATCGAACCTCGAAAAGTGTCGTGGACGGGGAGTAATTGAATGCATCGAATATGAACTGCTCAAGCTTCAGGCCCATTGTATACCCATGAATCGAAGGTATCTTCTTCTGTGCAAGATGATACCTGGCCACCAAATTTCCAAATGTCAGGTGCTGCAACAGAACATAATTTATGCTAGACTAGAGCATGTCAATTGCCAAGTAAAATTACTTGCCATGACATGCCTAGCAGATCCTTAAATCACAAACTGTAGATATAACTCTCATTCTCCCAGGAAGATTAAGAGACATAAGCAGCAAGTAGGTAAAGAACTACTGTAAAACCAGACTCGGAGTTTGGAAGAGGAGGCAAACATAATATGATTTCAGAATTCAAAGTGGATACAGAAACACTCACACACTGTCCTTTTCAAGGCTGTTTGCGACTTGATTCAGAAATTCCAAACTGAACATATGCAAGCATACCTGCAAAGAACAAAGAAATATGTTAGTTTCAAGTGTCACAGTTATTGAGGGAAAGAGGGAGCGACAAGCTAAGGATAGAAATATACATTGCTCCAACAATAACGAAGGCGTCCTGTTGATTGATTAATTTCAGTAGTCATAGCCGCATCCATTTCACTATACTCGACCACGGAAAGAGGTCCACCACGGCCTCTTTGAACAAATACTCCAACATTCTCTTGTGGATAAGCCTGTTAAGGATATGACAGACTATCAACAAAGTGCATAGTATGCCAAAAATGAAAATTGCCAAAAAAAAAAGTGATGAACCATGAGAATTTCTTTTGCGAGCTCGAAAGATATTTGACCTTACCTTCCTAACAACCTTCGCAGCAGAAGATACACCCTTTTCTATAAAGTACCCTAGGAAGGTTGGATCTGCAACGCGAACCTGCGCATAAGACATCGATTAGCGAATGAGAAGGTGCGGACATCAGATGACACCTCAAAGCGCATGTACTCACCAATACGTTATCAACTCCGTAGCAATCTACATACTTTACACCCCGTGAAGACATATCGTCAAGCAACTTCTTAGACTTCAGAGCTGTGAGATGTTACAGTTGTAAAAACTAAGCATCAGTATCTAATAGTGGGTAAAATACAACTACTGCAAGATGCATAATAACTGGTTCATATCTATGGGAGATTACCGGCATAAACTCCTCCATTTCCATCAGGTGCCTTGGCTACCTGGTTTAAGAAGATCATGTAAGAACAATCCAATCATTTAGCATTGCAGATATGCAGTATCAAAGTAGCTTTGCAGGCATCAAAACTTGCATTTAAACTCTCAGATCACACACCATGAGTAAAACTTAGAAAACAAAGTGCTATAAACCGTAACTTTGCTTCCTGACCATACATGGTAAGATGGATCATGAATGAAAAGTTAAAGTAAGAGAAGATGCAACACGGTACCTTGTATGGCGTCTCCATAATAAATCTGCCATCGTCAGAAACACATGGAAGGGTGCCTTGTTGGAAAAAGGTCACCTGCCAAGAAGATATCAACGTTTCAAGCCTAGCTATTAAAGATAACTCTTACTATTGGATTCGACGAGTATGCACATGTTTGTTGAATTGCCATGAATATTCAATGCAACAGAAAATTCTGTACTTGTTCTTACCTGGTCAGCCTCTAAGCCAAAATATTTACGGCTTTCAAAGAATTTGCGTGTGACATCATCGGTGAAGGGGCTGGTCATTATGTACCAGTGGATTGGTAAAGTATTTCTTGGACCTGCAAATTATTTTCAAATCAAGGGTAAGGAGGTGAAGTAAGCAAAGGACAAAGAAAAATCTACAAGCTTGTGGTTAAAAGATATTACTGTCACTGGACTGAGCAGCCAACTTTTGAATACACAAAATGCGTTCCGCTTGGAGTTGGAAAAGTGATTTTCCAGATGGAAGGCCAATACCTGAAAGGCCAACATGAGGCGTCAAGAGAAAATTACAATGATCAATATAATGTAAGGAGATTGGAATTATCAGCGAAATGCAATTCCATACTAGTACGGATGAATAAAGATGCCACACTGGATATAGTAAGTACATCCATTTCCTTTTGATCAGGAGACAATGCATAACAGTGATGTACAAATTTATGAGATGTGAAATCTGCCGCTATGGAATTATCAGCAAAAATGCAATTCCATACTAGTATGGATGAACTAATATGCCGCACTGGATACAGTAAGTTTGATTAAAAGACGGTGTATAACAGTGATGTGCACAATTTACAGCATGTGAGATCTGCCGCCATGGAATAAAGAATTGTGCCAAGAACTACAAACATCACTATGGTGTACTGTTTTTTAGTTTTAAAAGAAGAGCATACCACTGCACATATGCAGTCAACTACTAACATACAAGGACTCAGATGGGATCGACTTACTGAAACACCCCTTAGGATCTGAGCTACCAAGCCGAGTCCCCTACACACAAGGCACAACACGAAAAGAAATTAGATCATCATAAGCATAATGCTACCGAATGGGCGGTAGAGACTACATAGACTGCAGTATCAGAAAACAGGATTGGGGGGACTCTATCTCATCAGATTACCTGACCACCAGCCAAAAGGACAACGGCCAGCCTCCCCTCCGAGATGGCTCTCAGCCCCTTCTTCCACCACCGTTCTTTGTCCTCCGGAGACCTCTCCTCCACCCTCGACACGCTGGATTCCGGCACGGGCTCGGCGGGCGCCAGATAGCCTCCTGTGCTTAGCAAGATCACCACATTAGCTAAGAATGCTGATCAAAGATACACAATGCATAGTGTTCTTCACTGGAATGATGGCAACTTGTGCAAATGAAGGAACTCTGACCTTGTGATCCCATAGAGCGTCGAATGATCCGGTCAATCCTCGAAAGATCCAGACTCTGCAATATAGTTAGTACGCACAGCTCCGTCAGTATTCAGTCGCTGTCAAAATGGCAAACAGATGCTGCAAATTTCGATTGAGGTCGGGCAACACCACAATCGAAATGTGCAGCATCTGCAACCGATGGAGATTTACATTGCTGCTCAAATCCTCATCTTCTACCCCACAAATCTCAGCAGCACTTTCTACTCGAAATCAAATAAATCCAGCTCCACGTGCAGAATTCCAGCCCACAACCAAATCGACAAGCATAATTCCAACACAAAACCGAAATCTTTCTTTCATAATTAACAATCCCGGTGCAGAAAGTAACTTGTTATGCCGAAAAAACCTCCGCCGACACTCCCTGCGCGAGGAAACAGAAATCCCAGCGCAAGAAAGCCAAATCCGGCCATGAAATCCCGCCGGGAGAGGACCAACAGGAGCAGCGCATTGGGGCCTGTATGTCTCACCTCGATGTCCCGGACGAGGAGGTCGCGGTCCTCGGGCGAGAGCTCGTCCCAGAGCGCGAAGGCGCCCTCCTGGCCGTAGTCCTTCATCCGCTCCAGCAGCTCCTGCGGCGGCGCCGCGCCCCACCTCCCGACCGGGCCCACCGGCGCTACCGACCCCACCATCATCTCCTTCATCTCCTCCTCCTCGCCGCGGCGGCAGCACGCAAGAAGCGGCGGACGGTGGCGAGGCGAGGGAGATTATGAGCAGGCAGAGGAGAGCGGAGCAGCGGGCGGTGGCGAGGCGAGGCTAGAGATCCGTGATTGGGTAATGATCCGCTGTGCCTATGGCCAGGCCAAAAGAGCCAGCTCGGATTGTTCGCCGGTGCGTGCGTGGGCGTGGGCCGCGTAGGTGGTGGTGCCGGTGCGTGTGCCGCCGCGCGAGGTGAGGTTATATACCGCGGCGCCGCGCGGTGCGCTGCAGGTGTCTCCTCCCTGGCTTTTGGATCGGAGCAGGTTGCGAACGTACTACAGGGTAAGGGGGGAAGAAGCTACACATGCCATGGCGACCACGCCATTTGGATGTTTACGGCGAATAATCAATGTACTATACGTGGCTGATAATTTTACTCCCTCTAGATATAGGAATATAAGTATTTTTTGGTTATCTACTGCATTTGACTAGCAAAATACGGAGCACGTTACTTGCCACAAAAACATATCTCTCTACAATCATTGTTGGACGAATTTTCTTACTCCCTCGGCCTCGGCCCCGTATTACTTGTAGCCGAAACGGATACATCTTATATGTATTGGATCGGAGGTAGCACCATGTAGTTTTATGACATACTGATTCCTTTGTCAAACTAAAGACCTAGAAACCCGTGCCCGGCTTATATTCCCATCCGGAGGGAGTGTCTTTTTTGTGCCATAATACCAGATGCGGATTTAATCACTAACCCAAATTTGCATATTTCTTGCTGATCTTTATTCAGCTCATCTGTGTATTACATGTGTAAGGGCATCTTTAATTGAATCCCAAAAATTTAGCCATTCAAAAGCCACCTTAAACTTGAGGAGTTAAAAAGAAAAGGTTCCTAGCTGAACTCCTAAAAGCTATCTCATTAAAAAAATGCACAAAGATTTATTTCAAATACAAATTTAAACTACTCGATTATGCATAATTAAAGAAAGGTAGCACACCATATATAGCATAAGTAGGTGGTATCACTAGATAGCATAAATGAATAAATTTAAACTACTTGTCATCACCATGACAGATGCAGAACGCGTCAAAGTCATCTGAGTCAGAGGAGATAGGGATCACCCCATACTGAAGGGGTCGGCCTCACCTCCTCCTCGTCGGAGATCTGTTCCAATTCAGGTCATCATCCTTGCACTCGAACCATGCTTGGTTCTCGGTGATGAGTTGTGGGTTCTTCACAATGTGGTCAGCCATATAGGCCTTGTTGATGCACTCGGCCTCGAGCTGGCCCATGGCCATGCGGTTCTCCTTTTCCTCGGCGCGGGAGACCATTCTAACAGGAGGAGGCTCGACGAAGTTTGGGGCGCACGACTGCCAAGGGGATGTTGGTGAATGCAGTATTTCAAAATTTTTACCTACGATCACGCAAGATCTATCTAGGAGATGCATAGCAACGAGCAGGGAGAGTGTGTCCATGTACCCTCGTAGACCGAAAGCGGAAGCGTTAAGTAACGCGATTGACGTAGTCGAATGTCTTCGCGATCCAACTGATCCAAGTACCGAACGTACGGCACCTCCGCCTTCAGCACACGTTCAGCTCGATGACGTCCCTCGACCTCTTGATCCAGTTGAGGCCGAGGGAGAGTTCCGTCAGCATGACGACATGGTGACGGTGATGCTGAAGTTACCGGCGCAGCCTTCGCCTAAGCACTACGACGATATGACCGAGGTGTGTAGCTGTGGAGGGGGGCACCGCACACGGTTAAGAGAAACTTGTGTGTTCTAGGGTGCCCCTACCCCCGTATATAAAGGAGGGGAGGGGGAGGTCGGCCGGCCCCTGTAGGGTGCGCCAGGAGAAAGGAGTCCTACTAGGACTCCAAGTCCTAGTAGGATTCCACCTGGAGGAAGGGGAAGAAGGAAGGAAGAGGGGGAAGGAAAGGAAAGGGGGGCGCCGCCCCCTTCCCCTAGTCCAATTCGGACCCAAGGGGGGGGGCGGCCAGCCCCTTGTGGCCCTTCCTCTCTTCCCACTAAGGCCCATCAAGGCCCATTAGTTCCCCCGGGGTGAAAGGACCACGATGTCGCCTAGAGGGGGGTGAATAGGCATTTTTAGAATCTTTTACGGATTTGGCTATATCCTAACGCGGAAATAAACTAAGCAGATATTTTTCAAGCACAAATCCTAAATATACTAGGCTCACTAAGTGCACCAACAACTTAGGATAAACAAGATGAGAACAACGAGGATATGAGTAAGCACAAGTAAGTCACACAAACTTACTCAATGTATATCACGAGATATGGAAATGAATAATACACACAACCACAAGTAAGCAATACAAGCTTACACAAATTGTATCACAGTATATGGAATTGAATGATACAAGCAAACTCAACTAAGCACTACAAGCTTACACAAGTTATGTCACAAGATATGAAAATGAATGTTACAAGCTAGCAATTCACACTAAGCATAAGATAGAACAATAGTAGAAAGCATGAATTGCGAATATAAAGTGTAGGCCTAAATAATCTCTTCAAGGGAATGGCCAACACAATATAATGAGGACAACAAGATATAGTGAATGCACGGTCAAGTGACCAAGTAAACCACAAGTAAGGAGTTAGGGTTAGGGATAACCAAAGTCACAAAGACGAGGATGTATCCCGATGTTCACTTCCTTGAAGGGAAGCTAGTCACCGTTAGAGAGGTGGATGTTACCACGAAGGCACACCAACGCCATGAAAGCTCACCCTATTCTCCTTGAGATATCACCACGAAGGCGATTCTCAACCACTAGTGGTAGACCTTGAGGCGGCCTCCAAACCTTCACAAACTTTCCGGGGGACAAATCACAAGTTGATCCTCACCGGAGCACTCCTACCGCCTAGGAGTCTCCAACCTCCAAGAGTAACAAGAACAAAGGGGAAATGCTCAAAACTTGCTCAAATCACGAATTCCTTTGGTCAAGAGAGGGAGAGAGAGTGGATCTATCACTTGATTGGAAAAACTCTCAAGAACTCTCACGAATCTCTCCGGGATCTAAGATTTGGTGTAGGAGAAGTGAGAGGGAGCCACTAGTGTTCTTGGGGCGATTTGGATGGAGTGATCAACCCTCTACCGGATGGGTAGAGGGGTATATATAGTGTGCCAAGAAAACTAGTCGTTTTAGTGTAAGTGGCAGCGCCGAGCCAGACATCCGGGCAATGGCCGGACATCCGGCGGCTGAGAATCACACACACGTATGTGGAAAACACATTACAGGGCCCGGACATCTGGCCGAAGCCCGGACATCTGGCCAAACTTGGGGCCCCGGACATCCGGCCAAGTGCCGGACATCCGGCGTATACAAACAACATTTCGGTAAGGTTTCTGGACATCTACGGCCGGACATCCGGGCCAGGGGCCGGACATCCGACAATTTCACATAAATCAGACGCCCTCTGGATAGCAGTGGCCGGACATCTGGGGAAAAGCCCAAACATCCGGCCAACACAAAAACTGCAGCCGCCCCAAAAGTAAAACATGCATAACTTTCACATCCGGACTCCGATTTTGAAGATCTTGGGCTCGTTTTGAAGCTATGGAAAAGCTCCAGGTCCTCACATAGAGAACCACTCAAGATAAACCAAAAAGGAGGGTGCAAATTATGGAAAGGTAAGATCATATACTTTGGGGAACGTATTTGGCTATGGATTTACTTTGGTAGATGTATAGGCATATTGTATTTGTATTGGATAGGAGTGAAATATGCCTATGTTGAAATATGATGTGAGGAAGTAGAAATAGAAGATGTTGACTTGAGCAAATCTATCACTAACCCCTTTGATCCCCTCTTAATAGTGCGGGATCCCTATAACTCAAGAAACATAAAAGAGCTATACTACATAGCTATCGAGAATCCATTCTTGAGTGTATATTTTTCTTTGGTGGTCATCTCTCCACAACACTAACGCCAAAGGAACTAATACCTTTGACTCAAGCCTTTCACTTGAGCTTGATGTTGATGTTTCTTCTTGGCTCAAGTTGAAGGCAAGACATTGGTGAAGTCTTCAAGTAGCTCCCCCATACACAATATGGGAGGCTTTGCTTTGTATTCATCTTCACTTGTCCATCATGTGATCATCCACAAGCTTCAAGCATGTATCCCTCGGGATGGTTATCTTGAACTTGCCCTTATCAACCATGATCACCAACACTTGATGTCATCCTCTCATAGACACTTGAAATCTCTCTCTCGATGCGAGCCCATGAGAATCACCTAACCCTCAAAAACATAGACAACACATAATATGGGTTAGTACACAGAGTGCAATTAATAATTTCTTATCATACCACAAGATCTTATGTGGTGCATCATTTGCGCTCGTGTGTTGACCATTTAGAGTTCAATCTCCGAGCTTCAACTTGGTCAACCGATATCTCTACTCCATGTTTAATCTTGACGTCATGAAGGGTATATTGAATTCTTCACTTGAATAGCTTGCTCAATCATGACTCAACACATGAGTCCATTATGATCATATCTTTGAGCCACTCCTAGAATTCATCATTCAAATCATCCTTTTAAGATCTTGATCCATTATGGCTCAAACCATAGCTCTAAGCATGGCAACCCTTAAGATACTCCAATGAACTCCATTTTGATCATCTCGATGTAATTGTTGCTTCAAAGGAGTTGTCTTCCATTATTCTTCAATCATTTCCAATGGGACTAATATTCAAATGTATATCTCAATGCAAACATTAGTCCATAAGGATTGTCATTAACTAATTACCAAAACCGCACATGGGGACTACATGTACTTTCAGGTTCCGATAACCCTCCGGCACTCCGACAATTATCCAGTACCTCTCGGAACTCATCCGGTGTCCGAATAACATCGTCCAATATATCAATCTTTATGTCTTGACCATTTTGAGACTCCTCGTCATGTCCGTGATCTCATCCAGGACTCCGAACAATCTTCAGTCATCAAATCACATAACTCATAATACAAATCGTCATCGAACGTTAAGCGTGCGGACCCTACGGGTTCGATAAATATGTAGACATGACCGAGACATTTCTCCGGTCAATAACCAATAGCAGAACCTGGATGCTCATATTGGCTCCTACATATTCTACGAAGATCTTTATCGGTCAACCGCATAACAACATGCGTTGTTCCCTTTGTCATCGGTATGTTACTTGCCCGAGATTCGATCGTCGGTATCCTCATACCTAGTTCAATCTCGTTACCGGCAAGTCTCTTTACTCGTTCCGTAATGCATCATCCCGTAACTAACTCATTAGTCACATTGCTTGCAAGGCTTATAGTGATATGCATTACCGAGAGGGCCCAGAGATACCTCTCCGATACACAGAGTGACAAATCCTAATCTCGATCTATGCCAACTCAACAAACACCATCAGAGACACCTGTAGAGCATCTTTATAATCACCCAGTTATGTTGTGACGTTTGATAGCACATTAAGTGTTCCTCCGGTATTCGGGAGTTGCATAATCTCATAGTAATAGGAACATGTATAAGTCATGAAGAAAGCAATAGTAATAAACTAAACGATCATAGTGCTAAGCTAACGGATGGGTCTTGTCCATCACATCATTCTCTAATGATGTGATCCCGTTCATCAAATGACAACACATGTCCATGGCTAGGAAACTTAACCATCTTTGATTAACGAGCTAGTCAAGTAGAGGCATACTAGGGACACTCTGTTTGTTTATGTATCCACACATGTACTAAGTTTCCGGTTAATACAATTCTAGCATGAATAATAAACATTTATCATGATATAAGGAAATATAAATAACAACTTTATTATTGCCTCTAGGGCATATTTCCTTCAGTCTCCCACTTGCACTAGAGTCAATAATCTAGATTATATAGTAATGATTATAACACCCATGGAGTCTTGGTGCTGATCATGTTTTGCTCGTGAGAGAGGCTTAGTCAACGAGTCTGCAATATTCAGATTCGTATGTATTTTGCAAATTTCTATGTCTCCCTCCTTGACTTGATCACGGATGGAATTGAAGCGTATCTTGATGTGTTTGGTTCTCTTGTGAAATTTGGATTCCTTCGCCAAGACTATTGCTCCAGTATTGTCACAAAAGATTTTCATTGGACCCGATGCACTAGGTATGACACCTAGATCGGATATGAACCCCTTCATCCAGACTCCTTCATTTGCTGCTTTCAAAGCAGCTATGTATTCCGCTTCACACGTAGATCCCGCCACGACGCTTTGCTTGGAACTACACCAATTGACAGCTCCACCATTCAATATAAATACGTATCCGGTTTGCGACTTAGAATCATCCGGATCAGTGTAAGCTTGCATCAACATAACCATTTACGACGAGCTCTTTGTCACCTCCATAAACGAGAAACATATCCTTAGTCCTTTTCAGGTATTTCAGGATGTTCTTGACCGCTGTCCAGTGATCCACTCCTGGATTACTTTGGTACCTCCCTGCTAAACTAATAGCAAGGCACACATCAGGTCTGGTACACAATATTGCATACATGATAGAACCTATGGCTGAAAAATAGGGAACGACTTTCATTTTCTCTCTATCTTCTACAGTGGTCGGGCATTGAGTCTGACTCAACTTCACACCTTGTAACACAGGCAAGAACCCTTTCTTTGCTTGATCCATTTTGAACTTCTTCAAAACTGTATCAAGGTATATGCTTTGTGAAAGTCCAATTAAGCGTCTTGATCTATCTCTATAGATCTTGATGCCCAATATATAAGTAGCTTCACCGAGGTCTTTCATTGAAAAATTCTTATGCAAGTATCCTTTTAAGCTATCCTGAAATTCCGTATCATTTCCGATCAACAATATGTCATCCACATATAATATCAGAAATGCTACAGAGCTCCCACTCACTTTCTTGTAAATACAGGCTTCTCCAAAAGTCTGTGTAAAGCCACATGCCTTGATCACACTATCAAAGCGTATATTCCAACTCCGAGAGGCTTGCACCAGTCCATAAATGGAACGCTGGAGCTTGCACACTTTGTTAGCACCTTTTGGATCGACAAAACCTTCTGGTTGCATCATATACAACTCTTCTTTAAGATATCCATTAAGGAATGCAGTTTTGACATCCATTTGCCAAATTTCATGATCATAAAATGCGGCAATTGCTAACATGATTCTGACAGACTTAAGCATCGCTATGGGTGAGAAGGTCTCATCGTAGTCAACTCATTGAACTTGTCAAAAACCTTTCGCAACAAGTCAAGCTTTGTAGACAGTAATATTACCGTCAGCGTCAGTCTTCTTCTTGAAGATCCATTTATTCTCTATGGCTTGCCGATCATCAGGCAAGTCAACCAAAGTCCACACTTTGTTCTCATACATGGATCCCATTTCAGATTTCATGGCCTCAAGCCATTTCGCGGAATCTGGGATCATCACCGCTTCCTCATAGTTCGTAGGTTCGTCATGGTCAAGTAACATGACCTCCAGAATAGGATTACCGTACCACTCTGGTGCGGATCTTACTCTGGTTGACCTACGAGGTTCAGTAGTAACTTGATCTAAAGTTTCATGATCATTATCATTAGCTTCCTCACAAATTGGTGTAGGAATCACTGGAACTGATTTCTGTGATGAACTACTTTCCAATTCGGGAGCAGGTACAATTACCTCATCAAGTTCTACTTTCCTCCCACTCACTTCTTTCGAGAGAAACTCCTTCTCTAGAAAGGATCCATTCTTAGCAACGAATATCTTGCCTTCGGATCTGTGATAGAAGGTGTACCCAACAGTCTCCTTTGGGTATCCTATGAAGACACATTTCTCCGATTTGGGTTCGAGCTTATCAGGTTGAAGTTTTTTCACATAAGCATCGCAGCCCCAAACTTTAAGAAACGATAACTTGGGTTTCTTGCCAAACCAAAGTTCATATGGTGTCGTCTCAACGGATTTAGATGGTGCCCTATTTAACGTGATTGCAGCCGTCTCTAAAGCATAACCCCAAAACGATAGCGATAAATCGGTAAGAGACATCATAGATCGCACCATATAATAAAGTGCGGTTACGACGTTCGGACACACCATTACGCTGTGGTGTTCCGGGTGGCGTGAGTTGCGAAACTATTCCGCATTGTTTCAAATGAAGACCAAACTCGTAACTCAAATATTCACCTCCACGATTAGATCGTAGAAACTTTATTTTCTTGTTACGATGATTTTCCACTTCACTCTGAAATTCTTTGAACTTTTTCAAATGTTTTCAGACTTATGTTTCATCAAGTAGATATACCCATATCTGCTCAAATCATCTGTGAAGGTCAGAAAATAACGATACCCGCCGTGAGCCTCAACACTCATCAGACCGCATACATCAGTATGTATTATTTCCAACAAGTCGGTTGCTCGCTCCATTGTTCCGGAGAACGAAGTCTTAGTCATCTTGCCCATGAGGCATGGTTCGCAAGCATCAAGTGATTCATAATCAAGTGATTCCAAAAGCCCATCAGCATGGAGTTTCTTCATGCGCTTTACACCAATATGACCTAAACGGCAGTGCCACAAATAAGTTGCACTATCATTATTAAAATTATATCTTTTGGCTTCAATACTATGAATATGTGTGTCACTACTATCGAGATTCAACAAAAATAGACCACTCATCAAGGGTGCATGACCATAAAAGATATTACTCATATAAAGAGAACAACCATTATTTTCTGATTTAAATGAGTGACCGTCTCGCATCAAACAAGATCCAGATATGATGTTCATGCTTAACGCTGGCACCAAATAACTATTATTCGGGTCTAAAACTAATCCCGGCGGTAGATGCTGAGGTAGCGTGCCGACGGCGATCACATCCACTTTGGAACCATTTCCCACGCGCATCGTCACCTTGCCCTTAGCCAATCTTCGCTTAATCCGTAGCCCATGTTTCGAGTTGCAAATATGAGTAACAGAAACAGTATCAAATACCCAGGCACTACTACGAGCATTAGTAAGGTACACATCAATAACATGTATATCGAATATACCTTTCACTTGGCCATCCTTCTTATCCGCCAAATACTTGGGGCAGTTCCGTTTCCAGTGATCAGTCCCTTTGCAGTAGAAGCACTCAGTCTCGGGCTTAGGTCCGGACTTGGGTTTCTTCACTTGAGCAGCAACTTGCTTGCCGTTCTTCTTGAAGTTCCCCTTCTTCCCTTTGCCCTTTTTCTTGAAACTAGTGGTCTTGTTAACCATCAACACTTGATGCTCCTTCTTGATTTCTACCTCCGCAGCCTTTAGCATCGCGAAGAGCTCGGGAATTGTCTTGTCCATCTCTTGCATATTATAGTTCATCACGGAGCTTTTGTAGCTTGGTGGCAGTGATTGAAGAACTATGTCAATGACGAACTGTAGCAACGGTGCATACTCAAGGAGAACACTTGTACCTTGAAATTTAGTGAGAGGTCATCTTATAATGCTACCGCCGTACTAAGCAAAATAAGATGCATAAAGGATAAACATCACATGCAATCAAAAAAGTGATATGATATGGCCATCATCATCTTGTGCCTTTGATCTCCATCTCCAAAGCACTGTCATGATCACCATCGTCACCGGCTTGACACCTTGATCTCTATCGAAGCATCGTTGTTGTCTCGCCAACTATTGCTTCTACGACTATCGCTACCGCTTAGTGATAAAGTAAAGCAATTACATGGTGATTGCATTTCATACAATAAAGCGACAACGATAAGGCTCCTGCCAGTTGTCGATAACTTTTACAAAACATTATCATCTCATACAACAATTTATATATCATCACGTCTTGACCATATCACATCACAGCAAACCCTGCAAAAACAAGTTAGTCATCCTCTACTTTGTTGTTGCAAGTTTTACGTGGCTGCTACGGGCTTCTAGCAAGAACCGCTCTTACCTACGCATCAAAACCACAATGATTTTTCGTCAAGTGTGCTGTTTTAACCTTCAACAAGGACCGGGCGTAGTCAAACTCGATTCAACTAAAGTTGGAGAAAGAGACACCCACTAGCCACCTGTGTGCGAAGCACGTCCATAGAACCAGTCTCATGAACACGGTCATGTAATGTCGGTCTGGGCTGCTTCATCCAACAATACCGCCGAATCAAAGTAAGACGTTGCTGGTAAGCGGTATGACTATTATCGCCCACAACTCTTTGTGTTCTACTCGTGCATATAACATCTACGCATAGACCTGGCTCGGATGCCACTGTTGGTGAACGCAGTATTTCAAAAAATTTACCTACGATCACGCAAGATCTATCTAGGAGATGCATAGCAACGAGCGGGGAGAGTGTGTCCACGTACCCTCGTAGACCGAAAGCGGAAGTGTTAAGTAACGCGGTTGATGTAGTCGGACGTCTTCGTGATCCAACTGATTCAAGTACCGAACGTACGGCACCTCCGCGTTCAGCACACGTTCATCTCGATGACGTCCCTCAAGCTCTTGATCCAGTTGAGGCCGAGGGAGAGTTCCGTCAGCATGACGGCGTGGTGACGGTGATGATGAAGTTACCGGCGCAGGGCTTCGCCTAAGCACTACGACGATATGACCGAGGTGTGTAACTGTGGAGGGGGGCACCGCACACGGCTAAGAGAAACTTGTGTGTTCTAGGGTGCCCCCTGCCCCCATATATAAAGGAGGGGAGGGGGAGGCCGGCCGGCCCCTGTAGGGCGCGCCAGGAGAAGGGAGTCCTACTAGGACTCCAAGTTCTAGTAGGATTCCACCTGGAGGAAGGGGGGAAGAAGGAAGGAAGAGGGGGAAGGGAAGGAAAGGGGGGCGCCGCCCCCTTCCCCTAGTCCAATTCGGACCCAGGGGCGCGGCCAGCCCCTTGTGGCCCTTCCTCTCTTCCCACTAAGTCCCATCAAGGCCCATTAGTTCCCCCGGGGGGTTCCGATAACCCTCCGGCACTCCGATAATTATCCGGTACCTCTCGGAACTCATCCGGTGTCCGAATAACATCGTCCAATATATCAATCTTTGTGTCTCGACCATTTCGAGACTCTTCGTCATGTCCGTGATCTCATCCAGGACTCCGAACAATCTTCGGTCATCAAATCACATAACTCATAATACAAATCGTCATTGAATGTTAAGCGTGCGGACCCTACGGGTTCGAGAACTATGTAGACATGACCGAGACATATCTCCGGTCAATAACCAATAGCGGAACCCGGATGCTCATATTGGCTCCTACATATTCTACGAAGACCTTAATCAGTCAAACCGCATAACAACATACATTGTTCCCTTTGTCATCGGTATGTTACTTGCCCGAGATTCGATCGTCGGTATCCTCATACCTAGTTCAATCTCGTTACCGGTAAGTCTCTTTACTCGTTCCATAATGCATCATCCCGTAACTAACTCATTAGTCACATTGCTTGCAAGGCTTATAGTGATGTGCATTACCGAGAGGGCCCAGAGATACCTCTCCGATACACAAAGTGACAAATCCTAATCTCGATCTATGCCAACTCAACAAACACCATCAGAGACACCTGTAGAGTATATTTATAATCACCCAGTTACGTTGTGACGTTTGATAGCACATTAAGTGTTCCTCCGGTATTCGGGAGTTGCATAATCTCATAGTCATAGGAACATGTATAAGTCATGAAGAAATCAATAGCGATAAACTAAACGATCATAGTGCTAAGCTAACGGATGGGTCTTGTCCATCACATCATTCTCTAATGATGTGATCCCGTTCATCAAATGACAACACATGTCCATGGCTAGGAAACTTAACCATCTTTGATTAACGAGCTAGTCAAGTAGAGGCATACTAGGAACACTCTGTTTGTTTATGTATCCACACATGAACTAAGTTTCCGGTTAATACAATTTTAGCATGAATAATAAACATTTATCATGATATAAGGAAATATAAATAACAAATTTATTATTGCCTCTAGGGCATATTTCCTTCAGAGGAAAGTTAATCCTCGCCCAACTGTCGTAGTACCACACTGTCGCCATGCCATACGTGTGGGCCGCCTGCTCCGTGGTGGTGAATGTGCCAAGCCACCACTTTTCTTGTGTGTCTGAATATCGGATCTTTGTCACCCAAGTGCCCCGCACCGATGCCGCACATCGTGATACTTTAGCGGTGGTCGCTGCGACATGGACCTCGAGGAGGCGTGGGTAGCCAACGCTCGGGATGGTCGTGTGGGCTCGTTTCGGACGAAATGAGGCTCCTCGGGGTCCCTTATCATCAACGATGCATCGATTTAAACGGCGACGACATGCGGCAATCGAATCGAAGTGGGGCATGGGACAGGCGGGGCTACAGGGTGCCCACGAAGGTGCGTGGTGACCGGCGGAGGCAAGAAGGAAGGCGACGATGTGGAGCAGTCCAAGCGGTAGAGTGGAATTTTGCTGAGAAGTTGTTATGTTGGAGAAGTTAACCCAAATGAGAATTCTGATAGGGGTGGAACTCAAGGAGAATCTTTTGAGAAGTTAGCCCTTTCTTAGCAAAAGTCTTATTCTGCTCACGAGCTCATTTGAGCTCGTGATGAATAGTAAAATCATAAAAAATCAGGTTGGGGGAGGTGAAGCTGCTGGCTAAAGCTCGCGCTTCAACTCTGCTCGGAGCTGCTGTCGACGGCGACGCCCATGGGCGGCGCTACCTTGCTGAAGGTGTCGCGAGGAGCAATTCCGCCTCCCCTTCCTAAGGTTTGGGGGAAACCCTTTATCTGGGTCTTACCGAATCGGACAATGGCGGCACTTCGTGTCATGTTCCCTCATGAGGTCATTGTCTTAGAGGCAAAATCCGGCTGTGGGGAGCAATGGATGTGATGGTGGTGCGGGGTGTGCTTCCTTCTTCTCCTGTGGTGTTGGTGTTGTCTCCCGACGAGGTTGGTGGCGTGGTCTCAGTGTGCGAGCTTCTAAGGAGGGGTGGAGAATCCCTTTCGAAGCCGGCTAATGGTGAGTGTGCGGGCCTATGAAGCTTTCCGGGTGTGGACTCGGCTCCGTGATGCCTTTCGATATAGCCGGCGGCACCGCTGCCGTGTTGTAGCCTCGGCGGCGTGTGGCTCTTCGTCCAGGTGTGAACTCGGCTACACGTTGCTCTTCGGCTGCACCGGTAGCCTTGAGGTGTCATGGTTTGGTCTCGGCAGATTGGAGCTTTTTGTCAACAATGGCGGTGCTTCTCGTGCATTGTGCCTCTCGTTGGTTGGTTGACCAAGGAAGTCGAAGGCCCTCCCAAGTACTCCCTCCATAAACTAATATAAGAGCGTTTAGATCACTAAAGTAGTGATCTAAACGCTCTTATATTAGTTTACAGAGGGAGTAGATTGTATCGTTGAGTCTTAGTTTGTCAACCTTTGCTTCTTCTTCTTCTGTTGTTCCTTCTTTGATCATCTTGTCTATGTAATCTCTGTAATTTCCTGGTCTCTGCCAGTTGTCCTTAATTAATGAAACGTAGCGCTGGCTACTGTTCGTCAAAAAAGAAAAGAAAAAAACAGTAGCAGTAGCAGCACGTGACAGCCCTGTCCGTCCACGGCCGTCTGTACCAATTTAGGTAGATCATGTGATTTCTAGTACAGGTACATTGTCTCTGGCATTTGGACAGCAGCTTTGCTCTATTTGTATCGTGCGTGCATGTGTTGTTGCCGTATATACGATACGATCGAGGGTGGTAACAACTGTCCAGCGTCGGCGATTCATTCATTCATGGGCCAACCTATCTCTCCCTCCCTCCCAGTTCATGAGACTACTCCCACTACGTACTACTTTGCATTCATGCTCCCTGCAACTGCAACGGACCACGGCAGTGAATTGATTGATTTCAATGGCATCCATCCATGCATCTGAACAGCAAAACATCTCAGATACTACAGTGGTAGTACTGTGGCGGCAAGTGGGGCAAGTCGGCAAGATCAGCCCCCCTTATCCTAATCAAGCTTCTGAAGTGCAGAGATAATCTGAAGATAGAAACGCAGGATTACTTGTCTGAACAATACAGCGGAGGCCGAAGTAGTAGTTGGGCAGTACTACAAATGAACCTGAAACTGAATATAAACACCGTAGTACAGTACTAGTATAATTTATTCCGTTGAATGGAGAAACGAGTAGCCAATGGCCAATGCCAGTGAGCCGATCCTCCGCCTACCTAGAAGAAGCGGTCACCGACAGGACGACGTACCTGACCCGCTGCCTGCTGGCTGGGTGGATCGATCGACGACCAAAGGCTTGAATTCCAAGTTAGGTTGTCTTTTTTCTACCTATCCAAACAAAGAAAGAAAAGGTTAAAGGCACAACTAATAATGATAATAAGTACACACATTTTCTCACGTACTGGCCGATCCATCCACTACCACTACCACTACCACTACTAGGCAGTGCAGTAGCTTTTTACAGCATTGTGGTTGTAGGCTTTGTCCCACTTATCAATATAGTAGTACGTGTTTTTCTCCTGTAATAACAAGCAAGCATGCAATAATTCGACCTGGAGCCCGGGCTCCGATGAGCCCGGTGAATAGTACGTCGATTTAAAATTGAAATTAGAGTCCGGAAAATTCCAAATTTCTTTGTGGAGAAAGATGCTCCTGTGCGTGAACTGCGTGCAAAATTTTGTAAAGTCTGGACATTCGAGTAGCTCGTGGCAAAAAACAAAAATTTCAGATGTCTAAAAAACTTTTGAAAGTCGCACTGTTTATGCCTGATTTTTTTTTTGCCACGAGCTCCTCGATTGTCCAAACTTTTTGGTTGCATCTTCGTTGTGTCACCACCTGCACTGCGTCTGCATGCATGCCTTTTGCGGTTGGAGCCTTGCGCCTCACTCATCAAGGCAACAGCTAGCAGGGCAGACCGATCCAAAACCCAGCCCGTGGTGTGATCATGAACGAGCGAACGAACCGGTTTGGTGGCGCGTCGACGGCCGGTCGACGAGACGTATGACCATGCGATGCATCCACCGATCGTCGATCGGCTGACAAGGACGTGGCTAGTCTTGGTTTCTGTCAGCCTGCTGCTGCTGGTCGGTATTAGTAGATGTATACAATCATATGTGCAGTGCGGCCGCGTGCAGCAACCAACCGGCCGGCCGGCCCGGCTGCAGTGGTCAGTCAGTGCGCTGCTGCCGGTGCTGCAGTGGTCAGTGCATGGCAGGATGAGGCGTAAGCCTGACACGGGTGTGCGCGGTGCGGTGGTCAGCCTGGAAAACAAAAGTTGGGCCGGCGTTGCCACGGTAGGCTTGCCCGGCGAGCACGCAAAGCACAGGAGAAAATTCAGAGAAAATGATGCGCACCTCATGGTTTTCTTTTCTTTCATCAAGGATATATAGAGGGAGAAGCGTGTACTCCAGCTTCTGAAACAGCGACTGCAGTCGCAAAGCCACTGAATAGACTCGGTGTATGAATCGATATATGCTTCCTTCTTCTTCTTCTTCTTTTATATAAGCGGAGCGTGCTGCACACGAATGCACGAAAAAGCGAATTAGCAAGAACGGAGAAACGAAGAGCGGTTAACACCTAATTATATGATGCTTTCTCGTTACAAACCTCTCACGCCCTCTTGTGTGTAGCCCATATTGAAATCTCTAGAAAGACTTTTATTTAGAAACGGAAGAAGTATTTCTTTTTTCGAACCATGCAGGAGGGCTGCACTGCATGTGATCGCTCGGAGGGAGTAGAAAGTAATGTTTCTCGAACACAGTATGTAAGGACAACCTCTGAAGAAATGGTTCCAACTTCCAATAGGTTATCCATGAACGACAGTCGGCGACCGTTTCTTAATTCGTTTTGGTAATGGACTGACTGGGCTGGGAAACACCAAACATGTGTCGGCCTTATCAACGAACGATACGGTAGTAGTAGGTGTTGGTTTCTTTTCTCTCCTCTGCTTACGGCCAGCAGCAGCAGCTTTAGCCTTTAGCGCTGCGACTGCATGCACTCATTCACAGGTCTCGAGTCGCTCTCATGAAAGCTAAGCCTCTACCTGCGCCGGAACCCGACGTCCAAACCGCAATACATATTCTTTTGCAATCAAGTTTATTCTTTTCACGAAGAAGAAACTGAGTTGATAATATGGGTAGACGGACACTAAGCAAGCCTTGAGCAATAACGCCGAATATTTCTCCAAGCGATGCAAGAAAATGTTGATTAGGTTCCTCAGGTTTTATCTTGTTATATAAGCATTTGAACAAGAATCTTTTTCCTATTGCCCGCATGAACTTCCACAAGAGGTTTTCTAAAGGTTAATTTTGACAAGATCGGATGTTTTCCCGCAAATTATTATTTTTTTGACAAGAGTTATAGGAGCCGGCTTTCCTGGATCTCTGCTGGTGCCTGGTGGTGATAAATCGGCACACTTTCTGGCCTCAATGCTGTGAATCGGGGACACTGTAAACGAGCAGTTCCACAAGTGAAGAAAAATAGGTCTTTCACCAAACAAAAATGTCAATAAATGCTCCATCATCGGTGTTACTT
Source organism: Aegilops tauschii subsp. strangulata (assembly GCF_002575655.3). Classification (NCBI taxonomy): domain Eukaryota; kingdom Viridiplantae; phylum Streptophyta; class Magnoliopsida; order Poales; family Poaceae; genus Aegilops; species Aegilops tauschii. The sequence continues at coordinate 536,863,070 of NC_053036.3, read as the reverse complement.
GAAAGTCAGGGAAACATTTTCTTACCAACAAGGAAAACAATAAGAAATTTACGACGAAATCTCGACAAGCAAGGAACAAAGAAAGGGAATGCCCAGTTGCTAGCAGAAAAATCTTCTGGATTCGGGAATGCACCTTGTAGCCTTGTAGACACGTACTACCATATACTAATATGCAGAGAATATGCTTGTTGAGAAAGAGGATGTGTGAGTGTGAGCCTGCTTAGTGCTGTTGATTAGCGCATTATTCTGTTAAAAAGCTGCGTCCTATCATGAGATGATGGCACGAGATATTGTGATCATATAGTAACTGGCAGGATCTCTAGCCTTATTATGGCAGCTACAACTTGGGTGAGCAGCTAGCTAGCAATCATGGACTCATTTTAACCCTACACATACTCCATTGGGAAGCCTCGGCAGCTTTGTTTGCACCATCTACTCCACAAATGAGCTTTTAAGCAGACAGGGTGCCTGTGCTGATGACAATGTGCCAGCAGACAGTTCTGCATCATTACAAGATCATGCCCAATGAAAGATTTTCAGCACATCAAATACAATTTGCAATGTAAACTTTGACTTGGTAGCCTCACAATGCAGGTTAGTGTGCAGTGCAGTGTGGTGTGTGGACCTCTCACAGCAGCAAACACTTTAGCTATCTGATTACTTGTGTGGGAGTAGTTCAAGGACCACAGTGCACATAGGATTAGACCAGTGACCTGTACTTCCATGGCATCCAATGCATCAACTTCCCAACAACTGTTGCAGGAAGGAGGCACCACCAATTATTATTACCCAACCACACAGTGTACATGCCAGACCAAACTGAGAAACACAACACAACACAAGATGAGATGCCACTGCCAGCCACCCTAACCTAAAGTACTCCAAGAATCAATGGAAGAGTGGTACATCACAACAACATTTGTTACCACCGCATCATGCACAAGGACACTAATCACAGAAGCCCAAATCCACCCATAACTTAGTCCAGTTAACATAAATGTCTTACAAGCATTCGTGGTTAAGCTGAAAGGGGCTTTTCGCAGACAAGAGTGAAAACCCCAGCCATGAAAATCAGGGGGTTTTCTCTGTACTGTCGGCACATCTATCCGCTAACCGCAAAGCAAAAGAGTTACTACTGAGTCAACTTACTAGACAAATTCAAAAGTTCTCTCAAGTCTAGCATATGATGGGTAATATTAGCGATGGATCATCTACTGCGGTTACAACAAGACACAGTCTTTATTAAAACATGCATCCTTGTCGAGGTACCCTAACGATGAGCGCTACGAGGCTTATGTAAGACCTGAACTAAGGATTCCTTCTTATTTGCACTTTGGGCAGTTGTTGCTTATTTCCCAGATGGAGTTCACTGGGGAGGGAACCAGCCACTGCTGTAGAGCTTATCTGATGGCTTTGGCATTGGCATTGGCAGCCTGACACGGTCGACTTGGCCATGGTTCTTCCTAGCGCCATCATAAGTGGAAGACGGACAATTGGGCGGCACGGTCCCTTTGTTCGAGTCCTGTGGTGGAAGGAAGTAGTTTGCAACGGCTAGGTTGTTGTCAAGGACAGGGATATCACCTGTAAGAGTCCTGAATGCAAACTCCAGGCATGGGTCTGACCAGATACTTCGAAACAGCGACGACAGGGAATATCCGGGCATAGCATCAGCTGTTCCGACAAGTCCGTTCTGTTGCGGCGGAGCATGCGCATTCTGGCGTCCAACGTCTGTTAACGAGCATGCAGCAGATGCTCCTAGTATTTGTTCAGGAGCTGAAGGATACTTGTCTTCAGCATTTCCAGAAGTACTTGGGGCATGTGCTCCATCTTTATTCTGAATTACTGAAGAGGAAAGCGCCTTCGATTTAGGATTTTTGACTTGCTTTGCTGGTTGTAACTGATCATTGGTATCTGTCGCGCCGACAAGTGCATGCACATCATTCGCTTCCTGATCCCTTTTCAGTGCAGTCAAACGAGGTGACCATCGAACAGGTGCAGCAATCTGTTTCACAGGTTCAGTTTTTGCCTTCTTCCCCTTGGGCTCCACATTTGCTTCTTCTCTAGCAGATTCATGCTTCAGAGGCTGATCTTTCTCTCTTGCCGTCTGAAGCTTCAATTCAGCCAGCCTCCCTTTGGAGACACCCTTGGGCTCTGATGATGTCCGTCCAGACTGTATATTTCAAAATAAAGGCTATTAGATGGTGCAGTAATAGTTAGGTTGACAATGAAAACATGGGTAGCAACAAAGATTCTTTGTGATTCACTCACTGTAAGTACAATAGAAACCTGAGGGCATCGGCAGTTTAGCACCACTTTCAGGTATATGACTAACAGTCCAAGGCATTTAATATTCATCGAGAACATTAATGCTGATGTTTAGGTCAATATGGGGAATTTAACAGGCTGCGAAAGTGTGGCATACGCTGTAGGATACTATTCCGTCCGTTCCTAAATATTTGTCTTTTTAGAGATTTCAAATGGACTACCACATACGGTTGTATATAGACATATTTTAGAGTATAGATTCACTCATTTTGCTCCGTATGTAGTCACTTGTTGAAATCTCTAGAAAAACAAATATTTAGGAACGGAGGGAGTAGAAAATTGGTAATTCACAGATGCATACCCAGTGCTGAAAGCTCCCACACAAAGGTGGGGTCTGGGGAAGGGAATTTCTAGACAGCCTTTCCCTTGCATAATAATTCTGCAAGGAGGCTGGTTCGAACCCAGGACCTCCAGCCCACAAGTGGAGAGACTCTACTACTGGCCTGCCCTTCTATATTGCAACCAGTAAGATGTTACTTATTTGTAATTTAGGAGAGAAGGGGCGGGCGACTGCAACCCATTATGTGCATATATCATATTGTTGAGACATTCACAAGCATGAAATATTTTCATTTTAAAAGAATAATTTGACCATCCAGATTTGACAATCCAACCATCCAAACTTTGTTTCAAAATTAGTTCAGCAATTAGGACTTTTCACACCCCTTCTCTCTTATATTTCAGAAAAGTTGACATAGAATTAATCGATGTATCCCTTTAGTTTGCTGCTAATGTGGATTGGCAACTGGCCTAAAATTTTGTACATTCCTTACCTTTAATGCAAATGCAGAGAGCTCCTGCCATTTCGGGTAAATACAATGGGCACGGCATGTTTTAGCAAAACTATTAGAATTTTGTAGGCGTGTCAGGAAATTATAGGTTATGAACCAAATTTTGCTGAACAGGGAGGCCCGCTCCCGCGACTCGCTCCCACCCCCGAAACCCTCGCCGCCGCCACCTCCCCTACCCGTCTCCGGCGGGATCCGGCCGCCCTCGCCGGCGCGCGGCCCGAATCCGCCCCCCCCCCCCCCCCCGCCCTTCCTTCCGCCCTCGCGCCGCCTCCCCGGGAGGCGGCCGGGGCGGCCCCTGCGTCTCTCGCCTCGGCTTCGCATCCTCTTCCTCTCCCCTGCCGTCGCCGGCGGGCGCCCCCGGCTCCGGCCCGGGGGGTGCCGGCGGCGGCAGGATCTCCTCTCCCCGCGCGCGCGTCCTCCTGGCCCGGGGCAGGGGGGCAGCGGCGGTGTCGCTCGGTTTGGCGGCGGTCCGGTGACCCGGCGGGGTGGCCGGCGGCGGACGTGGTGGCGGCGCTGCTCCTTGGCGGCGGGGCGGTGCGGGGTGGCCGATGTCGCGCTCCCGGCCCAGATCTAGGCCCGGCGGGCCCCATCTGGGTCCTAGCGGGCCGGCCCCCGGCGTGGCCTCGTTGTCTGCGGCGCGGTGAGGAGGAGGAGCGGCTCGGATATGGGGTGTCGGCGCCGATGGCGTGCCGGCAGCAACGCGAAGGCGGGAGCTTTACGGGCCCACGAGGGCTCGGCCGGGCCTGTGGGCCCACGGGCCTGGTGTGCTCCTGCTATTGCGTCCAGACGACTACCGTCGCTGACGGTGGAGGTGGGGCCCTCCCGCGTGCTGATGGTGCTGATGCCCTAGTCCCGGCTCAGATTCTTCGCCGCGCTGTCCTCACTTCGCGGTGCCGTGGTGAGACGGCGTGGGGGCCTCATGACCGCGTTGGCGCATGGTGGTGGTTGGTTTGGTGGCTGGATCCGGAGCGCCCGAGGTGCGGGTTGGGGTCGGGGGAAACCCCTGTTGGCGTGGCCGACACCGGCGCGGTGGCGCCTGTGGGTGCCACCTGACCTTCCGGGAGGGCGTCGGGGGCTACCCTTCCTCTCGCCTCGTCGTGTACCGGGGGAAACCCTTGGCAGCAGCGTCGTCATCGTCGCAATCCTTCTTGGAGGTGTTGATAGGTGCCGACGCTTCGGAGACTTGGAGCCTAGTGGAAGATCCCGGTGGGCGCAGCGATCGCCAGGCTTCTTCGTTTTTGTTGATCCACCGTTGTCGGCATTTCTTTCTTTTGCTTTTTCTCTGTCGTTTCTTTTGGGCGTGACTGTGCTGCTTCCGCCCCCGCACCTATCTCTGTATGGTTCGGTTGGTTGCTTTGTATACAAAGCGGGGGGAAACCCTTTTTCGGTAATTATAGGTTATCTAGTGTACATTAGCAAACAGAACATTTTTGCGCTATCCTAGAAATAGTTTAATATTACCTAAATATGAATTTTAAATTTCACAAAAAACATACATATGCATGATGATATAACATGAATACCTGAAAATTTTCATGCAAAAATACGAGAAAGTTTGTCCTGTACAAAAAAAGATAAGTGGTTGCTATTACACAGTTCAAACAACAAGTCAAACATTTTGTCTTTTTCGTGCAGGGTGCATTTGGTCTATATTTCTGTATGGTATTTCATAGGCGCTTGTGTTATAACATGATCCACATGTACTACCTCCGTCCCAAAATACTTGTCAAAGAGATGGATAAAACTGGATGTATCCATAACTAAAATACATCTAGATTCATCCATTTCCCCGACAAGTATTTCCGGACGGAGGGAGTATAAGCCCTTTTAGAGATTTCAATACGGACTACATACGGATGTATATAGACATATTTTAGAGTGTAGATTCACTCATTTTTCTCCGTATGCAAAAACTGAGGGAGTATGATTTTCTTTAGATGCATAATTAGGTAAACCCAAACTCTAGCAACCACCCTTGTATCTGCAGCATCCCTCAAAAAGAAAACACCTTTTTATTTCACAACGTTTTTACCTTATCAATTGAATAACTAGCTGACAGAAGATGTTTAATATGTAGACAAAATTCAAATAAGAAATGCCATAAGAGAGGGAACATACATGTTGAGTTTGGTTCCCTGAAACCTGCAGATCCTCAATTTTTCTCTTGTTTGGCGTCACAACACGATCATTGGTATCTTGGGATTCGAGATAGTGGTGAACTTCTTTGAGAGAACGAAATTCGTAGCTATTTGTAGGATCAATGTAGAACTGTATATATCAAATGATTAGATTAACCATAACTACAAAAAAGAGGGTTAAGTAGACAATAAACAGAATGATGTCAAAGTCAAATATAAATTGGTCATACCATCTTGTGGAAAAACGCCTAAAAGCTATTCTAAGAAATAACTCAAGTAGGAGTAGTTACAATCGATTATTTGATTTCTAGGTCGAACATAATTACTTACAGCTCATTAAGGATTCATTTCGTTAAAAAGCCATGTACTCCCTCCGTAAAGAAATATAAGAGCGTTTAGATCACTAAAGTAGTGATCTAAACGCTCTTATATTTCTTTACAGAGGGAGTATCTTCTTGTACTATATAAGGTTCAAAGACAGGCAAGAGGTTAGCTTCTTTCAACTTTCATGTTTCATATCATGACAAGAACAAGGTTCAATGAATTTTTGTGTTGAAGTCGTAGAAATATTCAAGATTCACCGCATTGCTCATGCATACAGTTGTTGGCAAACAACAATGCAATATACAACCTAGATCACCAGCATATTTAGTTGAACTAAGTTGACCAGAGGATTGCTAATGAAAAGGGAAGTTTTTTTATAGCGTGAAAAGGGAAAGGTTAGTAGTAGTCTAAGCTCCACTAAAGAAAACTGCACACAGATCCAACTGCAGGTGAGAATTTGTTTCCTATCAAATCATCACCAAAACTTCTTTTTTTAGGATCTTTGTACCTTTTCTGTTGGAACCAAGACTGTGCAACAGGCATCAGAGTGATAAACACAGCAAATTAAATTATTTGAGTTAATTCCACTTTCACCCCCCCCCCCCCCCCCTCCTCCAGTTACGACTTTGTGACAATTTTACCCTATTTAAACAATCTTACCACAATTACTCCTTAGTTATCATCTTGTGATGTTTTTTTTACCCCATTTTATTTTCTTCCCTCAAATTGACAAGGTGGACCCATGTGTCATGATGAAGTGGAAGCTGACTAGTCCAAAACTCAGGCCGTATTTGCGATATGGCGAAGGAGCAGCACGGTGCAGCTAGCCGAAACCTATTCGCGAAAGTTGACAATATTCCATGGAGCTTAACTGAATTGGAGGGATTTCAACATAATTTGGTATGCCCCCAGCGAGTATGTGTCCTAGTTGTCTATGCAGTAAGCTATCATGTCATCCTAACAAGTTTGAAGTTTCCATAGCATGTCCTAGGGATCTAACTCGTCCGTTTGATACAATAATAAAAGAAATGGGGTAAAAGTTGTCGCAATGTCACAACTAAGGGGGTAAAATGTGGCAGGATTTAACAGGGCTCACAGGATCACAACTGAAAAATAAAAAAAATATGGAATTTACTCCAAATATTTCCACAATTTAACCAAAGGAAACACACTGCACCTTGTCCCTCCTGGCCCTAGTTCCATGCCGAGCCTTTCTAGGCCTGTACTCTTTCAACCAACCATCAGGCAACCCCTCTCCGGCAGGCTCGCGTTTGGTCTCAACCTAGGCAGGTAGGCAACCAGTGTGAATTAAGCAACTTGCCAAATGTTATTGAACTATAGAAAGAGATTGAAGTATCCATACCATGATCCCGTTTGGGAAGTGCAAGCCAGTAAGCCACAGGATCCTGTCTGCCTAAAACATCCTGAATCATGCAAGGAAATGGTAAGCATCTAAATGAAGCACATAAACACATGGAGCTTACTGTGAAATAATCATGCAGTCAAGCATTCATGTACTTTGCTGAAATAACAATACCCTGCCGGTCTGAAGCCATATGCAAGGAAAGCTGCTGATGGGACAAGGCTTTTATGGGGGCACTACAGAAAAGGTGTTTGCGCAACATGAACTGAACCTGTTCAAATCCACTCCTGAATCCTGATACCTCAGTTGAGCTACTAATAGAACTTGCTAACCCCAGCTCCTTGACAAAAGGGTGTAGCCGCAGCACAAACTCAAGAGTGTAGCAGCTAAAAAGGTAGGAGCAGTATCCTTGTTTTAACCAGGAGTACTTGTCGAATTTCGTAAGATGCCGAGTATGGTGATCTGTGGATTGCGCCCCATGTCCCAGGTCCAATTGCTGCTACTACTTTTGTTGATTAAAATCTCTCTTAGTTTCGCAAAAAAAAAAAGCAGAATAAAATCCATTTTTGACCACACATGCGCCGGAGATAGCTCAGGCCTCAAGCTCCTCAAACCCACCTAGGAACTCTTGTTTGGGAAACTAGCAGCTCAAGGTTGCAGCGCAAAGCTCTGACCACGAGAAAACTAGGCAGGGAGGGATGGGGGGAGCAAAGAGCTGAGCAATACTAGCACTACTAGTTATTATTTTATTTTACTTTGCACTGGAAAGGATGGCGTTTATGTGGATTCTTTAACGAGAGAAGCAAACGATTTACTGATCATAATCACACACAATAACGCCGAGGATATTGCGGGGTCTTGGAATCCAGATCCGAAACCTCGCACAAATTACTACTAGTATTACCAAGCCAAGCAGCAAGCACCGAAAATCTTGGCGTGTTCGCATGCTACCTTGAACAAGAGCATGAGCATGCGCATGCTCTTGGCACACAATCGTGGTCGAAACGCTAGCCTCCCTCCCCGTAGAACACGGAAATCCATTGGGGAAAGCAAACTACTACTACTATCGAACAAACTCGGCAAGAAAGAAAAAGGAGTGGTTGCGCTCGGCAAGAGACGAGGAGGCTGAGCAGAGCAGGAGCACTGACCTTATTACGGCGCGGTGGCCATGGATGGAGTCCGCGCACGCAGAGGCCAGGTGGTTGGGGGAGAGGAGGAGGAGGAGACCCGGGAGGGAGGGAGGGAGAATGACAGGGAGGAAGAGACGCACGCGAGGAAGGCCAGGAGCACGACGCACTGGGAGTAGTAGGAGTCGGAGGAGGACAGCAAAGGCTTCCCCTTTCTTTCTCTCTTTGTTTTACCGGCCCGATCTGACAGACGATTCCGTGAAGCGGTGAAGGCGACACTCGCTGCCTCGCTCGCTCCTCGCTCATGCGTGGACTGTGACAGTGTCGTCCAACTGTCCCTCCCTCCCTCTCTCGGGCTGCTCGGTGTGGGTAATGATGATGGCGTCCATTCCTCGCGGCGCGCCACTGGACAAGCGAAGGCCGGGAAGGGAAGCCAAGTCGTCGTCTGAACTGTGGCGGCTGATGGAACGGAGGTGATGGAGGTGGAGCCATTTCTTCCTTTCTTTGCTCGCTTTGCCCATGCCTGCCTCTGCTCACTCACTGTCTTTCACTGACTGGCTGGGCGGTTTTACTGCTTGCGTAAATGAGGCAACAGCTCTCCTTGCCTCGATGCAGAAGGTGTCTATCGTTCCTGCTTCTTTTTAATTGTGATGACGCATGTGCCTTTTGTCTGAATAAACGTCAGAGTAATCTCTGCTTGTTGTAGCTCACTTTCTTTCTTTCTTTCTTTCTTTCTTTTTAATGCTGCATGTGCATGGCATTGGCATGGCTTCAGCGTTGGCATTTACTAAGAATCAGTACACCGCTTGGCTTTAAAGAATCAAGGTCTATGGCGTCTGCCTAGCTGACCGACTAGCCTAGCCCCAGCGAGTTTTGTCCTAGCCCTACCCTGCGCGTGAGGAGGGAGGTAGACTTTGATCCCCTCCCTCTCAATTATTGGGCTCTCTCATCTGAATCCTCACATTACCAAGATGAGATGACACCTGCATTCTCATCCATGGACACGGATAAAAAAGGATCATCATCACAAGAATCCCTGAATCTGGCCGGACGAATGAGATGCTCTTCCTTGACTCGGAGCCTGAGCCACCGAAAGGATCCAAGAGATAAGATGGGTAGCAGCAGGAACGAATCCAATTCCCTACCCTCACCAGTAAAATGTAATCTAAGCTAGCTGCATCGATCACATTCAGATACAGTGATACGGTTGATGGGAAACCACATTAGCAGGTGCGTATTTAACCTTTATCAATTACCACTAGCGAACCAGACCAGGACCACGTACTACTACTTGTACCCCTTTCCCTGTGCGTCGAGTGCCTCGAGAAACGTGGACTGGACCGCTAGGCCGGTTGGTGCTGCAGCGGATTCAACTCTCAAGGGGAAGGCAGGGCAGGAAGAAAAAAAGATCCGATTCAGAAAACTGCATGCAGCGTCTCCCTCCCAAATCCCAATCTCCTCGTCCGTCTCGGTGAATGAATAGGCAGAACACGGCGCCGTACCTCTCGCTGCAGCCGAGTCGACGGTGACCTCCTCCCTCCGGCTGCACGCACGCCTCCTCCGCGGCCGGCGTCGTCCCGGGCTACGCGCTTATGCCGGCGACGAAAACGGCGCCGTCGACGGGCAACATCAATGGCAGGAGCGATTAGGAATAATAGTACCAAGGAATGGATGCCAACTGTTCTCTTCTGGTGAGTGATCGATCTGATCTCACCACTACAAGGGGGAGATGAGAAGAGGGCGTCGCTCGTGAGTGGCGCGTCTCCGTTTCCCTCGCCTCTCCGAACGCCAGATCTGTTGACTGTTTCGGATCACTGCCTTTTTTTTCGAGATAAGGATTATATACCGCCTGTCTCTGCTGCTACCTCGCCCATGAGGCCCGATAGCCCATACAAGGTCTGTCGGCTGCCTGTTTCCGGCCTTTATGTACTGCGTGTCTACTGTCTGGCCCATGCGGCCCAATGACGCGTGTGTCTTTTCGGGGAGCAACTAGTTAACTTGGAGCGCTTCCGGAGCACTCCGCGCGTGACAAGTGTCGCACGCGGAGCGCTCCCGTGAGGGAAAACCAGTTGACGCGGTTGGTTCCCGGTTTTCCCTTTCCGGTTTGTGGTTTCGTGTGTTTTACAGTTTGACCCTCGAACTACCAGAATTTTCCGTTTTTCCTTTCCGCGCGAAAACACAAAGAAAATACCAGTTCGCGCGGTTGGTTCCCTGTTTCCCTTTCTCGTTTCCTTTTTTGTTCCCATTATATTTCCGGGTAATGAAGATTTATGGGGTAGTTACGGGCGGGGACTACCAACACTATCAAATGTGACCTTTCAAGTAAAGAAAAAAGCAACTTTTTAACGTAAAAAGGCAGTCTTCAGAATCGTTCAATCGTGTGACTTCTTTATAGGCACAGCTGAACACTAGGAGAGGCACGGGTGTATAACTTTACTAAATTGAAGAAAAGCGCCTCCGGCTCGCCTTCGGCTCGTTTAATTTTCATAAACATCTTAAGGGGGGGGCATAGGTCGAAGTGTGTGTTGGTCGTGCGGTGTGCTGGTTCGTGCAGCGCGTTGTACCTCGTGGTGTGACACGGCGCCTCCGGCGCGAGGGAACCTGCTTGTTTAATTTTTATATAGCAGGTCGTGCAAAAGGCAAGCTGCTTTGTTTCGAAAGGCACGGGTTTGAAGCATGTGCAGTCACGTCTGCTTAAGAGCTAGGCTTTTGTTGAGGATATATAGGTTTGTGCGTGCATTCACATGTGTGCATACTACGAAGGCATTGGTATGTTGCCTCCGGAGGCACGGGTTTGAAGCATGTGAAGTCACGTGAAGTCATTGGTATGTTGCCTCCAGAGGCACGGGTTTGAAGCATGTGAAGTCACGTGTGCGTAGGAGCTAGCCACGGTTGAGGCGTTCTTGGTATTTGTGTGTGTGGATATTGCCCGGATGCATGGTGACCCAGGTTTTGGTGGCACAAGGCCATGTCACCTTTGGAGGCACGAGAGGTTGGTCTCCAGAGTCACGCGTAAGGGTATGTGTGTGTGGATATTGCCCGGAGGCATGGTGACCCAGGCTTTGGTGGCACAAGGCCATGTCGCCTCTGGAGGCACGGGAGAGTGGTCTCCACAGTCACGCATAAGGGTTCGTTCTGGGAGTCACTGCTGTCGTACTATTAAAAAGAGAAATTGTTGTTTATAGTTTACTGGCACTCTCTGATGATGTAAGAGGCACTGTTGTCGAAATAGTTCTCTTTTCAATATGAACACGCAATTTCTAACTACATCACATAGAAATGTGAGTTATTGATAAACTGTTTTCTCACGTCTAGATAGAATTAGCCTCGCGGGCTAAATCAAAAGTTTTAGTCTTCATTTTTGCTGAAGATCTTGCTAATCTCGTCACCCATTTCATTAGCTTTGACCTGATTCATCTCGCTACTTAAGAGAATGTACATTGCCTCTGCCCTCCAGTCTTCGACCTCATCATGTGAAATTTTGCCGAGAAGAGAAGTATATTATTAGAGTTTGTGCATATAAGTTGTTTATAAGTAAATATATATAAACTTACTGTCAAATCTTCCAGGTCTTCGACAAACTTTTCACCATTGTAGATGAATGCAAGCTTTAAAACAGCAAATGTTGATTCTCCCTTTTCTACCAATGGAACATCTTGCACGGTATGAATCTGCCATCTTGTTTTGTTTGGATTCATTGTTTGTTCAAGTATGGTGTTGAAGACTTCTTTAAACCTAGGTACCTGGGAATATTGCATTTTGTAAGTAATTGCTTTAATATTGCAACTAGTAAAACTGAAAAAATTGTTATGTATAAATGCTTATGATTGCCGACTTATGAACATGATATTTATGAAACTGTCTTTCTCTTTCTTTTTTAGCATCTTCATTTTCCTGAAGAACTCGAGGTGCTTCTTTTAGATCCAATTTATCCATGTCTATCTTTTCTTTCTCAAATTCCTCTGGAGTCGTTTCTCGAGGATCAATAATGTGAACTTTGTGTTTGTATTTGTCCAGCACATATAGTACATAGCGGTCATGCTTCTCCATTGGAATGAATATCTGCGTACAAAATACTTGTTGCTTAGATGACAGTTTAATATAAAGTAATTTAATAGAACACATATTTTGTGATTTTGTCATGGAGGAAAGGGTTGTTATCATGTTTGCTGTTGAGAGCTTTTTGCGTTGATTTTCCTTGAGATACATGGGAACCAGCTGATTCTTTGTTTTTCGTAATTCATTTTTAAATTTTGTAATACTAGTTTTGTGTTTCTTTAAATCCAATATATGCTGCAAACAATATTTATGATGAAAAAAACTGTTAGAAAAAAGAGCTGTGTAACAATATAAAAAGAGTAGGTTTTGCAATATAGACAAGATTTTGCTTTTTAAAAGTTTACTTCTGCAAAGTTTGGGCCTAATATTACTCTGTCACTCTGTTTTGAATCTTGTCTGCTTTCCCAGATTTCTGCTATGTCATCGAGGACCCTCTTTTCCATATGATGTGGTATGTTCGTCTGTGCTGGTCTTGGACCAAATACTGCCTTCAGTTGGGCTCCAGTAAGTTGCGTGCTTTCACTGTCCCTGTGGATGCGCCTAAATATAGTTTTGCCGCGACAAGGAGATAGAATAATTTTGGAGGTCACGGTCAGTGAGAAACAGATTTTTACATTATTTTTGGCCTCTGTCCAACTATTTTGAGGTGCAATAGAAAACAACTCACTTTTTGTATTCCTCCTGCCAGCTGTCGCTCATGACTAGATGAAAGAGGTCGGACGCTTCCTTTGTGTGTTGGAAGCAATGAGAATGTTTTGGGTATGGACTGGTGCTTTGTCTTTTTTTCCTTTTTGTTTCATCTGTTTCTGTCAGCCGAAGCAGATATGTAATATGTAAGCTTTCGTGATACGAAAGACATTGGTGAACCGTGGGATGGGTAGGTTATTACAAAAAAAAGATAAGTGGAAATGATTTTCTTACCTTTGTTGGTGGAAAAGAACTTTGAAGTTTCTGGTTTGAATTCTTTGATTCTTCCAGGTAGATCCTCGCACTTTACTTGGTTTGTTTCACCAAATATGGCCGTAAAAAGGAACTCTGGTTTCCACTCGGCATCTACGTTGCTTTGCTGCATGGAGGTCATTGGATATTTTTTTATTTTTCTTTCATGAGATAATTGAAGTATTCAAGTAGTGTTGCTTGTAAAAATTAAAATTGTTGCTCTCGTACTATTCACTTACATCAAAATCCTCATCATCTTTTATGAGATCAATGCCATTCCAGTATTTTGCAAATTGAACCATGAAGTGTCCGCATTGGCCCTGCTGTTTTGGCACGCAAACTCTGTCAGGTGTTTCTGCTATCCTCGACCAGTTCGGTTTGCTGTTGGCTCGTAGCTCCGCTTCGCCGTAATGCTTCTTCATGAGTGCGTGCATCCTTTTAATCTGTGATTACGGTTTGGTGTTATTGTTGGGTTTTGGCATTAAACAAGGGAATGCAGGAATTGGAAAACCAATTAGAAAACAAGGTTGAATTGACGTACCGGTTCTGGGTGATCCTTATGGTGTGTTTTCCATGTAGTTTTTCCGTCTCCGTGTCTGTAATTCAGTGAGTCAAGTATGTCGATGGAGCTCGTGTACTTGTTGAGCACGTACAGTGTGTAGTGTTTAGCTGTGTTGTGAGGTATCATAATCTGCGGTGTTTGGAGATAGAGTGAGTTAAAGTTCATTTTTGTCAGGAGAATTAAATGACATGTAAATGTGCAATCTGTAGGAAAAGTGAATTATGTTTGTATATTTCTATTAACTTACCAGCTTTTTCTTTAAAAGTTCCTTCCCTGTTAGAAGGGGTGCAAACTGTTTCAATGCTTCGTCCTCATTGAATTCTGCTAATCCTCCTTTTTCTCCAAGTTTAACACCGAGGACGATCTGTGACCAAAAAGTTTTCTACTTTTTAGCTCAATCTTTGTAATCACTGAAATGATGCAAGTGTTTTGTCAAATTGGACTCCATACGTTTGCAAATTCTGCGGGAAGTATGGCTATATCGGTTGTGTTGTATTGTTGTTGCACTGTCCATTCTTCGAACAATGCGTTTGTGATGGAGCCCTCCATCTGTCCATCATCTCCTTTTTGTAGATGTCCCATTATTTGTTTTCCTGTAATCCAATCGGGTCGCTTCGAGCTAATATATACGTTTAGACTGCAAGCAGAAAAAGTTTATACATTAGTTAGGTTGGTTAAAAAAGGGGCAACATTTCTTTGATTTTTTGTTGTGACAAGAGAAAGTACTTACTCTCCGCATTCGTCCTGTCCTTCTTTGCTGAATAGGTATTCATGAAGTGCTCTGGCTTTGTTCATAAATTTGAAATCTCCTGGGACAAAAGTAGGAATCATGATTTTTCCATGGAGCCTTCTTGAAGGCTTTACCGGTCTCTTCTTGACCGAGATTTTCTTGTCTGAGCTGTTCTCAGATGATTGAGGCATTGAATGTTCTCCTGATTCTTGCTGCAAGATTGTCAGATACGGCTTGGCATCTTTGTCGAATTCATAGCTTTCATGGTCATTCAGCCATGTTTTGATTACATCGAATTCAACGCCCATCTTTAGATGCTCGTTGTATTCATCTAGTTGGAGCGGGTTAAGGCTTGAAAGAAATTCATGAACTTCTTCTTGTTTTTCCATTGTTTTGGGTTTTAGGAAGTCTAGAGAGATGGTGCTGGAGGTGCCTTGCTGATTGCTTGCCGAGCCTGTTTCTTTTTGAAGAAGAACATGCTGTTTCTTCTGCCCAGAAACCTGTTTATGTGTATTTGGTACGTCATTGCTTCTGACATCCTCTTTTAAATCAGTGCCTGTTAGTTGCTCTGTGCTCGGGATATTGCTGTTGATATGTTGCTCGTCCGTTTCCTCTTCAGCATGGTGTGGTATCTTGTCGTCTGGTGGTGGTTGATCTGGTTCTATTGGTGGATCCTTTTCTTCGTGGTCTGTGCAAGATTCTTGGGTGACGGCGTGGCTGCTGACATCCATAACCTCTTTGTGTTTACTGGATACATCAATAACTTCATGCTCTTTTCTGGTTGTCGCATGCATTTTATGTTCTTTTGGCTCGGGATTTGGTAGAAACTCTTCTAGTACGTAACATTCTGTCTGTTGCATTTCTTTGTCTCCCATATCGACTTCATACTTCAACATATCTGCTAGAATCAAAAATAATAATTAAAAAAAATATTACTTCTAGTGTGAAAAAATTGTAAGGTTTAGTTTCTGAAAAGACTAACCTGTTGTACACTTGATTAATGGCAGTTTGGTATTCCCTCTGTGTTGACTGATTAGTTGATATAGAATTTTTTTCCTCAACTCTGGTACTTGTTCTGGCTCTAAGGTTGCTGCTGTTCCATCATTGGAGTAGTGCTTAAGGTTCATGTACATATAGAATGCGCAGTCCATTCTGCATGTAGAGGAATGGTACTAGTAAGATTGTTGCATTCAAGAATCAGAAAAAAGAGAAGTGTTGGAGCAATGGTAGTGGTAATTGTTGCATTGAAAAGACGAAACAACATAATTATTTCAGTAATTGTAGTAGTGAAACTTGCATTAAAAAAGAAAGAAGTGAAATGTTGGAAGTGCTTACGTGTCTTCTCCTTGAAGTGGCACCTGCAATTTGACCCTTTTGAAATGGTCGATGCTTTTTTGTGAAAGCTGTAGCTCTGTGCTTACGTGCTTCCATATTTTCATTAATTTGCTGGTTACATTGTTGAAGAATTCTATTGTGCCTGGATATGCAGTTGAAGAGTCAAGTAGTTCAAAGCGCTGTTTTTGCATGTTAACTGTAATGGTGAAGTAATGACTTGTATTTTCGTCTTGCTCAAACCCGCGCAACGAACATGGTAGAAGGAACTGCAAAACAAAAAATAAAAAGAAAATATTTGGAAATCTTCTTATATTTAGAAACATAAAATAAAAAGAGAACTTTTGCATAACATATACGCAAGCTGATCTGCTTACCATGTTATAATCTTGCAGTTTTTCTTCTTCTTGCATGTTGAAAAATGATGTAAGCCTGGCAGGTAGTAATTTTTTTCTAATGTGTTCTTGATCATTATTTCTGTAGCACATTGGATCTTCGTCGTCGGCTTCCTTTATTGCGTGCTACTTGTTTTGTCACAGGTACACAAAGGGAATTTGTCAGTTCAGTTATAGGGGAAGTTTATCTATTTATAAAGTCATATATATTGTTTTAAACGTGATTTTTTGCCGTGATCTTTACTTACAATGTTGCTTAACGACATAATCTTTCTCCCTGTGCCATTTAGTTGTTTTCTCAAGATTGTTAGCATGGGCTCAATTGCTTCAGTGCGTACTGATTTACCGACCTTGAAACTTTCGGCGACATGGCCTAGATTGACATCAAACTTGTTCGTTGTAATGAAAAGCTCATCCTTGCAAAGTATATTTAGAAAAATGTTTTAGTTTACCCATGATACAGTCAAAATGATCGTGTGTAATAATGTGTTTTGTGTTAGTTGCATGAACTTACATTTCTCTCTGTGTCCATGGCTTGCATACAGCGTTGTACAGGTCTTCGATGGCTTGTTGACGGAATCACTATCTTTGTCCCCTTTCTCCATTGTGCCTGCGATGACTTTGAATTTAATGTAAATAATTCCAAGTCACAAGATCACATGATAGCAATTAAGTTTCTATTGTCTTGCCTGCTTCGATGCTAGAAGATATGTCCTGTCCAGTGTTGTTCCTTTCTTGTTCTCCTTCTGCTTCTTGCGGTATGTTATGTTCTTCTTTTTGCGTTGTACCCTTTTGTTCAGTTTCTGCTCCATTCTCATTTGAGTCGTTTGTGTCTTTCTTAGCATCATGTTTTTCCTTGTCAACCGCCGTGTCTTGCTGGTGGTCTTTTCCGTCTTGTTTTTCAGTCTCGACCTGGTTGGCACTGACCTCTCTGCCAGGGGAATTGGCATCGTACGACGGTGTAGGGTTTTCTTTGATGGTTTCTGCTTCTTTCTCTGGAACAATGTGTGTGTGTCTGCTTCATTGCTTGTATCTCCGTGGTCGCCTTCTTCGTGTTTCTGCGTTATCATTGAAAAAGCATTGAAATATAATTTAACTTGCTACTTTATTTTAATTATAGCAGTTGTTATGGGAAAATAGCGAAGCGTTCGGTGCGTTGTTTGAGCTATTTTGATTGTGATTAAGTCGTAATTTTGTGGAAACATTTTGTGCAACTTCACCTGTTGAGCTGTCGTTCGTGATGCTGACTGTTCCACTCGTTCTTCGTTGAGTGTAGTTTCTTGGGTATCCTCCTGTTCTTTGTTTTGGTGTTCATCGTCACTGTCATGGTTTTTGTCTTGCAGCTGTTCAATCATAAATTTGAGTTCTCATGGAACTACCTTATATTTTCGTAGAATCAGCTTATGTAACTTTACCTCCTCAATCGTTGCTGCTTCTATTGTCTCTGCTACTGTTCTCGTTGGTGCTGCTGAATATTGTGCTTGTTCTTCGTTGAGTGGAGGTTTTTGGGCATCTTCTTCTTCTTCTTCTTTCTTTTGTAGTTCATCGCCGCTGCCGTCGTGTTTGTCTTGAAGCTTTTGAAACACACAGGTGGCCAAGTGGCAGTGCATTTGAGGTTCCACATAGCTATTTTATACTTTGGTAGGATCAACGTATGTAACTTTACCTTTTCAGTCGTTGTCGCTGCTGCCGTCTCTGCTGCGTGTTTTTCGGTGAGTGAATATTTTGGGGCTTGGTCTTCTGTTACGTTGATGTCTGCCTTTTGAAGAACATGTTGCCCTTCTTCAGTGCCCTCCTTTTGCTCATTGGTCTCCTCTCTCTGCGATGCAGGAAAGTAGTGAAATGTCAAATGCGTGTTCTTGAACTATAAGTTCATGAAGAGGTATTATGTGTTTTCACCTCTGTATTTGTTGTTGTTACTGCTGATTCTTCGTTCAGTGGTGGTTTTGGGTCCTTCTCTTGCTCTTTATTTTGCTGTTCATCGTCACTGACCTTGTTTTTTCTTGCAGTTGTTCAAACATAGAGGTGGCAAAGTGAGAGTCCATTGGAGTGAATACAAATGTGGTAGGTTGGAGTTTATTTGATTGTGCACGCAACAATTTTATAATTTCATAGTTGCAGGTTTCGTAAGTTTACCTTTTCAGTCGTTGACGCTGCCGCTGTCTCTGGTACCTGTTGTTTGGTGAGTGAATTTTTTGTGGCTTGGTCTTCAGTGGCATTATTGTCTATCGTTTGAAGAACATGTTCGGGTTGTTCATTGGGCTCCTCTGGTTGTGTTTGATGGTCTTGATTGTTGATGGTTTCTTGAGCTTCTTGTGCCTGCACCAACACAAAAAATATTTAAGAAATGGGTGCATTTCTGAGTGTTCAGTTACAATTTTTTTATAAGACCTCTATCTCTAGAGTTGTAGGACTGTCTACTGCTTGTACTACGGCTTTTCCTTGTCTCGTGTTGTCCTCTAGTTTTTCTTGTTGAATGTCTATGCCAGTGCTTTTGCTTGCTTCCTCTTCCTGTTTAATAAAAATTGAAATTATAGATTGAACTTCATTTGTGTCTGAACTTTGTAACCTCACCTCTTCAGATGTTGTTGTTTGAAGTTCTTGATCTTCGAGATCAGCGTACTCGTTTGTTTCCTGCATTTGTTCAAAGAAAAGGGTGAGACATCCCTTATAATCTTTGTATTGCCGTGGCGGGGTGTATTAGGTAGTTCAGACATCATAAATATTTTGAAAAGTGGTTGTTGTTGTTGAATTTTTACCTTCGTGTTGATGACTAGGTTATTCGTGCCTGGATCTACTGTTTCTTTGTCAGGTATAACAGTCTCTTGTTTCTCATCGGCTGGGATGTCTTGGGCTTTCTCCTTTGTACTCGTGATGGTGATCTACAATGTTGTGGCGCTGGAAATCTCTTGTACACAAAGTTCCTGTTCTGTGACGCCTTCGTCTGTTTGAGGTTCACTATGGGGTTCAATTTCAACACGGGTTGTCTCTTGGTCTTGCAGTGCTTGTGATACCTGGAGATCAAACAATATGAGTTTGCGGTTTACTTTCTTTCCTGCCATTTATGAGTTTTCGGTGTGGGTAATAGTGGGCTATGGAAGTTTACCTCCTCTTTGTTGTTTTCTTCTTCTTTGTCGTTTGTTATGCTAACGGTTGATTGTGGGTTAGCCTCTTGCATTTGGTTGGCGGGACTGCTGACTTGATTGTTCTTCAGCTGAGCCTATATTTTGTTGGAGGTTTGTCAGTTAACTTATAACTCTATCCAGTTTTGAAAGGAAAAATGGATGTTCATACTGACCTCTTCATAGGTTCTGACGTCGATCGTATCTTGTGCTTGTGTTGGGGTAGTTGTTGTTGTAGCATTGTCTGTTGTGAGGTTGCTTTGATTGTTCCATTCATTCGTGTTTTTGGGGTTGTTGACACCATCCTGCTGTTGGAGTTCATCTTGGCCTGGCGTGCTATTGGTACGTTCCTGAAAGCATTGAGGCAGTTCTTTTCAGTTGAGGTATGAAAACATGGGTTTGCTTTGGGGTGCGTATGGCACCATGCATTACTATTTATTTACCTGTTTTTGCCGCTTTATCTTGTTCTTGTCAATGCCTATGTCCCTTGATTTTGTTCTTCTCTTCCTCTCTTCGTCTTCTTCTTCTTTCTTTTTTTCTCCTTTCTCTTGGTTCTGTTGTGGCTATGATTTCATTCGTGCGGTTGGCATCGACTAGTCTACTTGAGGCTGCTGGATCTGCTTGCTCTAGTGTCTACAGGGTCGCGTTGTCTGTCAAGTACCTTGTGCAAATTATGTCCTGAAATTGTCTGAGTTGTTCTAATGAATCCATCAGGGCAATTGTTTGTTGCACGACTAGGTTCTTGTTTTTTTCATCCAATATCTTTTCCTTTTCGTTGCATTGGTGTTCAGCCCTGGTGGTTACTGCGGGTATCTGTTCTGCTTCATGGAGTACTTTTTCCAACAATTTGTTTATCCTTTGGAATCTTTCTTCTGCTGCTGTGCTGATGCTTTTGTTTGGTTCCCTGCTTCCACTGGTGCCGACACGTGGTTCGCGCCGGCGTTTGGGTGGAGGTGGTAGCAGTTTGGTTGTGTTCTGGTGTTGCTGTTGTTTGCGATGTTCTCCTGCTATCTGGTGAATTGAAGACGAAGTTGATGCTGTGTTGGCATAGAAGATCCTCTCTGCTGTTCCTTTCCATGTCTGCATCATTTTGGTGGATGTAGTTGATTAGAGTGGAAACCGTTTTCAGAAAGGGAAGGACTGATTTATGTACAATATAGCTATACCTGTATTTTGCCAAATTCATAGTCATCTGGTCATGCTTTTCCATCCCTTTTCATGTCTGCTCTAGCTATTTTCGCTAGGTCACTCTCTTTGAGATGGTTTGCTCGTGGTAATGAGGTCTTGTCCATTGTCTTTCCAATCTTCCGCATTTCTTTTGTGTCGGTTGGCAGCAGCAGGGAGTCGAGGTACATGATTACTGGCCCCTGTGCCAAACCATTGACATGCTTTTTGTTCTTTTCTTGCTGAGGCAAATTTCTGTGTTTCTGCCATATCTTGGCTCCTTCCTTAATACATTCGACGATTACCTCGCAGAAATCCATCTTTGCCATCTCTGGATAGTCCATGTCCTCTACCATTATAGCTTGTCGGGCGAAGATAGCGGCGCTTGACCCGCAGACAACGTTGTGGAAAAAAATAAGGAAAAATATTTTAACTGATTTCCTGTTTGACTGTTCGTCATCTAGTTCCACCAATTTTTTTAGCTCCATGAACAGTTCTTTTGGCTTGAAATCTGTATGTTTGAAGCCAAGGTCTGACATCAGTTCTTTCATTGAAGTTGGGCTCTTCGCTGGCCTTGGTGCTGACTTTTCCGTGCCGTTTGGGTATCCAAACACCTTGTGTATAGCTTCCTTGGTAATCTTGATTTTCTTGTCTTCGGTACCATCACCGAAGGTTATTTTCATGCTTTCTGTGTCCAGGTTGTCGTAGATGTGTGCTGCAAGTGGTCTGCAGATGGAGCCCGTTATTTTGCAGTTCTCTATGCTGCCAAATCCTGCCGTCCTAATATCTTGCTTGTGACGGTCTTTAAGTAAATTCCATGCTTTCTTGACATGAGCGAATGCTGCCCCTGCCTTGATTTGGCATTTCTCTTCGTTTGTTTCTTGCTGTTCTTCATCAACTGTTGGTGCTGCCAATTCTTTTCCGCCTGTCTTTCTCCTCTTTCTGTCCTTCTGTCCTGATTTGTTCTGTTTCAGAAGACAAAAAGAAAGGGTTTCATTAGAAAGGAACGTTAGATCCTGAGTGCTAAATAGTGGTATTCAAAATTAGTACATAAGTGTGTTTTTACATCATCGTCATGTTCTGCGTCGCTGTCATGCTCTTCGGCATCATCGCCGTCTGTAGGAACGAAATCTGCATCATATTCCCTGTCATCGTCGTCATCATTGGTATATGAACCTTTGCTGTTGGTATCGTCTTGTTCTTTTTCTACCCTTTGTCATTTGTTTTTCTTCTTGCGTTCACCTTGTTTCTTCGTGGCGGTTGGTGCTGTTGGCGGGAGTACCATTAGAGGTAATGGCTGATGCTGCAAGGTACTAGTGTCGGCGATGTTTTCAGCATTGTCCTTTTGCTTTTGCCTTTTTGCTCCAGGAGTAAAAACAGTGCTTGTATCTGATTTTTTTTTGCTTGTTGCTAGATGTTTAATCCTGTTGAGCCTGGTGTAAGTTATCATTTCTTCCGCAGGTGGTTTGTTCCTCATGTTTTGTTCTGTGTCCTTTTCTGATGAATGAGGAGACATGCTGCCCGTTTCTGCGCTTTGAATATCACCATCTTCGTGTCCTGTATAATGACCAGGTAACAAAAAAGGATGTTCTTTTTGTCCGAAAATAATTGATACACATTTAAAATATATATCTTCCATGATTATGCATAAGGAATGTGAAACTCCCAAAGGGGATTTTTAGTTTTCTTTTCTTGGGTTAAGATAGGTTATTACTATTGTTACCGATTGAGCTAATCAGGGGATGGAAGAAAATATTAATTATGGTTATGAGTGCAGCTGGGGAAGTGAAGTTAGGGTGAAGCATTTTCTGAGACAAAAATGCACTCTGCAGGTGATATTTCATAATGGGAGGAATATCATCAATGATAGTTGAAGATTTATTGGTAAGTTAAACTGTTTTTGAATTAAAAATAAGATAGTGTGCAAACATTTTTAATGTTTTCTATAAAGAAATATATAAAAAGTGGCAGGTAGTTTTATTTGTAGACATAGTTAAGTTATTGTTGTCAAGGATAGCAGTTAAGTTATTAATATCTCAGTATAGTTTTTTGTAGATGGACAGTGGAGACTTTTGCTCAAACCTTTGACAGGAGTTTGCTGGATTGCATGCTCTTCAGCAGGGTCTTCATCAGTATTTTGCTGGGTTTTAGCTTCTTCGTGAGGATTTGTCATTGCTGCATAAAAAATGGGTAGGTGTTAGAAGCAAAGTCGAGTGTCACAGGAAAAAACCCTGCATGGTGTGAAAACAAATTTGCATGGATAGAGAGGCACGGGTTGTTTTACCCTAGAAGCACAGGGTACACCTATTCTTTGTTTACGGTATTTCACACCAGAGGCACTTAATTTGAAAAACGGTTACATTGACGGGACAAGGGATGTAGAAAATCTCGTACGGTTATCAGTTTTGGCCTCTCAGGATGCTTGCGGGGTTTGGATCTATTGACGTATTCTAGTTACTGATGTTTCAGGTTTTTTACCTTTGAGCACAAATCGTATGGCGAAAATCCTAGGGCGGAGAGCAGTAGCATTTCTATTAAATCTCATCTCTGCGCTAGTTCAATTTGTTAGGCAAATTGATTTAGGTTATTGGAAAACTCCTTGGTAGCGGTGGCTAGGGTTGTTGTTCCTGGAAGTGGAAAAAATCACTACGATCTATCCGGTGGAATGGAGTGGGATAGAATGATAATTACCTTCAATTACTTGTGCGGTGTTCTTCGCTTCCATCCGCTTATTGTGTCGTTGCTCCTTTTTTGTTGCGATTTCCGCCGCCGCTGTTGAAGTCCTCGCCGTCGGTCACCGCAGCCGGCGGGATTATTGGTGTTGTTGCGGCCAGAGTGTGGCTGTTTGTATGTCGGATTTGAGTGTGGTTGGCGAACGCGGTGGCGGTTGTCCGGTTATGCAAACTCGATTTCGAGTTTGTGTTTGTGTGTAGAAGGAAGGAGGAGAGCGTGCGGGGGTGATGAAGGTTTCGAGATTTACTTTGCGGAAGGGGAAGCAAGCTAGTAGAAGAGGGAGGGAGAGATGGAAACCATCGAACCGTCTCTAATCTTCAACTGTCCGTTTGAGCATCAAGATTCGTTATGCTTGGCTTGGGTTTTTTTGTGTGCTACAGTATTATTATTTTTTAGTGTTGAGACTGTTAGTGCTGAAGTGGAGCCTCTCTATAGGCATGTGGATGCAGGCAGATGAGGCACATAAGTGCAGGTTCTACAGGCACGTGGATGCAGGCACAGGAGGCATGGAAGTGCAGGTTCTACAGGCACGTAGAGGGAAGCACAGGAGGCACGGAAGTGTGGGTTCTACAGGCAGTTAGAGAACCACGGGACAAGCCAGTGTCGCGTGAGGCACGTGGATGTAAGCACCGGAGGCACGGAAATGCAGCTATTACTGGCACGGACATGCTGCTTCTCGAGGCACGGGTATCAACCTTGTGGATGTAGTACAAGAGTGCGTTGGGAGAGGCATGTGTTAGAATGCTCGGTTAAAGAGGCATGGTTGTGAAGTCTCGGGAGCGACGCGGGCGTGGCAGTGGGACCATGTAAGAGTCACGGCGCGTGTTTCATTAGGCACGTCAGGCACGTTGGTTCAGACACGGAAGGCAGAAAAGGTGAACCCACAACAGGCACGTACGTGTGTTTTCTCAAGTCACGGGTGTGCACTCTCTGGATGCACAAACGTGTGGCGGCAGAGCCATGGGTCCGACTACTCGGTTACAGAACCACGTTCGTGAAGTCACGTGAGGTGTGGCATTACGGGGCACGTAAGAGTCTGGGCGAGTGACACGTGAGGCACGTGGGTGCAGGTACATGTAGGTACAGAAATGAAGGCACCACGTTTGTGAATTCACGTGGTAGTGCTGAAGTGGAGCCTCTCTACAGGCATGTGGATGCAGGCACACGAGGCACGGAAGTGCAGGTTCTACAGGCACATTGACGCAGGCACAGGAGGCTAGTGTCGCGTGAGGCACGTGGATGTAAGCACCGGAGGCACGGAAATGCAGCTATCACTGGCACGGACATGCTGCTTCTCGAGGCACGGGTATCAACCTTGTGGATGTAGTACAAGAGTGCGTTGGGAGAGGCATGTGTTAGAATGCTCGGTTAAAGAGGCATGGTTGTGAAGTCTCGGGAGCGACGCGGGCGTGGTAGTGGGACCATGTAAGAGTCCGGCGCATGTTTCGTTAGGCACGTGAGGCACGTTGGTTCAGGCACGGAAGGCAGAAAAGGTGAATCCACAACAGGCATGTACGTGTGTTTTCTCAAGTCACGGGTGTGCACTCTCTGGATGCACAAACGTGTGGCGGCAGAGGCATGGGTCCGACTACTCGGTTACAGAACCACGTTCGTGAAGTCACGTCAGGTGTGGCATTACGGGGCACGTAAGAGTCTGGGCGAGTGACACGTGAGGCACGTGGGTGCAGGTATGTGTAGGCACAGAAATGAATTCATCACGTTTGTGAAGTCACGTGGTAGTGCTGAAGTGGAGCCTCTCTACAGGCATGTGGATGCAGGCACACGAGGCACGGAAGTGCAGGTTCTACAGGCATGTGGATGTAAGCATCGGAGGCACGGAAATGAAGCCAACACTGGCACAGACATGCTGCTTCTCGAGGCACGGGTATCAACCTTGTGGATGTAGTACAAGAGTGTGTTGGGAGAGGCATGTGTTAGAATGCTCGGTTAAAGAGGCAAGATTGTGAAGTCTCGGGAGCAACGCGGGCGTGGCAGTGGGACCATGTAAGAGTCACGGCACATGTTTCGTTAGGCACGTGAGGCACGTTGGTTCAGGCACGGAAGGCAGAAAAGGTGATTCCACAACAGGCACGTACGTGTGTTTTCTCAAGTCACGGGTGTGCACTCTATGGATGCACAAAAGTGTGTCGGCAGAGGCATGGGTCCGACTACTCGGTTACAGAACCACGTTCATGAAGTCACGTGAGGTGTGGCATTACGGGGCACGTAAGAGTCTGGGCGAGTGACACGTGAGGCACGTGGGTGCAGGTACGTGTAGGCACAGAAATGAAGGCACCACGTTTGTGAAGTCACGTGGTAGTGCTGAAGTGGAGCCTCTCTACAGGCATGTGGATGCAGGCACACGAGGCACGGAAGTGCAGGTTCTACAGGCACGTTGACGCAGGCACAGGAGGCCAGTGTCGCGTGAGGCACGTGGATGTAAGCATCGGAGGCACGGAAATGAAGCCAACACAGGCACAGACATGCTGCTTCTCAAGGCACGGGTATGAACCTTGTAGGTGTAGTACAAGAGTTCGTTGGGAGAGGCATGTGTTAGAATGCTCGGTTAAAGAGGCATGGTTGTGAAGTCTCGGGAGCGACGCGGGCGTGGCACTGGGACCATGTAAGAGTCACGGTGCATGTTTCATTAGGCACGTGAGGCATGTTGGTTCAGGCACGGAAGGCAGAAAAGGTGAATCCACAATAGGCACGTACGTGTGTTTTCTCAAGTCACGGGTTTGCACTCTCTGGATGCACAAACGTGTGGCGGCAGAGGCATGTGTCCGACTACTCGGTTACAGAACCACGTTCATGAAGTCACGTGGGTGTGGCATTACGGGGCACGTAAGAGTCTGGGCGAGTGACACGTGAGGCACATGGGTGCAGGTACGTGTAGGGACAGAAATGAATTCATTATGTTTGTGAAGTCACGTGGTAGTGCTGAAGTGGAGCCTCTCTACAGGCATGTGGATGCAGGCACACAAGGCACGGAAGTGCAGGTTCTACAGGCATGTGGATGTAAGCATCGGAGGCACGGAAATGAAGCCAACACAGGCACGGACATGCTGCTTCTCGAGGCACGGGTATCAACCCTGTGGATGTAGTACAAGAGTGCGTTGGGAGAGGCATGTGTTAGAATGCTCGGTTAAAGAGGCATGGTTGTGAAGTCTTGGGAGTGACGCGGGCGTGGCAGTGGGACCATGTAAGAGTCACGGTGCATGTTTCGTTAGGCACGTGAGGCACGTTGGTTCAGTCACGGAAGGCAGAAAAGGTGAATCCACAACAGGCACGTACGTGTGTTTTCTCAAGTCACGAGTGTGCACTCTATGGATGCACAAAAGTGTGTCGGCAGAGGCATGGGTCCGACTACTCGGTTAGAGAACCACAGTTGTGAAGTGACGTGGGTGTGGCACGACGGTCCCCGTAGGAGTCACGGCAAGTGTTATGCAAGGCACGTGGATGTACGCACATGAGGCAGGGCTTTGAATGTACAAGAGGCACGGATTCTGGTATAGGAGGCACTGAAGTAAAAACACTGCAGTGATGGACACACTACTGGAATTTGCTTATTTGCCGTCTGCCTATTCTTTGCCGTCTGCTGGCGGACGACAAAGAAGGTCTTTGCCGTCAGCTTGCAAAAAACGGACGACAAAGAACTGGCTGATGGCAAAGAATGTCTTTGCCATCAGCCAATTCTTTGCCGTCTGCTAGCGGACGGCAAAGAATATTTGCCGTCAGCTGGCGGACGGCAAAGAGAGAGGTGGGCCCCACTAACGAGCTGCTTAGAAAAAACCTAACGGCCCCCCTCTTTGCCGTACGACAAAGAGCAAAAAAGCGGACGACAAAGAGATAACCTAACTAACGGCCGTCCCCGCCCCGCTCCCTGCCTCTCTTTCTGTCCTCCCCACCCCGACGACCACCGCCACCCGCCGCCGCCCCCGCCACCAGCCACCCGCCGCCACCCCACCACCCGCCGCCGCCACCCGCCCACCCACCGCCTCTCGCCCCGTCGCCCCGACCACCCGCCGCCCCCCTTGCCCCGTCGCCCCACCACCCGCCGCCGCCCCCTCGCCCCGTCGCCCCGCACCCCTCCCCAGCGGCGCCCCTTCCACGCCGGCCAGCCACCCCCTCCCTTCCCCTGCGTGGCCGTCCCCGCCCCGTCCCGCCGCGGCCTCCCCCTCCACCGGGCCGCCGCCGCCCCACCCGCCGCGGCCTCCCCCTCCACCAGGCCGCCGCCGCCCCACCCGCCGCCCCACCCGCCGCCGCCCCACCCGCCGCGGCCTCCCCCTCCACCAGGCCGCCGCGGCCTCCCCCTCCACCGGGCCGCCGCCGCCCCCACTCGCCGCGGCCTCCCCCTCCACCGGGCCGCCGCCTCCCCCTCCACCGGCGATCCCCCTGCGCAGGTGAGTGATCTTCCCCCCTTTTTTTAGTTTAGTTTCTTTTAGTTACTTTTAGTTAATTTAGTTTCTGTTTTAGTTATAGTTTTACTTTAGTTTTAGTTTTAGTTTAGTTTTAGTTTAGTTTTAGTTTTATTTTTAGTTTAGTTTATTTTAGATTAGTTTTAGTTTTAGTTTAGAAGAATAAGAAGAGTAGAAGGAGGAGGAGGAGGGAGGAAGAGGTGGAGGGAGAAGAAGAAAGAAAAGAAGAAGAAGAAAGAAGAAGAAGAAGATGAAGAAGAAGAAGAAGAAGAAGAGGAAGAAAGAAGAGGAAGAGGAAGAGGAGGAGGGAGGAAGAGGAGGAGAAGAAGAAGAAGAAGAAAAGAAGAAGAAGAGGAAAAAGGAGAAGAGGAAGCAGCAGAAGAAGAAGAAACGAAGAAGAAGAGAAGAAGAAGAAAAGGAAAAAACAGGAAAAAAGAAGAAGAAGAAGAATAAAAAGATACCCTGACACCCCGACCCCAACACCCTGACACCCCGACCCCGACACCCCGACAGCCTGACACCACACCCCGACCCACACCCCGACGCCGACCCCGACACCCTGACACCCCGACCCCGACACGCCACCCCGACACGAC
This sequence comes from Aegilops tauschii subsp. strangulata, assembly GCF_002575655.3. Classification (NCBI taxonomy): domain Eukaryota; kingdom Viridiplantae; phylum Streptophyta; class Magnoliopsida; order Poales; family Poaceae; genus Aegilops; species Aegilops tauschii. The sequence goes on along the minus strand of NC_053036.3, from coordinate 536,834,952 downwards.
ACCCCGACCCCCGACCCCCGACACCCTGACACCACACCCCGACCCCGACCACCCCGACACCCGGACCCCGACACGGTACCCCGACCCCGATACGACACCCACGACACCAGAGGCCGACGGGGTCATATATTTGTGAATTATGAGTTAGGTCATATATTTTTCGATTTTGTTATGAAAAACATCATATATAATTGTGTTGATCGGGTAGATTTAAATGTGCAGTTGTTTCATCGCTGCGAGGTTGGGTGTTCGACGACCTCCCCGTGCGTTTGACGAGCTCTGCCCCTTCGTTCGTGGGTGAGCACAAATGACATGTCCTCCTCCCCCCTTAATTATTTGCTCTGTTCCGGTGTTCATGCCGATGAAACTTGATAGCTAGCTATATATCTGTCTTGAATCATCAGTATGCGTAACCAATACGTGTCTCCCGTTTGAAAGCGTTATAGTTATAAATATGCATGCATTTGCATATTTATAACCGTGATTCTTTCGAATTGTCCAACACTATCCATGGACAGCCCGAGTATGTATAGATTGGGTTTGTTTTCCCATATGCTTTGCTCAGGATCCGACGCATAAATTTCGTCAGTGCCTCCCCTGTTGTTCTCCGGGTACACATCCTCTCTATTTATTGCAGAGACATGTATCAGGAGAACAACGGGGAGGTGCTGCCGAAATTTTGCGTCGGATCCGGAGCATAGCATGGGAAAATGAACCCAATCTACACATACTCGGGTGGGATTAGGACCTATCATTACCTATTAGAGTGTAGGTTGCATGGACGTAATAAAATTGACAAAGTAGATCAACTGATGAATATATACATGGTGAATTATATATATATATATATTTGTTGTGTGTCCAGTAGCTCTGAAAGTCAAGATGAGTGATCGTGCGTGGATGTACACCGGTCACACTGGTCAGAACAAATGGAGCACTGAATGGTTCACAAAAACCAAGGGGTTTGTGCAAGCCGCATTTGCAAATGGCCAGAGGAAAACCTGGTGCCCCTGTTTACGGTGCGGCAATTGGGAAAAGAGGACAGAGGCTGAAATGGGCAAACACCTATAGAAGAGTGGTTTTACGCCCGATTATACGGTGTGGACATATCATGGTGAGTCTGCCCAACGTGACCGAGCTGAGGTGGATCGTCGTCACACCGACGAGCATGGTACCGGGATGGAAAACATGGTGCAAGACTTCGATGATGCTCGGGATTCGGACGAGGAGATGGAGGAACCTGCAAAGGCCTTCAATGAAATGTTGGAGTCTTCAAAACGTCCGCTCCACGAGCACACTGAGCTTTGTCAGTTGGATGCCATCTCACAAGTAATGGCTCTGAAGGCTCAGTTCAACTTGGGCAGAGAATGCTATGACACAATGATGACAGTATTTGGACGCTTTCTACCCAAAGGCCATGTAATGCCTGCAAACCTGTACCAGTCGGACAAAATCCTCCGTGCACTGAAGATGCCCTATGAGAAGATACATGCCTGTGAGAAAGGATGTGTCTTATTTAGGCTTGACTATGCGGACTTGAACTATTGTCCCATTTGCAAGTCTTCCAGGTATGTTGTGGTAGACAATGGTATGGGTGAGAAGACACAGACCAAAATCCCCGTTAGTGTTCTTCGGTATATGCCAATCGTACCAAGACTTCAACGTCTTTTCATGGTCGAAGAGACGGCCAGACAGATGACATGGCACAAAACGGGCAAAAGAACCGAACTAGATGCAGATGGGAATCTGATGATCGTACACACATCGGATGGTGTTGCGTGGAAAAAGTTTGATGAATTACATGCTGACAAAGCGGCAGATCCGAGGCATCCTCGAGTCGGCATCAGCACGGATGGGTTCAGTGTGTTTGGTCTGACGGCAGCCCAATACAATTGTTGGCCCGTATTTGTCTTTCCACTCAATCTCCCCCCGGACAGATTATGCAAAGAAAGAACATTTGCCTACAGCAGCAGACGGCAAAGGCTTGTCCTGCAGTGACGTCCAGCTGACGTCATTCGACGGACGACAAAGGCCGGATGCTCTTTGCCGTCAGCAGCGGACGGCAAAGGCTGCCGTTAGCCGCCTAACGGACTAACAACGCATTTATTGCCGTCGGCTTTCTTTGCCGTCAGCCACCGATGGCAAAGGCCCCTTTGCCGTCCGCTTCAAAAAGCAGACGGTAAAGAAGCTCTTTACCGAAGCCTACTTTGCCGGAGCCTTTTGCCGTCCGCAGCAGACGGCAAAGGCCTTTGCCGTCTGCCGTGGCAGACGGCAAAGTAGCTGATTCCAGTAGTGACATGAGGCACTTAACTTGAAAATAGTTACAATCAAGGGACAACGGGCAGAGAAAATCTGGTGTAATTACCAAGTTTGAGCTCTCAGTATGCTTGTAGTATTTGAATCGTTTGAGGTATTATAGTTAGTGATGTGGAAGGTGTAGTACTTTTAAGCACATATCATGTGGTGAAAATTCCGTAGCGGGAAGCAGTAGCGTTTCTATTAAATGTCGTGTGTACGGTACTTCAATTTTTTAGACAAGTTGATTTTGGATAGTGCAAAACTCGCCTTTTTGTGGTGGCTAGGGTTGTTGTCCCTGGAAATGGACAAATCACTACGATCTACCTCGGGGAATGCAATGGGATAGATTGTTATTTACATTCGATTGCTTGTGTTCGACTTCTTGCTTCCATTGGTCTATTCTGTCTGTTCGTCTTTTTTTGTTGTGATCTCCGCCGGCGGTGTTGAAGTCCTTGCTTCGTCGCCGTCGGGTGGGTACTTTGTGTTGTTGGGTGCACCGTTTGACGGTGTGTATCTCGAAGTGGGAGGGTGATTGGCGAAGCATGGTGGCGGTTGTTTTGCGAGGGGAACTCTACTTGGAATTTGGGCCCGTGTACTGAACCTAGGAGGAGACCTTGTGTGAGTGTGGAATGTTTCGTGATTTTGCTATGGAAGAGAGGAAGGAAGAGAGTAGTGGATGTGGGAGAGATGGAAATGATGGAACCGTTTGTAACTTTCGACGGTCTGATTTTAGTATCAAGATTCGTGTCGCCTGGCTTTTTTTTGTTTGCTATAGCATCTTAATAGACGTGTGAGGCACGGAACACCAGGCTCTACAGGCACCGACGTTGGAATTATAGAGGCACTGGTATCAACTCTGTGGATGCACAAATGTGTGGTGGCAGGGGCATGCATCTAAAGACGTACTCAGAGAGTCACGGTTGTGAAGTCTTTAGAGTTACGAGCGTGTGTCACCACGGGCACGTGAGAGTGATGCGTCGGGAAGTTTGGTAGTAGAGGCATTGGTGCGAATAGTACTCAGATAGTATCGGTTGCGGGTCCACATGTGTGAAGTTTGTGCAGCATTGGTCGTGTGGTAGTAGCGGCGTGCGTCGGGAAAGGTGCGAGCAATAACATTTGTTACGTGCTTAATCGGACGATTTGACGGTTGCTTTTTCCCGGCAACCGCGAGCACTACCACTCGGCGGTTGTCTCGACGCACAGCAACGACGAACGCATGTCTTCCGCCCTCACTACCATGATGAGGCCGCGTCCAACCGCCTCCTCCACGACCCATACCTTGGCACAAAAGGGCAACTGCGCTTCCATAGCCGCTCAATTTCGAAAACACTATTGCCGTTCCATCTCAAATAGCATCTCCTCACAATCTCTGTGTCAAGGCGGCCATCGCTGGAGGAGCGTAATGTTGGAGGAACCATCTGCCAAGCGTCCCCGTGGTGAGACGTCCGACCAGAGCACCGAGGTCGACGACGTTCAGGTCCCCGGTCAGAAGTACGACTACAAAGTGCACCTTAAGGAGGTTGACATCCACGGCAAGGAAAAGCTGGATGTCGTATGCACCAGCAATCCTGAGGAAGCCGACAAGATGATCAGCAGGATCCTGAAGAGGGTCTGCGGCTTGTACCCTCAGTACATCGGCGTTGATGTCGAGTATACCAGGGAGGACGAACCTCCGCAGAGGGCAGCGGTTCTACAGTTATGCGTGGAGGAACTCTGTTTGGTATATCACATCACCGCGACAACAAAATGGTGAACCATCATACAGTTTCAACCTCTCCATGCTTCTATTTAATTAGCTTTTCACCCTGACATTTTATTAAATTGGTTTATTGACTTGATGTATCAGTGAAGTTTTTGAAGTAGATGCAGCAGAATAGATTTTGAACTTGACTCACCACATCAGTTTATGTATTTGATGCACTAGATTAATTTATGGATTTGATGTATGAGATTATTTTCTGAACTTGATGTTCTAGTGTACTTTCTGTTCTAGTGTAGTTTCTATATTTCATGTTCTAGTGTAGTTCAGTTTCTTGAATTGATGTGTTAACGTGGCTAAGAAGTAGATAGGTAATTGATTCAAGTGTAAATACGAAAAATAAAAATAACATGTTGTGCTTGTATTTTATTTTTGAACTCTGCATAGCAGTTTCTGAAATTTTTTCTTCCATGAATTATACGTACTATATAAGCATGTACTTGATCGATACTTGATGGATCCACCTTAAATGTGTCATCCCCCTGCAGGCCCAAGAGCCTGCGCCCGTTCCTGAAGGAGGACAGGTTCTACACCTTTGCCGGCTTCAGTATTGATGGTGACAAAGAGATGCTGCGAAGTTCTGGTTTGGAGATCAACCCCGACAAGTACATCGACATCCAGCGCAAATGGAGAGTTCCGTTCAAGGGAAGAAAGAGGTACCACTCTTTGGTTGATGTTGCAGGGAGCGTGATCCACCCATTCTACAAACAGATGAAGGATAAGATTGATAGGGTTGAAGACCATAAACTGTGGGGGATCAGCCCACTGCCAAATTACCTCATTGAGTATGCAGCGATAGATGCGTATGCCACCTACGAGTCGTGGAAGAGAATTGAAAACATCAGAGAAGGTCTGGAGAGTGCAAAAGAGGCAGAGAAGAATTATGACGATCCTTACTACGGATACTAGTGATGACGAAAACATAGAAAACTGGTCGTGGAGTTGCTTGTGTTTATGCTTGTCCTTTCTATTGTATCAGGTTCGTAGTTTACTTCTGTTAGAACGAAGCAGTTTCTAATGTCATCTGTATCAGGTTAAACAAGTTCCCTTATGTCAAGTTGTAGTTTGTTTATGTGATTGAGCAAGTTATTTAGCTTGCTAAGTACTATGTTTATTCAACAATCATGTGGTTTTGAAGTAGTAATGTTGCTTTTTACTCTAAAAACAACAAAATACAAAGCAGTATTTTTACGCTTAGTACAGTTTAGTTGTGCACACAAGCGTGGCTTCTTGAGGAGTGGCAGGAGTGGCATGGGTCAGAATACGCAGTTAGAGAGGCACAGGTTTGTAGTCTCTAGAGCCACCGGCGTGTGTTACTACAGGGGCCGGAGGCATGGAATGGAAGTCTCTACAGAAATGAAGGCATCACAAGCATCTAGAGGCACGTGGACGGAGTAGCAGAGTTGAGCTCCGACTACATAGTTATAGGGTCACTGTTTGGAAGTGTGCAGAGTCAAGGTTGTGCGACACCATGGGGCATGTAAGAGTCATGACAAGTGTCATGTGAGAGAGGCACCTGGATCCAGGTACGCAAGGCACGGGATTGCGACTTCTCGATGCACGGGTATCAACGTTGTGGGTGCACAATAGTGTGGTCTCAGAGGCATGTGTTGGAATGCTCGGTTAGAGATGCACTGTTGTGACGTTTGTGAAGAGACATGGGCGTGGTACCGCGACCATGTAAGAGTCGCGGGGCGTGACATGTTAGGCACGTGGATGCAGTTACGGAAGGCACGGAGGTGAAGACCCAAGAGGCACAGAAGTGGGTTTTTTGTTGTTGCGAACAGCTATCAATCCTGTGGATGTTCAAAAGTGTGATACCAGAGGCATGCTTCCGAATACGCAGTTAGGGAGTCACGGTTGTGAAGCCTCTAGAGAGTCACGCGTGTCTGGCATCACGGGCATGGAGTGGTGTGGGGCTTTGAGAGGCATCACTGGCCCTTAACCCTCTGGATGCATGGTGGTGTGGTAGGAGAGGCTTGCTTGCTAATACTGAGGTAGGAAGGCACCATTGTGGATGCACAGGTGGGAGGTCTCTAACGGCGCGAGTGGGTGGCACCACATGCATTTGTTTGAATACTTATTTAGAGAGTCACGTTTGTACTCACGCCAGATTCATGCGGTAGGTTGGTGGCATTCGGCAGCACACGGTTGCAGAGAGGGGGAATGTTTGTGAAACATGAAATTCACCGGCGGTCAGGCGTGAGTAGTATGTAGAGTCACGGCGTGTCGACGTGACACACGTATGTCTAGGGACGGACTTGGAGCTTTATGGGGCATGGTCATCAACCGCCTGGATTGATAGTTGTGAAGTGTCTAGGGGCACCAGCTTGTGTTCGAATGCTTGGTTACTGAAGAATCAAGGAACTACATGAATAAAAAGAGTCTGTTGCTTCATTATTACAGTATGATGTGCGGTTAAACCGTCTTCTGATGTTTCGATGGAGCTAGGCTCGTTCGCTTATCAACAACTTTTTATTCCGTGATGTCATCCTAGATCTTTCTAATCTCATCGCCCATTTCGCTGGGTTCGATTGTATTCTGATTGCTAAATAGTAGCCTGCACAGTTGTTGTGCTTTCCATTGTTCCGTGCCATCCTATAAAAAGTTCAGTGAAAAAAAGGAGAAAAAACACATCAGTATTAGGTCATGCAGTTGTATGATATCTAGCAGATTTATTGCGAGTTTTAAGCGAAAACTTACGTCGAAATTATCTATCTCTTCGACGAAGTGGTTGCCATCAAAGAGATGCGCGAACCTTAGAACAGCAAACGGGGTTTCACCTTTGCTCACCTTTGGAACGCCCTGTAAAAATTGAACATCCCATCTAGTCTTTTCCTTTTTGAATTTTTCACCCAGTAATATTTTGTATACTTCTTTAAACCTGGGAACCTGGGAATTGCATTTTGTTTTTGTTTTAGAGAGACATGTAGTGTAATTTGTAAAACTGAAAGATGGCGTTGTTTACAATTCTTACCAGTTTGTCTTTATGGTTGTGGTATTTTTTATGCTCCTTTTCTTTGATGGCTTCGTTGATTTCCATGCTAGCAATCTGCTTAATTAGTTTGCCATCATGCACGTGTCGATCACGTTGAATTTTCAGGTATTCTTGCCTCTTCAATTCTTCAAGAGAGGTTTCTTCAGGTTCGATGATTTGAAGCTTCCTTCTATATCTGTCGAGCATGAATAGTGTGTATCGGTCTTCCTTTTCAAATGGCATGAATACCTGTGGTACAAAAGTTTTATTGTTAGAGGAGAGTTTAGAATATAGTATTCTGTTTGAAATGCTTATTTTTATTTTGTTGTATGGAAAATGCTATTACCATTTTTTGCTGTTTTGAGCTTCTCTGATTGACATTTCTTAAGGAACAAAGGAACCAAGGCATCCTTTTCTCGTGTGAAATCATCTCTGAAGTTCTTCATAGATTTTCTTTTATCCTTTAAACCCAGAATATGCTGCAGGCAACAAATAAAAAACGATAAAAACGAGTTAGAAAAAATAGATCGGTACCAAGAGCTTAAACAATAGTTGGAAAAAGATGAGTTTATATGATCACTGTGATTTTTTTTAAATTTACCTCTGCAAAGCTTGGGCCTAATAATAGTCTATGTCTTTTGTGTATAGTTTGGTTGCTGCTTTCCCATGCTTCTGCTAACTCATCGAGAACCTTCTTTTCCATTCCTTGACATTTTTTCTTGTTTGCAGGCCCAAATATTTCCTTTAGCTTTGATCCAGTAAGAGTTGTGCTTTTGCTCTGTGGTTGATCTCTCGAGAATACTACTTTTCTGCTTACATACAGGGCAGTAGAAGAAAGTTTTGTTGAGAAAGTCATTAACTAAGTAAGCTGATAAACAGGAATTTAAGGTTCTTTCCAGTTTCCTTTCTTATTTGTGTGATTGCTGCCTAACTTTAACTAATTTGAGGTGTAAAAGGAACCAAGTTACCTTTTGAATTCATCCTGCCATGTGTCACTCATGACTATGTTGTAGAGCTCGTTTGCCTTATCCACGTGTAGAAACGAATGCCGGTGTTGCGGGTATTTCTTGCTGCTCTCTGATTGATGCTGGTTTTTTTCGTCTCGCTCTGCCAAAGCAGATAAAAAATTATGGCTGTTGTTTCTAAAAGAAATATTTGAAGCTCTAGTAATGTTGACTGATGGTAAAAATGAAAATAGTTATATTACCTTTCATGGGTGAAAAAAGGTTTGTAGTCTCTGGTTTGTAATCTTTGAGTTTTCCAGGAAGTTGATGGCCCTTTATTTGGTTGGTTTTACTGAATATGAGTGTGTATACGTACTACGGTTTCCATTCGGCATCGACCTTGCTGGGCTGCAGGCATGTGAAAATGTATGGTTTATAGTTACGTGTTGTTCACAATTGTTAATAAACTAATTACGGTAATAAAGAAATCAAGTTATTTGACGTGTATGTACTGGTAACTTACATGAAAATCCTCTCTGTCCTTGACCAGTTCTTTCCCATTATAGTATTTCGCAAATTGGATCGTGAAGTGACCGCATTGTGTTCCTTCTTGCTTTGGTGTGCAGACCCTGTGAGGCCTTTCTGCTATCCTTTCCCAGTGTGGTTCGTTCTTGTGTTTTAGTTTGTGGTGCTTGTTCATCAGTACGGACATCCTTCTCATCTGTTATTGCATTATGGTTTTGTTGTTTGGGTGCGGCATTGAGAAAAGTAAGAGTATCATACTATCATGAGGAAAAGAGCAAATCAATGTACAAAAAGTACGTACCAGTTCTTCTCGATGCACGTGGTGTTGACTCCAAGACAAATCGGCGTAGTTTACGTAGTTCGGTGAGTCAAGGATGTCGATGCTATCTCTGTACTTGTTCAGTACATAGAGCGTGTAGTGGTTGTTTGTGTGATGAGGTATCATTATCTATGTTGAGAGAGGAGATCATTGTTGATGTAAAAATTGAATTTCATTTTATAGTTGAAGCTCAAAGAGAATAGGTCATGTGCTAAGTAATAATACTGAACTTACCATCTTCGAATGGAGGATGTCTTTACCTTCCACGAGGAGTTCAAATCCTTTTAGTGCATCGTCCTCGTTGAATTCTGATAGCTCTCTGTTATCATAATTGAGACCGAGCACCAGCTTCAAGAAAGAGAGTGTGTGGTTTTAGTTAAATATTCTATCGTAGTGATGGCGGTGGTGTTTTTGTGGGTGAGGTATGCATACATTTGCGAAACCTGCAGGGAGTACAGTTGTGTCGTCTGGGTTGAATTGTTCTTGTTCTGTCCATTCCTCCAGTAACGCGTTTAGCATGGATCCCTCCATCTGTGTTTCTTCTTTTCCTGCTAGTTCCATGAAGGATTTTGCTGAAATGCAGTCTTCTCGGTTTGAGCTTTTATATTTATATAGCACTTGTCTGCAAGGAGGGTTTGGAGGTAGGTGAGTGAATTGTTAGTTGGATGTTAGAGAATCTGTAGCTCTCTGTAATTGTTTCCATGGAACTAGGAGAATCTGCTTACCCTGCGCATTCTCTCTGTCCTTGTCGGCTCATCAGATATCTATAGAGTTGTATGGCCTTTTCTCTGTAAATGAAATCTCCTGGAACAAGTGATGCAACCTTGAATTTCCCAGGTTCCTTGCTTGGTCGTTTGAATGGCCTCTTAATTGAGATTATGTTTGCTGAGCTGATCTCTGATGATTGAATCGTTGAGGGTTTTGGGGAACTTGTCTATACTCTTGTAAGATGCCTTGCCTTTTTCTTGTCGCGACTAACTGCGCCTGCTCGTTAGGCTGCCTAGGTGTTGGTGTTTCCTTTTGTGTGCTGTTGTTTTTGATGCTCGGTTCTACTGAGACTGTAGCATCGCGTTTCCTCTGTTCAAGTATCTTTTCTGTTAAACCCTTCTCTTTCTGCTTTTTTTCTTCTTGTGCATGTTTCACCTCGGGTGATGTTCCTGGTTTGCGATCTTCGTCAACAGGGTTCTTGTTCTGTTTGGAAAGTTCTTGTTGGCGAGTTGGTACGCTCTTTGTCCTGTTATCACCTTCTAAAGGAGAGCCTGTTATGTCTTCTGTCTTTTTATCTGGGGGTGGTCTGTCTGGTTCTATCGGTGGATCTTTCCGTTCGTCTTCCTTTTGTAAATCAGTGTCTGGCTGCGCGTGTTGTTCCCTCTATAAACCAGCATCTGTCTGGGCTTGTTCTTCCGTGAGTGCTTCTTCAGACGCCTTGGTGGTATCCTTGCTGCTCACATGCTAATCTTGTTTCTCCTCATCGCTGCTTGTGTCTTTAATGTCAATAACTTGTATCTCTTGAGCGCTCGTCCCAATGTGCTCGGGAGTTGGAGGAATCTCTTCTTGAATTATGTCACAATGTATTCGTTGCATTTCACTGTCTTCCATATCGACCTCAGAGTTCAGCATATCTGTTAAAATAAAAAATAAAAACTTATTGGTGTGTCTCTGAAAATTATATAAGCAGAATTTTACTTTGTTGTCTTCAGAAAGAGAAACCTTTGGTGTAGTTGATTAATGACAGTGCAGCCGTATCTCTGTATTGGCTGATTATTTGATAGAGAATATTTTTCCTCAACTCCGGGACTTGTTCTTCTGTTAGGTACACTGTTTCTCCACCGTCGGTGTAGTGCTTTGCGTTCATGAACATATAGAACGCACAGTCGAGTCTGCAGGTAGAAGGATGATTGGTTATTGTCATTGTCCAAAGATGGTTGGGCAGTTTAGGTGAATTTGTCCTAACGTCCTATGTTTTTTATGGATTGCATTAATAATTTAATTGTTACATTGAGTAAGGAAAAGGAGAAAGGTTTGTAGTGCTTACGTTCCTCCCTGAAGTGGCACCTGCATTTTGACCTTTTCGAAATGGTCAATACTACTTGGAGACAGCTGGAGCAATTTGCTTATTTGCTTCCATATCCTCTTTACTCTGCTTGTTACTATGTTGAATTAATCCATTGTGCCTTGATATTCAACTGGTAAAGAGTCAAGGAGTTCAAAGCGCTCTTTTTTCATGTTTATTGTAACAACGAAGTAGTGGCCCACAACTCCTTCTCGAACAGGCCCGCCTATGCAAACTGGTAGAAAGAACAGCAAAATGCAAAATAAATAAATAAGGGATCCTTCTTGGATTTAGTCATGATTTGTTGATCGTTAGACGGAATTGTAGTGCCGAGATTGTATTTCTTATCTGTAACATGAGATGTGCTTACTATGTCGAAATCTTGTAGCTGCTCTCCTTCTTCCAGATCAAGGAATCTTTTAAGCCTTTTAGGCATTGTCTTGTCTCTAACATGTGCTTCGTCTTTATTTTTGAACTCCAATGGATCTTCGTGGTTGGCCATGCGTATTGATGCCTGCTTTTTTTGTCACATGTGCGTAAAAGAGATTTATAAATTCAATTGTACAGAAAGGTTGATTGATCGATAGAGTGATATTCATTGTTGAAACTTGAGGTTTACTTACGTTGTTGTATGTTGATAGAATCTTTCTCTTTGTGCCCCTGAATTGCTTTTTCAACATCTGTAGCATGACTGCCATGGTTTCACTGCGCACTGCCTTTCCAGTCTCGAAGCTTTCTGCCATGAGGCTGACCGTTACTGTTGACGTCTCTGTATTTATAAAAATCTCGTGCCTGCAATATATATATATATATATATATATATATATATATATATATATATTTACAGGTATACATGTAATAAGGGAGGAAATCATTGGAAGAATATAATTCTTTGGTGGTAACATGAACTTACCCTTTGTCCTTATTCGCTGTCATGACGTTGTTGTACAGGCGTTCGATCCCTTCATCTTTTGTGCCTTCTTCGATGGCCAGGTTTTGTATGATCAATGGTTCATGTTCTGTTTGAGTGCCGTCCTGGCTTACCGCCGTGTTTATGGTAACATCTTTTACAACACAATGTTTCTTGTCTGATGGTGCGGCCTTTTTCTTGTTGTTGTTTGACTCTCTCTGGAATGTTTGTTGCATGGTTTTCCAATGCATCGTGGCCCTTTGCTTCTTTGCTTGTGTCTGCGTGCGTGTCTTGTTGAGGTTTCTGCGTTATCGTGCAAAAGCGTGGTTAAAAAATAATTAAATATGCTCGTTATTTTCATTGTAGTTTAGTGTCCGTTCCCTAAGAAAAATACTCAAATGTTTAGTGTGTCTTTGAACGTTTTTTTGTAGCTTCACCTTTTCAGTCATTTCCGCCGGTGCTGCTGATACGTCTCCAACGTATCTATAATTTTTGATTGTTCCATGCTATTATATTATCTTTTTTGGATGTTTATGGGCTTTATTTTACACTTTTATATTATTTTTGGGACTAACCTATTGACCCAGAGCCCAGTGCTAGTTCCTGTTTTTCCCTTGTTTCAGTGTTTCGAAGAAAAGGAATATCAAACGGAGTCGAAACGGAATGAAACCTTCTAGAGAAGTTATTTTTGGAAGGAAAGCAACCAGATAGACTTGGAGTGCACGTCAGGAAAGAAACGAGGGAGCCACGAGGTAGGGGGCGCGCCCTCCACCCTCGTGGGCCCCTCGTGGCTCCCCTGACGCACTTCTTCCTCCTATATATACCCATATACCCTAAAACCTTCGGAGAACAGAATAGATCTAGAGTTCCGCCGCTGCAAGCCTCTGTAGCCACCAAAAACATCTTGGGACCCTATTCCGGCACCCTGCCGGAGGGGGGAACCCTCATCGGTGGCCATCTTCATCATCCCGGCGCTCTCCATGACGAGGAGGGAGTAGTTCACCCTCGGGGCTGAGGGTATGTACCAGTAGCTATGTGTTTGATCTCTCTCTCTCTCTCTCTCTCTCTCTCTCTCTCTCTCTCTCTCTTTCTCTCTCTCTCGTGTTCTTGATTTGGCACGATCTTGATGTATCGCGAGCTTTGCTATTATAGTTGGATCTTATGTTGCTTCTCCCCCTCTACTCTCTTGTAATGGATTGAGTTTTCCCTTTGAAGTAATCTTATCGGATTGAGTCTTTAATGATTTGAGAACACTTGATGTATGTCTTGCCGTGCATATCTGTGGTGACAATGGGATATCACGTGACTCACTTGATGTATGTTTTGGTGATCAACTTGCGGGTTCTGCCCATGAACTTATGCATAGGGGTTGGCACACGTTTTCGTCTTGACTCTCCGGTAGAAACTTTGGGGCACTCTTTGAGGTTCTATGTGTTGGTTGAATAGATGAATCTGAGATTGTGTGATGCATATCGTATAATCATACCCACGGATACTTGAGGTGACATTGGAGTATCTAGGTGACATTAGGGTTTTGGTTGATTTGTGTCTTAAGGTGTTATTCTAGTACGAACTCTAGGGCTATTTCTGACACTTATAGGAATCACTACAAAAAAAAGACACATCCGTGACATTTTGGGTCGAACGAATTTTTTTTCTGTCATACATATGACACTTCTATGACGATAATTGTGACAAAACCCGGTATCATCATAGATGTGGTGGGCTCCTACTTCTATGGCAAAAAATCATGACAGAAAATGGGCTTTTCGTCCTGGGCGGGCCGGAGACGCAGCTGCATGACATTCTTTGGGCCGTCCTTGACGGAAAAAACCGTGGTAGAAGCGAGGGCGAGGAAAAATTCGGCGAGTTCCCGGTTACGGTGGGAGGTCGGGGGCCGAGCAATGCGCGTTTCTCTCGTACACGTACATGCGTGTGTGCGAGGCGTTGGCTCTAACCGAACCCGAGCGAGGCGTTGGGCTCTAACTGAACCCAAGCGATTGCACTGCAGGCTACGCGTTACTGAAACCGAGCGATCGATCGATGGCTGTTAACTGAACCCGATTGAGCGATTCCTTCGCTACTGCTGCTAACTGAAGCCGATCGATGCTTCCTTTGGGATGAACAGTGAGTGTTGCGGGGGGGTTTGGATGAACAGTGAGCGGTGGCGTTGCCTCTGGATGAACAGGACCCCGTGGTGTGGTGGAGGGCTGGATGAACAGTAGACGGTGGAGGGGTGCCCGTGGAGGGGTGGTTGAACAGGACCCCGTGGTGTGGAGGGCTGGACGAACAGTAGACGATGGAGGGGTGGTTGAACAGTAGCCGGTGGAGTAGCACGCGGTGGAGGCTGGATGAACAGGAGCCCGTGGAGGCTGGAGGAGGTCGACGGTAGCTCGTGGAGGCTGGAGGAGGTTGACGGTGGAGATGAACTGTATCCCGTGGAGTCCCGTTTTGCGGTACGCCACACCCCTCCCGATGAACAGGACCCCCGTTTCGACCGTAGGAGGTCCGTTTCGTCCGTTTTGCGGTACACCACACCTCTCCCGATCAACAGGACCCCCGTTTCGACCGTAGGAGGTCCGTTTCCTCCGTTTTGCGGTACGCCAGACCCCTCCCGATCAACAGGACCCCGTACCGAACATAGGAGGTCCGTTTCCTCCGTTGTGCGGTACGCCAGGCCTCGTTTCCATCGCCTGTTCCGTCCAAGCCCTCGCGATGAACACGACCACGCATTCCGTTCCGACCCAGCCGGTTGGCCCCCACGCGTTCCGTTGCCTCCCGATGAACACGACGCATTCCGTTGCCTCCCCATGAACACGACGCATTCTGTTGCCTCCCCATGAACACGACGACGACGCTGTTTCTCCGTTCCGAGCCAGCCATGTACACGAGCCCTGGCCGTACGTATGCGCGAGTAGGCGTTCGAGACCCCACCCGTATGTACACATACGTGGCCGTATTTTCTTTCTTGCACCCTGGCCGCTGTACGTACGTGTACATGCTACGTGCGCACCTCTACTACGACACGTACACGCCTCTACTACGACACGTGCGCGCCTCTACATCCATCAGTATATATGTACGTACACGTTCGCGACTAGAATGACAACGCTACATACGCTTCGACCAGGTGGGTCCCGACTGTCAGGCACTTCCTTGCCTGCGAAGATGTAGCTAGTGGGTCCCAGCAGTCAGGGGGGTGAATCGTTTTTTTTTGCCCGGACGCACTTCCTTGCGTGCGAAGATGTAGCTGGTGGGTCCCAGCAGTCAGGGGCAAACGTTTTTTTTCGCGAAATACGGTGGCCCATCCGGTGGGTCCCCGCTGTCAGGTGGAGGAATAATTATTTTGCACGTAATAAGGAGGCACTTCCTTGCTGCGGCCGTGGACCCAGCTGTCAGCCTCTCCACGTACAGTCCACGTCCGATGGAAGCCGTTCCTTGACCACGTTGACCACGCCGTGCCGAGAGCACCAGGGCGGTGGACGACGACGAGGCCTAGGAAGGGGACGACGCGGAGCCGGGGAAGACGCGGCAGTGGATGCCCATGCGTAGAGGAGTACGAGGGTTCACTGGTTCGCTGCGGTGTGAGGCTGCCGTCGCCGCAGAATAACAGGGGGTGTGGGTGAGTAGAGGGATGGTCTGGCCAGCGGTGGGAGTAGTAGGGGGCGGTGAGGCCTCTGCCGCATCGCAGCCGGCCACGGGAGGCAGGAGCACGAGGCACGACCGGCGCTGGTTTGGGCGGCTGGAGCAAGAAGACCAGAGGTTGAAGAAGCACTACGGCCGTTGGATGGACATCGTACGGTCACTGGAGCTAGAATCGTGCATATTGACTAAGTTGACAAAGCCCTCCGTCCCCGTCAACTTAGTAGGCCCACAAGTCAGCCTGCCACTATACTATGTCCCAGCTAACAGGGGGAGTATTCATTTTTTTGTGCGTAATAAGGAGGCACTTCCTTGCGTGCGAAGATATAGCTGGTGGGTCCGAGCTGTCAGCGGCGGTAACGTTTTTTTTCGTGAAATACAGAGGCCCTTTCGGTGGGTCCCTGATGTCAGGTGGAGGAATCATTATTTTGCGCGTAATAAGGAGGCATTTCCTTGCGTGCGGCCGTGGACCCAGCTGTCGGCCTCTCCACGTACAGTCCACTTCAGATGCATGTCGGTCGTTGACCATGTTGACCAGGCCGCGCCGAGAGCACCAGGGCGGTGGACGACGGCGAGGCCTAGGAAGGGAACGACACGGAGGCAGGGAAGACTCGGCAGTTGTTTCCCACGCGGAGGGGAGTACGACTGTACGAGGGTTTACTAGTTCGTCTGCCGTCGCTGGAGAATAACAGCAGGTGTGGGTGAGTAGAGGGATGGCTAGGCCAGCGATGGGAGTACGGTGGGGCGGTGAGGCCTACGCGGCAGCACAGCCGGCCGCGGGGAGGAGGGAGCAGGCAGTCCCGCCGGCGCTTGTTTGAGTGGCTGGAGCAGGAAGAGCAGAGATTGAAGAAGCACGACGGCCGTTCGATGGACATCCAACAGTCACTGCTTGTGCGTCAACCTTTTTGTAGGAAAGCCTCAAATCTGTGGAAAACAACATACATCCCATCTGCCATTATTTCTAATAATTTACAGCCCATTTGCTAATTCTTAAGATTTTTTTGGAGCCCATATTCTTTTTGTTAGCATTACAGCCCATATTGTGGCCACGGTTAAAAAATTATACGAAATTTTGCATATTTCGGTGCGGTCCGAACTGTTTTTAATCCCGAAATTTTGACTCACATTCAAACTGATTTTAAAAATAAATGTATATAAATATAAAATCCAACAAATTCTCCACGCATAAAAATTAATGTAATTTAAAATCTTGAAATGAAAAAAGATATTTGAAACTAATTGCCGGTTTGATGTGTTTTAAAAATGTACAACCCATTTCTCATTACTGATAGGCCATTTTCTCGGCCAACCAAATGAAGCTCTCCTCGTCTTGAAAGATTTGCAGCCCAACAGGCCTGACAAAGCGACTTACTTGGCAAATCACAAAAAAACTGGGCTGTGGCCGTGGACCCAGCTGTCAGCCTCTCCACGTACAGTACTCTTCCGATGGAAGTCGGTCGTTGACCACATTGACCACGCCGTGCCGAGAGCACCAAGGCGGTGGACGACGGCGAGGCCTAGGAAGGGGACAACACGGAGCCGGGGAAGACGCGGTAGTGGATGCCCACGCGGAGAGGAGTACGAGGGTTCACTGGTTCAGCTGCGGCGTGAGGCTGCCGTCGCCGCAGAATAACAAGGGGTGTGGGTGAGTAGAGGGATACCCTGGGCCAGCGGTGGGAGTAGTAGGGGGCGGTGAGGCCTCCACGGCATCACAGCCGGCCACGAGAGGCAGGAGCACGCGGCACGACCGGCGCTGCTTTGGGCGGCTGGAGCAAGAAGACCAGAGGTTGAAGAAGCACTATGGCCGTTGGATGGACATCGTACGGTCATTGGAGCTAGAATCGTTCATATTGACTAAGTTGACAAAGCCCTCCATCCTCGTCAACTTAGTAGGCCCACAAGTCAGCCACCCACTATGGTGGGTCCCAGCTAGCAGGGGTATTCATTTTTTGGTGCGTAATAAGGAGGCACTTCCTTGCGTGCAAAGATATAGCTGGTGGGTCCGACCTGTCAGCGGGGGGAACGTTTTTTTCACGAAATACAGAAGCCCTTCCCATGTACAGTGCACGTATAGTGCGTAATAAGGAGGAACTTACCTTGCGTGCGACCATGGACCTCGTGGGTCCCAGCCGTCAGGCTCTCCACGTACAGTCCTCTTCCGATGACTCTCGTATGTTGACCACGCCGCGCCGAGCGCACCGAGGCGGTGGACGACGGCGAGGCCCCAGACTGGAACGACCCGGAGATGGGGAAGACGCGGCAGTGGAGTCACAGACGGAGAGGAGTGGGAAACTTGACTGGTTCGGGTGCTGGGTGGGCCTACACTCGGCAGAGAATAACAGGAGGTGCGGAGTGGAGGGATGGCCTGGCCGTCGGCGGGGTAGCGTTTCGCCGAGGAGCGCAAAACAACGCCGCTGGACGCCGAAGGCTGGATCAGGCGGTTCCGGCAGCGCTGGGGGAAGAAGACGAGAGATTGAAGAAGAATGCCGGCCGTTGGATGTAAATCCAACGCCTTCTTAGGCTTCGACCTACTGGCCCACATGTCAGCCAGTCCATTTGTTTTTTAGTCCATTTGGTGGGCTGGGTGAAACAATGATGTAGCATCTATGCAGCCCGTTTAAATCCCATTTGCATTTTTCTCGAAATCCGCGGACTTGCTGGGCTGGGTGAAAATATCATGTGGGCTAGACGGAGAAATGTTATAAAAACATAAACACATGATTGCACGTCAGTAAAATCTTTGCAAGCTTATGTACGCAATCACTAGGAGTTAACTTGCCAAGTTATATATATAAAAAATTATTATTATTATTTTGTAAGAACTTTCAACTTACGAAATAAAATATCATTTTAATTTGATGAGTTAATAGTACGTGGGTATTATTATTTTTTAGGCTAGACATGGGACAGTTGAGTTGGTTCTAGGGGAAAGTACTGGGAGAAAACTCAGTTTACATCGAAAAAGAAAGTGGGAGAAAATTCAGAGACCTGCTGGGTCCACCTGAGGAGGGGAATATGTTGGGAGGAAGGAGATTCAAAGCACGGCAGCCGAGTGAACTAGTTTGTTTACGGACAAGTGAACTAGTTTACATACATAAGCAAATAGCCACTAAAAAAGCAATCAGGTTAATGGGTTCTTAAAAGAAATATTTCAGACAAAACAGATAATTACGACACATAGGCTAATGCATGAAACTCTCAGATGATAAAGGTGCTTATAAACAGATAAAGTACAATATCTAGACCTTCCTGGCACGCTTGATCATGATGCTGCGGCTGTCCGTGTACTCGTCGGTTACGGGAAGCAGGCACACCCTCATGTCCAAGATCTGCCTGTACATGTCGTAGCATGCGTATGCGTCCTTGGCCGCGTAGGCTATGTATGCTAGATTCAGAGGTACCTCCCACATGTTCAGGTCGTCTTCTTTCATGTTGGCGTATCAGGGGTCGATGATGGTCTCAGCTAGGTCAACCACGGAGTCCTTCTCCTGCCCGTTGCTGATGATCTTGTATTGCTTCTGGATGTCGACAAGCTTGTTGCACCAGATGGCCGAATCATCGCGTTCTTCCTTCTCTCCACCATAGCGAAGGTGCAGTCGGCGCTGCTGATGAAACGGGCGAATGCTCCAGAACCTGGTGCAGCCATAGGACTGAGGCGAGGCAGAGCTTCACCGAGTCCGTATCGTTGGTGTACATCACATTCAACTTGGTGCAGCCATAGGACTGAATGGCGAACTCAAAGGGGAACTCCTTGCTGAAGTCCATATCCAGAAGGCTCACACCTCGGATCGCCATTGGAGTCTCTTCGAGTGAACGAGTGTGTAGGCGGCAGCAGCAGTTCGTTTTTCAGCTCTTGGGGAACTGGATTCAACAGTAAGCTGAGTGTGTACAGGCGACAACAGTTACTACCCCTCCGTTGTCCGCTGCACGCCCGACAGAAGGTGCACCCTCGGCCACACGTCGGTTCACGAGCGGGTCTGTATTGGTACTGTAATAACAGGAGTTAGTGGTCACTTTACTTAAATTTAATTAGCTTTAATAGAAATTTATACTTAAAACAAGCAATGCATTCGCTCGTTCTATCAGTGCCACAGGATCAACATGCACAACAATTAGAATTATTATTCTCAGGACGCACACGATCAGCACATTTGTCGCACTTTCACAAAGATAATACTACCAAGTTTGAACTGTTTGTTATGGTTGTTATCCTCTGCATCATCATGCCGTGTTTCCCAGCTTGCAAGATTCAGAACCAACAAATAAGATCCAAATAATAAGTACAACAAAGATGCCTACACATCTCATTAATTCCCAGCTTGCAAGATTCAGAACCAACAAATAAGATCCAAATAATAAGTACAACAAAGATGCCTACACATCTCATTGATTCCCAGCTTGCAAGATTCAGAACCAACAAATAAGATTCAAATAATAAGTACAACAAAGATGCCTACACATCTAACTGATTCCCAGCTTGCAAAATTCAGAACCAACCCATTAGAGCCTTTTGATAAAGTGAATATCGGGATTATATCCATCTTGGCTAGCCATGTCATACAATCGAAGAACTTGGCGAATGCTCTTGACCGTCACAACATCTGTAGTTGAGTATTCCTGTTTGCACAGTGCATATAATAAAGAGCATGATTACTATAATACTGGCACTAGTGGAAGTCAACCTGCAGCTCCACTCGATGATTCAATTCATGCCACTTTTTCTGCAGTTCACCTGAAATGAAGCAAAGATTGCATCATTCAGCTCCGACTCATCTTGCAAAGGCTAATACAATGTTGCACGAGATTACCAGCAGAATTTGACGGAGATTTTGGAAAATCCAATCACCATTTTGTGCAGTTCTACCAAAATTGAGAGATGTTGCCCATGTGACATTTTAGTTGAACTGCACAAGACACTCATTCCAAAAAAGTGTTTGTGCAATTCACCAAAAGGTCACAATAGCAACAAGGTGAAATGGATATCCCTATCTGCACAAAAAGATAGAAAGTAAACAGTTGCTGGTCAATAAGAATATATGAAACATATACAAAATGAAAAGAAGCATCTTAATTATGTTCATGGCAATCAGGCAAGGACAATAGAAATTTTAAAACGTCAGCAATGCTTCATGTTACCAGAAGCATTACGATCAACAATGAGATTCCTCAAATATGGGATTACTTTAATGGTGGCATTGCTTGTTTACCAGACACAGTAAATCAACATCACCTAAAGAGTTGGTTTAAGGGCATGGGACCGTGGGGACACCAGGACACTCAGTAGCGTAAAGGAGCAACTTACTTATCATACTGGGGAAAACAGTAGGAGTGCCATTTGTAACACAGTTTAATTGCATCTTATCACTGGAGGCATTCGATTAACAATAACACTGATTAGACATGTCCCTAAGGTAACAGTGTGATCGCTTCATTTTACATGCGCCCTTACATTAACAACAGCAAAAGGTTGGTATAAGGCCATGCGACAGTGGACGCATCAGCACAATGTACCTACAAGGAGGCATAAAGTGGTGATGTCGAGTTTGTTCATGCTATGTGAGGGCAGCAAACCTAATCCTGGGGACCTTGTACTATGTGAGGGCAGCAAATCTAATCCTGGAGACCTTTTACTATGTGAGGGCAGCAAATCTAATCCTGGAGACCTTTTACTATGTGAGGGCAGCAAATCTAATCCTGGAGACCTTTTACTATGTGAGGGCAGCAAATCTAATCCTGAGACCTTTTACTATTTGAGGGCAGCAAATCTAATCCTGGAGACCTTTTACTATGTGATGGCAGCAAATCTAATCCTGGACATACTCTGTTGACTTGTCCACCAGCCGCCACTTTCTATCCTTTTTTCAACCAATAATAGATCTGTTCCTTATCCAGTTTGTACTGCGTTTTCCCATTATTTCCCTTTTCAACCAAGAGATCGGTTGGGTATCCGGTGTCTACTACTTTCACCATATTATTTCCTCTTTGAATCAAGTCCTAGATTCATGCTACAACTTTCCCCCTTTCTTCGTTGTTTGAACAAAGCCCTAGATTCGAATGCATGAAGTAGCTTTACCTCTAATAATACTAAAAATTTAGGTGGCTTTGGAAGAGCTGATGGGAGTAGAAAAAGATGCACATGCAGACACGTGGGGAGCTGGGGCAGTAGAGCAAGGCCGCTTTCGAAGAACTTATACCTGAGGGTTGCCGGGATGTCGGCGGCGGCAGGTCGGATTTGCGGACAATACGACAGGGAGGAAGAAGGGTCGGAGGACCTCCCGAGCCGGCGCTGTGACGGAGAGAACGGCACGGGCAGAGGATCGGGCCCCTCCGGCAGCTGTGGGTTTCCTCCCTCGGCGGCGATGACCGCATGAACGATGCACCTTTTAGTCCTCTACACACACCGGCCGAAGGGATCCGGCCGGATCTGTGACCAGCGATGAGAAGAGAGAAAATGTCTCTACCGCTGCCTTGTTTATATCTGGAGAGGATGAGAGAATGAAGAGAGCAACCCTAGTAAAGCAAGCGCTCAGGCCCCTGCGTCCATATATAGTGGAGTGATTATCTTTTTTCTCTCCACAACAAGCGTTTCAATTTGTGTACGTGGCATTAAAGAAAAGAAACTCTCTATTTAAGGTGACTACTGTATGACTCCTACTTACTACTAGTAGTACTACAGTATTGTTCACTTGTGCTCCCCGCCCCTCCATTCATTGAACAACCCCACGGGTGAATAAACATACAGTAAGTACTGTATTTATATAGAATGAACAAGCTCGAACTATTTTCGCGTAGTTAAAAGTTGAGGGCGGGCTTTTCCCGGGCAGTACGCGCGACAGTTTTCGGGTAGGCGGTTTGACAGAGAGGCGAGGAGGGTGAGCGAGTGGGGCTGTGCGATTTGACGGCGCGTTACTGCTGGAAAGACTTATGATATGACCACTCACTATAGTCATGAATTACTAGCGCTCCGACCGGGGTGATGCCCCCCTTCCATTCCGCGCTCTAATCTGGTGCATGACACGTCGACCCGGATGCTGGCTCTCCCACATGTCGGAGTAGTAAGAAGGAGCAAAGAATGATGCGGTTTATACTAGTACTATACTACTCCCTCCGTTCCTAAATATAAGTCTTTGGAGAGATTTCACTATGGACCACATACGGAGAAAAATGAGTGAATCTACACATAAAATGCATCTATATACATCCGTATGTGGTCCACAGTGAAATATCTACAAAGAATTATATTTAGGAACGGAGGGAGTACTACTCAGGTCGGAGGAGTGCAAACCACGACAGCCCAGTGAACCAGCAGTGCGAACCACAGTATGTTGGGGAACGTAGCAGAAATTCAAAATTTTCTACGCATCACCAAGATCAATCTATGGAGTAATCTAGCAACGAGGGGAAGGGGAGTGCATCTACATACCATTGTAGATCGCGATGTAGAAGCGTTGCAAGAACGCAGATGAGGGAGTCGTACTCGTAGCGATTCAGATCGCGGTTGATTCCGATCTAAGCGCCGAACCACGGCGCCTCCGCGTTCAACACACGTGCAGCCCGGTGACGTCTCCCACGCCTTGATCCAGCAAGGAGAGAGGGAGAGGTTGGGGAAGACTCCGTCCAGCAGCAGCACGACGGCGTGGTGGTGGTGGAGGAGCGTGGCAATCCTGCAGGGCTTCGCCAAGCACCGCGGGAGAGGAGGAGGAAGAGGGGTAGGGCTGCGCCATGAGGGAGGTGTTCTCTCGTGTGTATGGCAGCCCCAAACCCCCACTATATATTGGGGAAAGGGAGGGGCTGCTCCCCCATCTAGGGTTCCCCCCCAAGGGGTGCGGCCAGCCCTAGATGGGGCTTGGGGGGCGGCCAAGGGGGGGGGAGAGAGGGGGGCGCCCCACTAGATGGGCCTTAGGCCCATCTGAGCCTAGGGTTTCCCCTTTCCCCCCTTCCTGCGCCCTGGGCCTCTTGTTGGGGGGCGCACCAGCCCACCTGGGGCTGGTCCCCTCCCACACTTGGCCCATGCAGCCCTCTGGGGCCGGTGGCCCCACCTGGTGGACCCCCGGGACCCTCCCGGTGGTCCCGGTACATTACCGATAGCACCCGAAACTTTTCCGGTGACCAAAACAGGACTTCCCATATATAAATCTTTACCTCCGGACCATTCCGGAACTCCTCGTGACGTCCGGGATCTCATCCGGGACTCCGAACAACATTCGGTAACCACATACAAACTTCCTTTATAACCCTAGCGTCATCGAACCTTAAGTGTGTAGACCCTACGGGTTCGGGAACCATGCAGACATGACCGAGACGTTCTCCGGCCAACAACCAACAGCGGGATCTGGATACCCATGTTGGCTCCCACATGTTCCACGATGATCTCATCGGATGAACCACGATGTCGGGGATTTAATCAATCCCATATTCAATTCCCTTTGTCTATCGGTATGTTACTTGCCCGAGATTCGATCGTCGGTATCCTGATACCTTGTTCAATCTCGTTACCGGCAAGTCTCTTTACTCGTTCCGTAACTCACATCATCCCGTGATCAAATCCTTGGTCACATTGTGCACATTATGATGATGTCCTACCGAGTGGGCCCAGAGATACCTCTCCATTTACACGGAGTGACAAATCCGAGTCTCGATTCGTGCCAACCCAACAGACACTTCCGGAGATACCTGTAGTGCACCTTTATAGCCACCCAGTTACGTTGTGATGTTTGGTACACCCAAAGCATTCCTACGGTATCCGGGAGTTGCACAATCTCATGGTCTAAGGAAATGATACTTGACATTAGAAAAGCTCTGAGCAAACGAACTACACGATCTTGTGCTAGGCTTAGGATTGGGTCTTGTCCATCACATCATTCTCCTAATGATGTGATCCCGTTATCAATGACATCCAATGTCCATGGTCAGGAAACCGTAACCATCTATTGATCAACGAGCTAGTCAACTAGAGGCTTACTAGGGACATGGTGTTGTCTATGTATCCACACATGTATCTGAGTTTCCTATCAATACAATTCTAGCATGGATAATAAACGATTATCATGAACAAGGAAATATAATAATAACCAATTTATTATTGCCTCTAGGGCATATTTCCAACACGGTAGCCCAGTGAACCAGCAGTAGAAAACAATGTGGTGATATGGCCATAAAAACAATGTGCTACGGTCCACACTGTAGCATGCACAGTAACACTCCTCTTTGTTTGGATCCCTGAGTTAGAGCTAGTTTGGGTTGAAATAGCCTCAAATTATCGAAACAAGAGGGGTTAGTTTGAGCTAGTTTGCTCTAACCCAGCTAAAAAAACTAGCCTGGTGGAGAGGTTCTAATTGGGTTAGTTATCCTCAGGGCCACTAAAAGAGAACTAAAAAAATCTCCCCTGCCCGCACCAGATCACTCCCCCGCTCTCGCACGACTCCTCTTTGTTCCCCATAGGGCCGCTCGCCCTCTCTCTCCTCCGGCCGCCCTCTCCTTCTGGCCTCCGCCGCCCTACTCCGGCCGCCCTCTCCCTCCGGCCTTCGAAGGTCGCCCCGCTCCCCCTTCACCAGTCGTTTTTCTCCCTCTGTCGTGCGCAGCGGCGGCGCATCTACCAGGGAGGTCGCGAGAGGGGTGAGTTTGTTCGTTCCTTCTCTGTCTCACGGCCATATCATTGATCTTGCTTGCTCTAGCGCTAATTCTGATTTGGAAAAGTAGATCTTGATCAAACTTGGTATAGATTTGTGGTGCACACATGGAATTGTTTGATGCTGCTTGAGGAGGTAATAAATCTTTCTAGAGGCCCAAAGATTCACGTCACCTTTCTAGGTATTTCAATTTCAGGCTTGCATTATTTCTAGAGGCCCAAAGATTCAGTTCAGCTTTCTAGGTATTTCAATTTCAAGCTTGCATTATTTCTAGAGGCCCAAAGATTTAGTTCACCTTTCTAGGTATTTCAGTTTCAGGCTTGCATTATTTCTAGAGGCCCAAAGATTCAGTTCACCTTTCTAGGTATTTCACTTTCAGGCTTGCATTATTTCTAGAGGCCCAAAGATTCAGTTCACCTTTCTAGGTATTTCAGTTTCAGGCTTGCATTATTTCTAGAGGCCCAAAGATTCAGTTCACCTTTCTAGGTATTTTAGTTACAGGCTTGCATTATTTCTAGAGGCCCAAAGATTAAGTTCCCAGTCGGCGGCAAGCGGCCCTGCTACCCATGCCGGTGTCGACCTCAACTCGCAAGGGCCGACATCGGAGGGGTTCCCGGGGCTTGGGCTCTACAGAGCCTTCCTCCAGAGCGACGATGGCGAGCTCCTCCCTCGGTGCGTGAGGGGCTCCGGGCTCCCTCCCTATCGTGAATGACTTCCGTGATGAGTTAGCTCATTCTTTGTTTCATGAAGTGTTTTTTTTTATTTTGTGAAGCTTGATTGACGACTTGTATGTTTAAGTGGGATATCTCATTTGTATGGAGAAAGTAAAAATTATCATGTTTTGCATGCTTGATTTGTATAGATGGTTCGTTTATGTCAATTGTGAGCGGGAGGAGGCCACTGAAGAGCCGGCCACACCAAGAGGGTGCTTGGATCCATGGGACTTATTTTAGTCTGACTAAAAATAGTCTCTTTAAGAGGCTAAAGTTCCAAGCACCCTTGACTAAAGAGGGGCTAAAACTAGTCTTGAGACTAAATTTTTTTAGTCAGGGGTACCCCTACTAAAATGTGGATTAGTCCTCTCTCTCCTCATTTAACTCCTCTCCTTTAACACAGGCGAGTTCTGGATTGGAGGGTTTGGAGGATAATGAATGCTCATTAACTTGATTTTAGTCTCTTTAGTATTTGGATCCAAGCATGGGTGAGGCTAGCAAGTTTTAGTCCCACTACTTTTAGTCATGGAACTAAAACGTATCCAAGCACCCTCCAAATCCAGCAGGAAATAGGGTCCAAAGTAGTCAAATGATTGAGATAGAGCATTTATTGTCAATCTAACCCTGCCATCCATACACCTCTTTGGTTTAGAGTTAGTTCAGGGTTAGAATCTAACTCTAACCTCTAACTGAGTTAGAGTTCTCCTCGTCTCGGTTCATCGCCATCATACTTTCCCCATTCCTGTGTTTTCAGTATCCTGCGATTCAAAGAGGCCCTTTTTTTGCGGGAAAAATCAAAGAGGCCCTTAGCCTGGTTTCACTCCGGTCATTTTTTATAAACGTGTTATGTCCAAAATTTAATGAACGTGCTCCGGTTTCATGTAGTAATTCATTCATTTATTTATTCTTCTGCGGGGGGTTTGCATGTAATTCGTGAGGTCTGAAATGTAAAGTACCCCGGCATATGCTCCGAGTCGTGCATGCACTACGACCCAGATGCTCTATGTCCCACATGTCGGCGAATGGGAGCACGTGGAAATAGCCTAGGAGTACATATAGGAGGATAAATGCGTGAAATAATATGTACTGTGAAGCGTAGCCGTGGTTCAAAAATGAGACCTAAAGTGATGACAGCTATAGATCACACGCACCCAACTAGTGGTACTAGACATACGACTAATTTTTCCCTCAAAAAAAAGAGGCATGAGTGCTCAGTACTCCTATTCTATAAACACGAGTCCCATCTGACAACAACGTCCGTGCTACAGCTAGCTCTCCTCCCTCGTTTCTCTCTTCTAATTCTAAACTCGGCCGACGCCCGGTGGGCGGGGTGGGTTTGCTCAACTGCGGCCCCACCTCACAGTGAAAACGTTACGACTGGAATAAAAATGCCATATACTCCCTCCGTTCATAAATATAAGCCTTTTTAGATACTATTTCAAATGGAATACAACATACAAATGTATGTAGACATAGTTTAGAGTGTAGATTCACTCATTTTGCTCCGTATGTAGTAGTCACTTGCTGGAATCTTTAGAAAGACTTATATTTGGGAACGGAGGGAGTACTATACTAATAAAACATTAAGGCCACGAGGCGATGCAGTGCTGGTTACAGGAGGCAAGAAGAGTTCGTCACCATGGAGGCCGATGAGGGTGGCAGGCAATGAGGAGCCTGGGCGCGCGGGCTGGAGCAGTACGGCAAGGTCGTCCGCGCGCTTCTTGACGGCGGTGAACTTGCGGATGGAGTTGACCATCATGTCGTCCATGCGAGAGGCGAAGCCGGCATCGGCGAGGGCTACGATGCCTGCGGCCGCCAGCACCGTCTGGAAACGCTGCGCGGTGCGGGGCCGTAGGCCGGCGCCTTGGATGATTTGGCACAACCGACTGCCGCTCACGTCCATCGCCTCCATAGGTGCTTGTGGCTTCTGGTCACTTGGTCTTGGATTGGAGTGAGCAGTGTTGCGCAGAGACTTGGGAGTAGATGGATTGGAGTGGTGGGGCGCCTTTATTATATGAGAGTCCAAACTCTGTTGCATTCACATCGTGCTGGCTCTATTCTGCTTCTCCAATTAATTCCCTCTGCATGTAATTGAGGATGCATCATTGACCGTTCAACGTCTCGGGAACCGCTACCCTCTCCCTCCTTGGCATTCAAGCACCTATGGACCCGTCGACGACGAGGTGCCTATGGTGACTTCGTAAATTTCAAGATGATAGTGCCGTGCGTGTGTGCGTTCATAGGGGTGAGTGTATGCGCGTGTATATGAGCGCTTGCGTCTGTACTGTGTAAAAAAAAACATAAATGCGTGTCAGAAAGAGACTAGTCAGTATACTCAATATTGTGCACCTCGGAGAGGAAAACGATAGAACTAGTACGTATTTATTTACGGTGCAGATTCACTCATTTTGCTCCATATGTACTCCGTCTCGGTGTAGTCTAGTCACTTGTTGAAATCTCTAGAAGGGCAAATACTCCTTTCTGGTTTACAGGGCTATACTAGCAAGTAGTTGTACGTACTAGTACAATAGTGGGCTCACATAGCAATTTTGTCTCATGCAAGAGCCTGACTATATGCGTGCTCCAATGTTCGCAACTGCAACGTTCGGTTTGCGCTTGGCTCTTCGCCTCTTCGAGAAGACGAACAATGATGTTACTACTACTGCTTCTACAGTGTCGAATCCATTGCTGCATGTACGTCCACCGCGAGCGGGACGGATAGCTTATTGTAGAAGTACTACTAAGCAAAAGCCTGTCCTCGTTTGCGAGCAACCGCGCGCATGGGTGAGGGAGAAGGCGTGTAGTAAAATCAAGCTTCTCCTCGTTGTACGAGTTGATGCGACACATCATAGCACTGGCCCCACATGCTTGCCTCTAAACTTGGCTGAAAGACCCGCAGTGTACAATATATTTGCTGCAACCTCTAACATTTACCCACCACAAATTAAAATATATGTGGCCGTATGCATCGTTCTGATGCAGAGGCCGGGGAGTCCCCCCTTTTCGAAAAAAACAAATTAAAATATATATTCCTGTCTTGACCAGATGAGCGTGCAAACTACAATCACCAGGGTGTCAGGTAGGGCCAGAAGACTATTTTAATTTTTTCTAAAAACTTCGAGACGGCCACATAGCATGGAGCCGACCCCAACGATTTTAAGCTTACAGGCACGGTACACGCTATCCTAGACTACTCTACACATGAGTCTGCCACACGAGCGTCCGGGCTGCGCTTGGCTCTTCGCCTCTTCGGGAAGTCGAACAATGATGGAGTACTACTGCACTGGAGGAGTACTACAGTACGCTTCTGGCCATCTGACACCGATTGAACTGCTGCATGTCCACCGCATGCGGGAGGGAGAGCGTGTAGCGAAAGCTTCTCCTAGTCTTGCCAGCCACCACGCTCATGGGCGAGGGAGGGACGCTCCTGCCTTTGCGTGTATGACAGGTGGGCCCGACAGGTGTGTGGCCAACCTGTCATACAGCCAAAGGCAGGTGCAGTTAAGTCCGCGAGGGAGAGGATAATCAAACTTCTCGTCGATGTACGAGTTGACACGACACATCAAAGCACTGCACTCGATATATTTCAATAATTTGCGTTTATCGATGCATTAATTACAACGCATGCATGCATGCCGTGACTCTCCTTTTGATACTTGCATGTGTTGATTTATTGCACCTTGAAGTAGTATAAAATATGTGACGGTAAAGCTTTGTAATACCCCGACCCAAGTCGAGAGATGGTTGTGCACGATGAGGGCGAGATCATGCAGACCGAACAGGACCCGACGATGGAGCTCCCTAAGGTCTCGATGGACCTCACCGTGCTCCACTGCCCCTTGTGCCTCCGCCCCTTGACGCCTCCAGTGTATGAGGTTCGATGGAGGTCAAAGGGCTCTCCTCCCGATAAGCACGCGCAGGGGTCAGATCGCACGCCAGATTTTCCTTTTTCTCTCTTAAATCTCAGTCAAGTGAGACATAGCCACGCCATTAAACAGAGGCTCGGGCGCCATTAATGGAGACCTTGGGAGAGAGGTGGACGGCAGATGGAGGTCAAAGGGCTCTCCTCCCGATAAGCACGCGCAGGGGTCTGATCGCACGCCTCTCGTACTCAAATAGCTACCCTGCATGGCGCCTCCTAGCTAATAAAAAATGGGGATGCGTGGCAGCACGTAAATGGTACTAGTAAGTAGAACGCCCACGGTTTCAATGATACTTGTGTTTCCCATTGTAACGTGACAACACTTGTTCCAAAATGACTTTGCTGATTGTTAATGTGTGCGCCTTCGCAAATCGGACTGCAAATTTACCACAGCATGTTGGTGCCATGTCATGGCACCAAGCCAAGTTTCATTATTTTCATGCGTGTTTTGGATTTACAGGAATTAAAAAACTAAGTTTCTCAATGTTTCCACCCAACCACGACGCCCAGAATTTTGAATTTCATTCCCATTTCTTGCATGGAACCTAGAAATTTAGCTGAGGACACACATGTGATTTTTCAACCAACTTTGGTGCACTGGAACATGTGCTTGTATTTCAAATTTGAATTATGCACACAAAGGTGACACGTTCACTCCCAGAACCACGAGCCTTCTTGAGAGAAGCTCCGATTTGCAACAAGCTTATACCAAAATTTGTTCCCATTCAGCCAAATTTTTTTACCACGGCATGGTACTACCATGACATGGCACCATGCCAAGTTTCATGATTTTAAAACCAAGTTTCTCAATGTTCTTGACCGAGCCACGATGCGCAAATGTTTGAATTTTATTCTCATTTTTTGCATGGGACCTACTCCCTCCTTCCATCTATATAGGGCCTAATGTGTTTTTCAAGATAGCCTTTGACTATTGACAAGATTAATAGCACATGAGATGTATACTATGAAAATTATATTATGGAAGCTCCTTTGACATACAAATTTGAAGGTATGCTTTGTGTAAGTTGCATGTCATATATTATTGCTCTAACGTTTGGTCAAAGTTAGCCTCGAAAAACGCATTAGGACCTATATAGATGGAAGGAGGGAGTAGAAATTCACCCGAGGACACAAATGTGATTTTTCAACCAACTTTGGTGCACGGGAGCATGTGCTTGTAGTTCAAATTTGTATTATGCACATTAAATGACCAAAAACTCAATTAATGTGTAAATAAGGCCAAACGAAGCCGGAATAATTCCAAAAATTAACAGGGCACTCATGTAGTTCTATGTTGCCTTTGTAAATAAACTCAAGGGGGACAACGTATATCGTTTCGCACTCAAAGGTGGCACGTTCCCTCTCAGAAGCACGAGCCTTCTTGAGTGAAGCTTCGGTTTGCAAGAAGCTTATACCAAAATCTGTTCCTATTCGGCCAATTTTTTCACCACAACATGGTAGTACCATGACATGACATCCATGCCAAGTTTCATGATTTTCAGACGTGTTTTGGATTTACAAGAATTTTAAAACCAAGTTTCTCAATGTTTTCGGCCGAGCCACGATGCCCAGATGTTTTAATTTTATTCTCACCTAGAAATTCACCCAAGGACACAAATGTGATTTTTCAACCAACTTTGGTGCACGAGAGCATGTGCTTGTAGTTCAAATTTGACTTATGCACATTAAATGACCAGAAACTCAATTAATGTATAAAAATGACAAATGAACCCAGAATAATTCCAAAATTTAACAGGGCACTAATGTAGTTCTATGTTGCCTTTGTTAAGAAACTCAAGGGGGGCAACGTATATCGTTTCACACTCAAAGGTGGCACGTTCCCTCTTAGAACCACGAGCTTCCAAATCGGCCCAATTTTTTACCACAACATGTTAGTGCCATGACATGACACCATGCCAAGTTTCATGATTTCCAAGCGAGTTTTGGATTTACATGAATTTAAAATCAAAGTTTCTCGATGTTCTCGGCCGAGTCATGACACCCAGATGTTTGAATTTCATTCTCATTTCTTCCATGGGACCTAGAAATTCAACCAAGGACACTCATGTGATTTTTCAACCCACTTTGGTGCACCGGAGCATGTGCATGCAATTCATATTTAGATTATGCACATTAAAAGTCCAGAAACTCAATTAATATATTAAAAGGCCAAATGAACCCGAAATAATTCCAAAATTTAACAGGGCACTCATATAGTTCTATGTTGCCTCTGTAAATAAAATCAAGGGGGAGGCAGCGTATATCGTTTCGCACACAAAGGTGACACGTTCCCTCTCGGAACCACGAGGCTTGTTGAGAGAATCTCCGGTTTTGCAAGAGGCTTATACCAAAACTTGTCCCAATTCAGCCAAAAATTATACGTATGAAAACAGGGTTTAGATTATCCCAAACATCTCGCTACCTAGACCAATAATGTACTATGATTTGAATTCAACATAAAATGGATACAAATATTTGAATTCGAGAGCGTATGGTACATGTAGTTCATAGTGAAATATGATTACTGCTATATGTATGTTTTTTGTTATCAAGATAATATTTAAATTATTGTATAACTTGACAACAATCGTATTCAAATAAGGAAAATTGATTCAAATTTAGTCCATATGGTAGACGACAATATATATGTTCACATGGTGGAGTAAAATGTTCATATATGATGGAAGATCAAAATGTACGACTACATCAATTATAAACCGCAAGGTCACCTAACGATATATTCGAATTCAACATAATGTGGATTCAAAAATTGAAATTCGAGATCATGGCATCTGTAATCATATAAAAAGGGACATTACTCTTTCTTTGGTGGGAATTGATTTGTTTTTTGTTGTTGTTGAGGGAAGTGCGAATCGATTTGGTACTGTGCAGGGTAATCTTCTTCTCCCGATTTTTTTTTACATTTTTCTTTTAGTTTTTTCAATGGCATCTATAGCAATATAGTAAAAGGGGACATGACTCCCTTGTGTCTTGTATGAATTGTCTTTTTACACGTTAAGTTTGTTCTGCCGAACAAGGAATCCACACCTTGTTATCCCGAAATTTTCAAGCTCGAGTATCTTTTGTCTCACCTGCTTTGAAACTCCCGCTTCTTCAACCCACGCCGCGCCTTGTTATCCTGAAATTTGGACGCGCGCGAGAACTCCCTCCTCATCAGAAATCACTCCCGCAGCCCAGACACGCGAAATCCCCCTTCTACCCCTCAGCCAGAAATGAAGCTCCATGTCGCGGTGTCAAAACCGGTGGGGGTACGCTGGTAACTTACCCTACATTTTGGCAAGCGCGTCCCTAAGCTTGGCTCCCCCTCCCCCTTCGCCCCCCATTCGTACACCGAGGCCGCCAAAACCCGCGAAACCCCACGCTCCTCCGTCGGCCTCCCGACCGCCGCCCAGCCGGAGACTCTTCCCCGACTACGTCGTCCACCGCAACAGCTCGTCGTCCCTCATCCACCGCACCGGATGAGGATCCGTTGTCGATCTCGTCGTCCCGCCGGATCAGCCGCCCCGTCCTCCACCTCCAAGGAGCTGCCCGACGTTCGCCTCGTCTATCGCGCCACCTCAATCCCCACAGCGCCGTCTTGACCTGCCCCACCGGAACCG
The DNA here is from genome assembly GCF_002575655.3 of Aegilops tauschii subsp. strangulata. Lineage (NCBI taxonomy): Eukaryota > Viridiplantae > Streptophyta > Magnoliopsida > Poales > Poaceae > Aegilops > Aegilops tauschii. Next base: position 536,801,641 of record NC_053036.3, on the reverse strand, counting down.
CAGCACCCTCACCAATTCTTTCGATGAAGCCGAAGCCAACTCGGCGCCACCAAGGAGGTTCTACACTCACCGCTGCATTTTATCTTTTATTCGATCTCACGGGGCTGCCGGTGCTCGATACCGAGCAGACATGGTGTGTCTCCATCGACGGCGCCGTCGCCGGCCACATCATCCACGACGTCTCTCCCCATGTCGTTGCTTCCTCGGCGGCGACTTCCACAACGGCACTAGCTGCAGCTGCTCCGGCTCTCGCTCGCGCTGCAGCTCTATTCTTGCTGTCGGTCGCGCTGCTCCTGCTTTCGTTTGTGCTGCTGCTCTGCTCTTGCTCTCGCTTGCGCTGCTGCTGCTGCTGCTGCTGTACGACCTCCGGCAGCTACAGGAGTTGCTGCTTTAGCACTCGCTCGCGATGCTACTGCACGACTTGCTCTCTGCTAGTGCGTTCCCTGCTCGAGCGTCTGCTGATTTAGATCACTGCTTCTCTGCTACTAGTGCTCGAACGCCCTAAACATCTATTGCAATGCTTTGTTACTAGTTCAATCAGTTTCGATAGTAAAATTCAGTTTCGACTGTGAAGTTCATTTTCTTCAGTTAAGTTCAGAGTGAACAGTACTTACAGCATATGTCCGAGCGGCCGTGGTGCGGCTGATACGTTTTACATCTAGCACTTTTTGGTGATGTATTTTACATCATCTATTGCAGATGATATTAGGGTCCCACTTCAGATTAACGTTGTCTGTCTTGTCATGCTTCAGCCTCATCGCCGTACACCTTAGCAGAGCTGCTCCAACGACGGAACCGTCCATCGCAGCAGAGCAGTACCCTCGGCGCCGTTTCCAGAGGCCTCGGATCTTCTTCCCCACCTCCGACAGTCACACCAGCATCATCACCATCCTCCACGTCCAACCCAATGATGCCGAGGTCCACAAGGCTATGCCAAAGAGGTTGTACACTCGTCGCATCACTTTGTTTCTCAATTCCTCTGTTCTTCCAATTCATGTGAGCCAAACACCCAGGTTGACTGAAATCCTATGTTTCCAAATGCTCTGTTTTGCACGTGCATTCCTATCCTATTCCTGTGTTTTTCCTGTCCCTGCGTTTATAGAATCCTCCAATTCTAAGGAGCCCTTACAGATTTACTTCATTTTCAGATAGGCGTCAAAGAAAACTCTGTGCGTTATGTCTTGCTCCTGCCGTGCCGTCATCCACCCCACCTGAGGTGCACCATCGACAGAAGCGTTCCCTGCAGCAGAGATTCCCCCTGCAGACTTCCTTTCGTCGCCTCAGATCATCTTCCCCGTTGCCGGCAGCCACGGCAACTGCATTACCATCATCGACTGAGCAGATGAACCTGAGGACTACACAGTTCCGGAAGAGAGGTTGCAGTCTTTCGTGTTTGCTTACGTTATACATCGGTTATTATTACCTGCTACTTTATCGTTCAATCTTGAGTTTTGAATTGCCCATGGGCCTCATATCGAGCTAGCAACGAATAGTATCTGTCTACTATCTGATTCATCTGGGGTCTTCTATGTGGTTCATGTTGGGTGGGCAACAAACAATAGATGATCCATTGTCTATCTTTTTAAACTGAAGCTATAATCTACCTGCTATCATTAGTTTTGGATCCATCCACTCGTTTGCTACCATCAGTCTTGATTTTTGCATGCACCCCTTAGGCCTTACAAAATCTAACAATTTTTTTATTATGCATGTCAGATATTGTACACAATCGTACTGAACATGTAGAGAAAAAGAGAAGACCGTTGCGTGCGAATATAATGTCATGCAGACGCCGCTCCATGGTGGGCGAAGTGCCCCCCTCCTGCATTTCCAGATTGTATTCCAGAGGAAGATAACTGTTCAGATGGAGATTCAGAAGGAGCCGACCATGCCTGTATACCACCTGAGGTGTTTGCTCTAACCTGGCATGCTGATGTTGGTCATATCATGCATATGGCACCTTGCATTGCTTACATTATACATCTTATATGTCATCAGCTTAGTTTAGATTTGCTTTGTGTGAATGCCACCTGTTTGGTTTCTATATCATACTCCCACCATTCCTAAATATTTGTCTTTGTAGAGATTTCAACAAGTGACTACATACGGAACAAAATGAGTGAATCTACACTCTAAAATATGTCTATATACATCCGTATGTGGTAGTCCATTTGAAATCTCTAAAAAGAAAATATTTAGGAACGGAGGGAGTATATGAGAATTATGCAATGCCATCTTCTTTAGCCAGGCATCATATACGTGAATCATGCAATGCCATCCTGTTTAGCCAGTCATCGTATATGTGAATTGTATTGTGCCATATTTTTTCCATAATGTATTCCATTTGTCAACAATGTTTATACATTCATCTACTCTTCCTGTGCATCAGCCATTTGAGTCGGTCATGGGAAAATCTGGAGTGAAAACAAGGTCTTCTGAGCAGTCAGTGCTACCTGTCGATGCAGATTTCTTGCTGGTTACAGATAGCTCCTCAGAGGAGGATTCAGAGAGAGATGACCAGTCGTATTCCCCCCGAGGTGCATGCTCTAACTTGGCTGGGTTATATTGCTCATATCATGCATATGGTGTCTTGCATTGCCATGCCATCTGCTTAGATTAGACATGCTTTGTGTGAATGCCTCCTGTTTGCTTTCTATATCAGATATGTGAATTATGCAATGCCATGTTTTTCAGCCAGTTATCATATATGTGAATTATGCACCGCCATGGAGCCAGGCATCATATATGTGAATTATCTCATGCCATCTTTTTTTCATTACGTATTCCATTTGTCGACAATCTGTGTATATTGAACTACTCTTCATGTGTATCAGCCATTTGAGCCGGTTATGGAAAAATCTGGAGTGAAAACAAGGTATTCAGTGCAGGCAATGGTACCTGTTGAAGCATATGTCTCGATGGTTACAGGGAGCTCCTCAGAGGAGGATTCAGAGACAGATGACCAGTCCGATATCCCACCTGAGGTGTATGCTCTAAGTTGCAATGTTTATATTTCTCATATGATGCATATGGTGTCTTGCATTGCTTAGTTTAGACATCATATGCACAATATTGAATTCTATCTGCTTAGTTTAGAGATCATACATGCGAGTGCCAGCTGCTTAGTATATGAATCAATTATGTCAATTATATCATGCCATCATGTATACTTAGACAACATGTATGTGAATTATTTCATCCCAACCTATTTTAGAAAGACATCATATAGTTTTGTCATGTCATCCTGTTTAGGTACTCATCATATGTTGAATTATGCCATTATATCCTGTTAAGTTATCCATCATATGAAACTGTGTCATGCTATCCTGTTTAGTTAGGCATCATATATGTGAAATTGTGTCATGCTGTCCTGTTTGGTTAGACAACATATATGTGAATTACCACATCTGTCTATCATACAATGTCTGTACGTTCAATTTCTTTTCTTGTTTATCAGCCATTTGAATTGGAGGGGGTGATGGCAGTATCTAAGGGAGCAAAAACCCGTTCTTCACAAAAGACAGTGCTACCCGTCGATGCAGATAGAACCATGGTTGTACTGGCCCACAAACTAGCCCCACCACACATAATCGAGACTCTTCCAGATTGCACACTTACACCGTTGGGCAGAGAACCAGCTACAACCCAGCTAACCGCAACCCCAGCAGATAGTAACCCACTTATAGTTGACAAAGCACCATGTCCACCACAGAGTACCCCCACACGAGCAGTTTGTAAAGCTACTGCAGTGCCCAAAGCACGAAGACCACCACAACTAAACCAAACTCCACGTTTAAAGCAGAAGAGCAACTGTTCTCAGGTCAGATTCCGTAGCTATGGTCCATACTCCTTTGCTGTTGCATCACTGTATTTACTCATACCAACTACTTTCGAATTTGAAGGATCCAATTGAAACTCCAATGGCGCAACGGGTATGTTTTAAACCTATTTCTTTAACTGGATTGCTGTTCTAACTTCTTGCTCTATGTTGATTTCAGTTTAAGTTGTATAAACAGTTATGTTCTCATGTGATGCACATTACAAGTGCTGCCAATGCTGTGTAGTTTCTCACACTTATATTCTGTCTATGCTGCTTTGTCTTAAAAATATATGAGTTGAACTGTGTCTCTATCTTGATTAGGGAACATAAACTAGAATGATATGGACAATACAGTGACCATAGTACATAGATATATGTTTGTTTCATGCTGTTATCCTGTCCACCTTACTACTGAACCGGTTTACCAAAATGAGTTTCGTATACTACAAGCTAAACCTGTGATGTGTCTGCTTGTTTCTCTTGTAGTATGCAAATAGAATATTGGAGAAGAGCACCCCACTATGCAATGGTAGAGAAAGTAATGCAGATAAGGTTCAAGATAGTGAGACAACCCTGTTGGTCTCCAAGAAAGGTGATAAAAACAATCTTGTAGACAGTGAGAAAACCCCACAGTCCTGCGTTGATGTAGTGTTCGAGTTACCGGCCAGTACCGCTGGCACAAGCTCTTCGAACTCGCTACCTGAATCACTTCAGCTTCTTTAGTCTCAGCTACAAGCTGAAAGGCATCAGTCAGCTGTGCTGCGGCAAGAAGCCGAAGGACTGAGGAAGTCCCTGCAGAATTCAGATGCGTACTTTCTTGTGCAACAGCAAGCGCTGGAGGACTTAAGCGCCAAACAAGAGAAAGTTAATAAGCTTGCTAAGCATCTTGCCAGCATTATGGGTACCCAGGATATTGTTTCTTGAACTCTTCTGAAGTGGTTTCAGTTCTGGACTTGTTTTGCTGCGGCATTTATATGCTGCTTTGTTCCCTATATTTGCACTGGTGGCGAACTTTGGTGGCCAGTGGATGTAATATGTGTAATAGCCGTGATAGCCTAGCATAAGTTGCTTGCTTATTTATTTCCTTGTTGTCTTGTTTATTTGTTTGCTTGTAGTCAGTGCAGTTCTTTTTCCGCGGTTTGCTAGTGGCTGCAATAACCTATTTTTTAAAACTAGGCCACAATAACCATGGGCTAATATTTACTGTAGTGACACTGGGCCTCCTACGGGCCGTAGAAACAGTGGGCCTCCTACAGGCCGTAGAAACAGTGGGCCTTCTACGGGCCGTAGAAACAGTAGGCCTTCTACGGGCCGTAGAAACAATGGGCCTTCTACAGGCCATAGAAACAATGGGCCTTCTACGGGTCGTATCATCAATGGGCCTTATACGGGCCGTATGATCGATTGGCCAAACATGGGCCAATAACAGGCCGCATTATGGCCATAAACGAGCTAGAGTTGGAATCGTCCGTTCATGGGCCGACCATAACGGGCCATCGTTAATAGGCCGTATTTGATGACGCTATGAAAACGGCCCAACGTATTAACGGACCACAAACGGGCCGACTGTAACCACGGGCTGAATTTGGCCCACAAGCAGAAAATGACAGTAACGGGCCGTAAGTAAATGAATGCTGGAAAGATAACATGGGCTGGAAACGGCCCAACAGAATAACGAGCTGTTAATGGGTATAAAGTGATACACTGTTCATTACGGGCCAGTTTCACCACTGGCCGTTAATGGGTGTAAAGTGATACACTGTTCATTACGGGCCAGTTTCACCACGGGCCATTAATAGGCCAAGAGTTACATAGGGCCTCATATGGGCCGAAAGACATCATGGGCCATACATGGGCCAGAAGTGAAAACGGGCTGGAATCATATTGGATGGTCCAGATGACGCTACTGGGCCTAATTCGGATAGGGCGTAACGGGCCTTGGGTTAGCGGGCTGTAAATGGGCTATATGCGAACAGGCCGTTAACAGACTTTCCATGGGCCGGGCCGCCACCTTTTGACCAAGTCAAACGGGCCGGCCTTTTCACAGGAATGGGCCTCTGTTGGGCCGTGCCACGTGTCGACGTATCATAGGCGCCTTCTGTCCAATGAGTGGATGACATCTGTCCCAACGATGAGCCAACACGTGTTTCCTCCAGCCAATGATGATTTTACACGTGGAAAATCCCCATTGGTCGGGGCTGTTAACGGGTTATCGGATCCAAAACCCGACCCGATAGCTTAACGGCGTTACGTTACAGTCGATGCCACGTGTCGGTCACCCTTGACGAAAGCACTTCTGTGACGCGCGATTTATCGTCATGGAAGTGCACACTTCCGAGATGATAATTTTGGTAATGTCATGGAACACTTCTACGACAGCACAGGTATGACTATCTTGATTCTGTCATAAAATCGTCATGGATGTACATGCATGACAAAAAACGTGACCTACTGTGACAAACACGTATCATCACGGAAGTGTATTTTTTTGTAGTGAATAGCCCAACAGATTGATTGGAAAGAATAACTTTGAGGTGGTTTCGTACCCTACCATAATCTCTTCGTTTGTTCTCCGCTATTAGTGACTTTGGGGTGACTCTTTGTTGCATGTTGAGGGATAGTTATATGATCCAATTATGTTATTATTGTTGAGAGAACTTGCACTAGTGAAAGTATGAACCCTAGGCCTTGTTTCCTAGCATTGCAATACCGTTTACGCTCATTTTTATCATTAGTTACCTTGCTGTTTTTTATATTTTCAGTTTACAAAAACCTACATCTACCATCCATATTGCACTTGTATCACCATCTCTTCGCCGAACTAGTGCAGCTATACAATTTACCATTGTATTGGGTGTGTTGGGGACATAGGAGACTCTTTGTTATTTGGTTGCAGGGTTGTTTGAGAGAGACCATCTTCATCCTACGCCTCCCACGGATTGATAAACCTTAGGTCATCCACTTGAGGGAAATTTGCTACTGTCCTACAAACCTCTGCACTTGGAGGCCCAACAACGTCTACAAGAAGAAGGTTGCGTAGTAGACATCAGCTGCCTCTTCGAGCTTTTCTTCGGTGAGTGGAGGTTTTTGGAGCTCCTCTGGATCTTTTTCGTTTTGTTCATCCATGGTGTCGTCGTTTTTGTCTTGTGGCTGTTGAGACATAGAGGTAGGTAAATGAGATTGCATTTGTGTCTTTGTTCACTCAAATATCTAATTTCCTTAAAAGCAGGTTATCTCACTTCACCTTTTCAATCTTTTGCGTCGACATTGCCATCCCTGTTATTTCTTGCTGGGACAGCGAAGGTTTTCTGGCTTGGTCTACGGCGGTTACGCTGTCCGTTGTTGGAAGAACATCTTCTGCTTGTTCCATTCCCTTGTGTTGTTATGTTTGTTGGTCTTGAATATTGGTGCTCTCCTCTGTTTCTGGCATCTGTCGGAACGCAAAAAAGTAATTAAAATGTGTATGTGTTTCTTTCTGGTGGGTGCATTTTTTTATATGCTATAGAAAGAGGTTTTGTAGCTTGACCTCTACATTCAATCTCTCTTTTGCCGTTCCTGTCACTTCTTCTCTGTCTTCTGGAGTTTTTGTACATTGTCGAGCGGTAGCAGCACTTTCTATCGCTTCTTGAGGCACATCTTCTGCTTCATTTGTTTCTTTCTTCTGTTCAATCAAAAAATGTAAATAAAGTTTGGACTTCATCTGTGCATGCATAACTTTTTTGTTTTAACGTTGTAGGAGCAGGTGCGTGTAGCTTTACCTCGTTGGTCTTCGATGCTAGTGGCATGTCTTCTCGGTTGTGTTTGTCACGTGAAGATTGCTCTTTGGTCGGCGTACTGGGTACCATTTTAGTCGTCATTTGCCCTTGTTTTTTGGTTTGTTCTGTTTGTACTCCTTGCTATTCTTCGGCATGACCGTCCTCGTTTGTTTCCTGCATTTCATGAAAAAGGAAAAGCATGATTCATTGCTTGTAATTCTTGTATTACTGTGACAGGTTGTGTTGGGCAGTACATTTCTTATAAATTTTGGAAAAATGGTTCTTGTTGAATTTTACCTTTGCGCCGGTGGTTGGGATATCCGTTTGTGCGTCCACTTTTTCTTTGCCTTGTATACCAGCCTTGGGTGTGTCACCAGGTGCAGTGTCTGAGGCTTTCTCCCCTGTAACGGTCATCTGAAATGCTCTTGTGCTGAAAAGCTCTTCTATATCAACTTTCTATTTTGCATGGGCATCCTCTTCTCTTTGCTGTGCTTGTAATACCTGATAGATGAAACAATATGAGTTGACGGTATTTGGGCAAAGTGGGTTTGGAAGTTTTACCCCTTCTTTGTTGTTTTCTTCTTGTTTTTGTGCCGTGCTATTAACGGTCGATGCTAGATCAGCCCGTGCCTCGTTTGCGGGAGCGTTGATATGATACTTGTCCGGCTGAGTGTATTTTTTGTTGCAGATTTGTCAGTTAATTCAAGATGTTTCTAGTTTAGAGAGAAGAGACTTTTTAGAAAGAAGAGACTGATTTTTTATACTCACGTCTTTGCTGCCTCCGATCCTGTTCGTCTCTTGTACTGCTCCTGTTGACGCTCTTGAGGGAGCATCATCTATTGTCGGGTTGCTTGTTGTATTGCTTCCATCCTCTTGCTCGGTGTTCTTGACGACATGCTGTTGTTGGCCTTTATGTTTCGGTGGCGTTCTCTTGCCGTGTCCCTGACAGAATCGAAGACAGATTTTTTAAGTTCAAGTTTGAAAGCATCGCTTTCGAGTCACACGGATGATGTATTTGTTCTCATTTACCTGTTTCTCATCTTGATTCTCTGCTTCTGCAGCTACTTTTCTACCTTGTTATTGCTGTCCTTCGGCACTTGCTGTATTGGTTGATACGTGCTCCTTGCTTTGCTCTTTTTGCACCTTGTTATGTTCTTTTGTCTCCCTCTGGCTAATTCTCGAGGTCTGTGTTCTTGATTTTGTTATTCTTTTCTTCCTTTCATGTTTGTTTTGTTGGTCTTGTTCTTCCTTCTTCCTTTTTCTCCTCCCTCCTGGTTCTGCTGTGGCTACGACTTCTTTCATGTGGTTGCCATGTACAATTGCAGCTGTGGCTCCTGCGTCTGCTCCATCCTGCAACTTCAGCGTCGTCTCTTCTGGTAAGCTCACTCCGTGGCGGATAGGGGAGTATCTTATTGCACGCGTGTCTACCTTATTTCAATTTTGCTAGAAAAGTCTAAACAGACTTTTTGGAAACGTGGTTTTGTGTGGCGGTTAGGGTTCATGTCCGTCAAAAAGGGGGAAAATCGCTTTGATCGAACTGTGGTAATGGAATGTAATGGATTAATTTTTTTACCTTCGATTGCTTGTGAGGGATTCGTCGCATCCATCGGCTGCTTTTTCTACTTGCTGTCTGTTGGTACCTCTGCCGCGAGCAGGTCGTCGCCGTCAGTCGCCGCCGCCGCCGTCGGGAGAGGTTTTTGATGCTTTCGCGGGCACCCACCGACTATCTGTATCTCGAAGTGAACGGTGGCTGGTGGTGAGGCAAACGCGATTTGGATTTTTGGTTGGTCTGCTGGATTGGACAATGCGGGTAGACGGAGAGAGGAGGGTGTTCGAGAGAGGGGAACTGGTGAAGTGTTCAAGATTTTCGGTGTGAAAGAAAAATGAAGAAAGTAGTGGAGGGAGAGAGGGAAATGGTCGAACCGTCGCGAATCTTCGACCGTCTGGTTTCACATCAAGATTGGTGTAACTTTCTGTGGGCTTCGATGGGCTTGTTTTTTTCCTTGCTTGCTCAACTGCGGGAGCGTTTTTTTATTTTAGTGTGGTGACATCCACGTGGGCATGGTTTGGTGTTACCCAGAGTCACGTTCGTGCCTGCGCGTGTTACAGACGTTTTCTATGACGTTCCACGGTGAGGCGCATGGAAGTGAGGCCACCAGCGCTCACCCTCCTATGGAAATGGCGAAGCGTCTCGAATCTTTGACCGTCCGTTTGGACATCAAGATTGGTGAAATTTTCTGTGTACTTCCATGAGCTTGTTTTTTGCTTGCCATCTTAACTGTTAGTCGGTGGGATGTTGGCATTTTTTTGATTTTAGTGTTCTTGTGTGATCCACAGGGGCATGGCTTGGCGTTACTCAGAGTTAAGTTCATGGTTCTTTTTGTTCCAAACGATTCCGCTCGCCAGTTCATTTGGAGAGGCATGGACATGAACTCATGGGAAGCATTTTAACGCATTGGTCAGAGTCAAGTTACCACGGTTGTATGCTTTTGGTATTTCCAAATGATTCTGCTCACTCGTTCTCTTGGAGAGGAATGGACGTGAAAACGGCGGAGGCAAGTATTGTTATTAGCCAGAGTCACGTTTGTCCAGGCGTGTGTTACATGCATTTTCTCTGGCGAGTCACTGTGAGGTGCGTGGAAGTGAAGCCGAGTTGGCACTGTGTTGCTAATGCAACAGGCACACTACTGACGCTGTGTATGGAAATGTTTTCCTTGTCAACTCATTCCTTTTTTGTGGAGAGTCGCGGTGGTGCGTTCCAGGGAGGCACTGTTTGTTATTATAGAGAGTCACGTTTCATGGTTCTTTGTGTTCCAAACGATTTCGCTCGCCAGTTCATTTGGAGAGGCATGGACATGAACTCATGGGAAGCATGTTAACACATTGGTCAGAATCAAGTTACCACAGTTGTAATCTTTTGGTATTTCCAAATGATTCCGCTCGCTCGTTCTCTTGGAGAGGAATGGACTGAAAACGGCGGGGGCAAGTATTGTTATTAGCTAGAGTCACGTTTGTCCACGCGTGTGTTACATGCATTTTCTCTGGCGAGTCACTGTGAGGTGCGTGGAAGTGAAGCCGAGTTGGCACTGTGTTGCTAATGCAACAGGCACACTCCTGGCGCTGTGTATGGAAATGTTTTCCTTGTCAACTCGTTCCTTTTTTGGGGAGAGTCGCGGTGGTGCGTTCCAGGGAGGCACTGTTTGTTATTATAGAGAGTCACGTTTCATGGTTCTTTGTGTTCCAAACGATTTCGCTCGCCAGTTCATTTGGAGAGGCATGGACATGAACTCATGGGAAGCATGTTAACACATTGGTCAGAATCAAGTTACCACAGTTGTAATCTTTTGGTATTTCCAAATGATTCCGCTCGCTCGTTCTCTTGGAGAGGAATGGACTGAAAACGGCGGGGGCAAGTATTGTTATTAGCCAGAGTCACGTTTGTCCACGCGTGTGTTACATGCATTTTCTCTGGCGAGTCACTGTGAGGTGCGTGGAAGTGAAGCCGAGTTGGCACTGTGTTGCTAATGCAACAGGCACACTCCTGGCGCTGTGTATGGAAATGTTTTCCTTGTCAACTCGTTCCTTTTTTGTGGAGAGTCGCGGTGGTGCGTTCCAGGGAGGCACTGTTTGTTATTAGAGGGAGTCACGTTTCATGGTTCTTTGTGTTCCAAACGATTCCGCTCGCCAGTTCATTTGGAGAGGCATGGACATGAACTCATGGGATGTTAACGCATTGGCCAGAGTCAAGTTACCACGGTTGTATGCTTTTGGTATTTCCAAATGATTCCGCTCGCTCGTTCTCTTGGAGAGGAATGGACGTGAAAATGGCGGGGGCAAGTATTGTTATTAGCCAGAGTCACGTTTGTCCACGCGTGTGTTACATGCATTTTCTCTGGCGAGTCACTGTGAGGTGCGTGGAAGTGAAGCCGAGTTGGCACTGTGTTGCTAATGCAACAGGCACACTACTGACGCTGTGTATGGAAATGTTTTCCTTGTCCACTCGTTCCTTTTTTTGCGGAGAGTCGCGGTGGTGCGTTTCCAGGGAGGCACTGTTTGTTATTAGAGGGAGTCACGTTTCATGGTTCTTTTTGTTCCAAACGATTCCGCTCGCCAGTTCATTTGGAGAGGCATGGACATGAAATCATGGGAAGCATGTTAATGCATTGGTCAGAGTCAAGTTACCACGGTTGTATGCTTTTGGTATTTCCAAATGATTCCGCTCGCTCGTTCTCTTGGAGAGGAATGGACATGAAAAAGGCAGGGGCAAGTATATTAGCCAGAGTCACGTTTGTCCACGCGTATGCTACATGCATTTTCTCTGGCGAGTCAATGTGAGGTGCGTGGAAGTGAAGCCGAGTTGGCACTGTGTTGCTAATGCAACAGGCACACTACTGACGCTGTGTATGGAAATGTTTTCCTTGTCAACTCGTTCCTTTTTTGTGGAGAGTCGCGGTCGTGCGTTCCAGGGAGGCACTGTTTGTTATTAGAGAGAGTCACGTTTCATGGTTCTTTGTGTTCCAAACGATTCCGCTTGCCAGTTCATTTGGAGAGGCATGGACATGAACTCATGGGAAGCATGTTAACGCATTGGTCAGAGTCAAGTTACCACGGTTGTATGCTTTTGGTATTTCCAAATGATTCTGCTCACTCGTTCTCTTGGAGAGGAATGGACGTGAAAACGGCGGAGGCAAGTATTGTTATTAGCCAGAGTCACGTTTGTCCAGGCGTGTGTTACATGCATTTTCTCTGGCGAGTCACTGTGAGGTGCGTGGAAGTGAAGCCGAGTTGGCACTGTGTTGCTAATGCAACAGGCACACTACTGACGCTGTGTATGGAAATGTTTTCCTTGTCAACTCGTTCTTTTTTTGTGGAGAGTCGCAGTGGTGCGTTCCAGGGAGGCACTGTTTGTTATTAAAGAGCGTCATGTTCGTGCCTGCATGTGTTATGGACGTTTTCACTAAGGTGTCACCTCGAGAAGCGTGCAAGTTAATTCACGGATATAGTAAGATTTTGATATAAATATCATTTCAAAAAAATGGCAATGGATAATAGTATGAATTCGACAGTAATTTCTCTGGAATACAGACAGACGTACATAGTAAGTTAACTGTGTTTGAGATGTTTTTTGTTGAATATATACGGACCATTTGAAAGAAGTTGAGTGGTTGTAGTATGGACGAACGCACGGGGAGATGAAATGATAGTACTTGTGTTTCCCAGGCATGCAGAGTTTGAGGTATTTAAGAGAGATTCTGAGAATTTGAGGCGTTGGTTACTCTGTTTGACCGTCTGACCGGTGTGCATGTGTTATAAAAAGGTACCTACTCATGGAACACTCCATGTCCACAATTCTCCAGAGACAGGCACCTCTTTCTAGCTGGTAGCTCCTTGCTTGCGCCATGGCAGGTAAGAGGGGTTCTGGGTGTTCAAGCAACCAGGCAGCGAGGACCAAAGCCGCGGAAAGAAGGGAGAGGTGCCGCCGCTATCTGTAGCGGCGGCAGGGATATCCTGCCCTGTTGCCCAGGTGTCGAACGATCTCTCGCGTGGAGGCGAATCCTCCCACAAGCGCATTCACCATGGAGACGATCTCGGCAAGATGGCAGTACCGAATTCCTTAGCCAGCGACGACGTGCTCGATGAGCTAATTAAGCAGCAGCAGTTCATCGCTCGCCTGGAGAAGTTGGTGCAGCAGAACAATACCTCTGTGGAGAAGTCCACTGGTCTCATATTTCGATCTCTGTGTGAGAATGAGAAGCTTCTCAAAGATCTCCACCAGAAGGATCAGGAGGCCGCCCGCTGGAAGAATCTGTATGATTAGAGCCATGCGTTGGTGCAGAAGCTGTCGGGCGAAGTGGAGCAGCTTATGGATGAGAAGGCTGAGGTCCTCGTCAAGTACAAGAGCCTGGTTGAGGATTCGTATGCTGCTGTAAAGAAAGGTCATGAGGCGACGAAGAAGCAGATTGAGGATGCGCTCGCCCACCAGCCGATCAAGAACGTTGCTGGAGTGTAGGCAGGGAGCTTGAAGCGTGTTTTTTCGTTGCGTTGGGGCATGTGGCCTTTTGTACTTACATGAATCTGTAAAGCATTTATGCGTTGCATTGTCGTCGTGTTGTTTCGTTCGTTGGTACATGTAGATGAGTAGGCTCTGGGCATGGATGTCGCTTGTTAGCAGTAGGACCACGGTTGTGCTTCCACCAGGGGCACTTCATGGGGCCGCGGGGAGCACGTTTTTGCCACACGTGCGTAGTTGTGGTCCATATGATTCCGGTTGCTCGTTCACATGGATAGGCACGGGAGTGGTTGTGTGTGTTTACAGACGTGTCTTCCTGGGAGATGATCCCCTGTAAGAGGCGCAGAAGTGTAGTCACGCGAAGCACGGTTTTAATACGAGCTGGCGTTCCTCCCTGGCTGTTGTGTGCGTCTGGTTTTAATACTGAGTTGCGTCGCGCTTCTTTTATTAGAAGCACGGGCGTGAAGTGAATACAGCCGCAGTTCTGTACCAGGCAGCGACATGAGTTGTGTACTGACAATGGCGTGGACGTTCGTGGTACTGTTAAGTGTCACAGGCACGAGCGTGAAGCGCTAAGAGGCATGTTGCCGTATAATATGGAGTCACGCTCCCCTGTGTTTTTGTTCAGAGTGCTTCCGTCGACTCGATCAGAAGGACGGCCGGTGAGGCATAGCTTTTCATTACGCACAGTCATGTTCGTTTCTTTAACCAAGTGGAATGGGTTGAGACGCCAACACTTACTGTTGACTCTGTTTTTAAAAGCTTGTTTCCTTGTTTTCAAAAGCACAGTCACGCTTCTTTGTTGATGTTTCGTATATTACTCGATAAAGACTCGATCAGAAGCAGAGGCACGGCCGGTGAGCCCATAGAGGCATAGCTTTTCATTACGCACAGTCACGTTCGTTTCTTTAACCCAGCGGAATGGGTTGAGACGCCAACACTTACTGTTGACTCTGTTTTTAAAAGTTTGCTTCCTTGTTTTTAAAAGCACAGTCACGCTTCTTTCTTGATGTTTCGTATATTACTCGATAAAGACTCGATCAGAAGGAGAGGCACGGCCAGTGAGCCCATAGAGGCATAGCTTTTCATTACGCACATTCACGTTCACTCGATTAGATGGGAGAGGTACGGGCATGGTATGGTATTATATAGAGTCACGCTCGTCTGTGTTTGTGTTCTGAATAATTCCGTTCACTCGATCAGATGGAAACCCAGCGGAAAGGCACCGTTTGGTCTTACCCACAGCCACGTTCATTTCTTTAATTGCGGAAACCCAGCGGAAAGGGTTCAGGTGTGAACACTCACTGTTTACTTGGTGAGGCACGAAATGGCTTGTTCGAGAGAAGCTGATGTGGTGTATTCTTTGCACGGTGGTGGGTCCCAGGAAGTGACGGCATGGTATTGTAAATAGTCACGTTATGTTGTTTTCGTGTTCCAAACGATTCCGTTGAACCGTTCGCAACGGCAGGCACATCCGTGCAGCGCGAAGAGGCATGGTTATGATTTACCAAGAGTCAAATTCGTGCGTTTATCGCGTAAACCCAACTGTTCGACGGGCGTCTCTTCGTACCTCGGGAGTGAACGCCACGTGACGCCGCTCCAGAAACCTAATGGTCCGACGGGCGTCTCCTCCGGCGACGCCGCTCTGGCTCGTCGCCCGAGGCCAGTCTCCGGCTATTTAAGGCGGACGGACGGAGTCTCGAAACCCTAGGCACATTCTACTCCTCCCTTCGTCCGCCGCCAGGCCTTCCATTCCTCTTGCTCATCTCTATTCACTGACCATCTCCGCCATGGCTGGGCAGAAGGAGACTACTCCGGAGTGCCGTGCCCTGTCACGGGAGGAGATCCCGGCTCGCGAGGGTTCCTCGTCTGTAAGTTCACCCTGTTTCTGCTTCTCCTTCATTCGTTTTTTCTTTCTTTCGGCTGCTTTGATTTAGTTTGTGAAACATGAGTTATTGTGGTCAGCTGACTCCTAATTTGATGGGGGTGTGTCTTGCTGATACTGATTTACAGTCAGTTGGAGCTACTCTCATTAACTTGGTCAATGGGATGAATGCCTTGGTTTCAATTGCAAAGGTTGACAGAACATACAAGGAGTTGCTGGAGGTCACCTACAAGTGGCAGCAGTTCTACCAGGAAACAAGAGAAGATTTGTAGAAGGCCAATGCCATGATCGTAGAAATTACGGTTGTGAGGAGCAATCTCCTTGAAGAGCACACCCGATCGTTGCAGGAATTGGCTGCAGATGTGAAGCGACGTGACGAGAATATGAAGGCGCTGAAGGAGGAGATTGATGAACTGCGCCGGGAGCAAACCAGCAACAAGGTCGGTGGGGACTAGATATACAGCAGCGTCCCTAGCTGTTGTGTGCGTCTGGTGTTGTTAAGCAGTGGAGTGGAGTTTGTTACCTTGTCTTGTGAAATTTCGCTGTCAGCTACGTACTTTGTTAACAAAATGTATTTTGGTTTTGAGTATCACTATAATTAGGCGCCGTTACTTATGATGCACGGGACGTGAAGTCTCTGCAACCACGGTTGTGAACCTAGTATTGTAATGATTTGCGTACTGATGTAGGCGTGTACGTTCGTGGCTTTTGTGTGTTGCAGTGTTTCGGGTCACGGACACGGGCTTGCACCCCACAAATTCATGGTGTGGTTTTATGTAGAGTCACGTTCGCCTGTATTTGTGTTCAAAATGATTCCGTTGACTCGTTGAGAAAAATAGGCACGCACGCAGATGAATCCCATGGGGGCATGGTTTCGTCTTTCGCATAGTCACGTTCGTACGTTTATCCTGGAAAGAAAGCAGAATGGGTATAGATCTTAACGCTAGCTGTTTACTTTGTGAGTGGCCGATTCGAGAGTCGAGTTGTTTAAAAGCGTAAGTTCCTTGTTTTTAAAAGTCACGGTTCTGTGCTGAGTTGCGTCGCGCTTCTTTTATTAGAAGCACGGGGGTGAAGTGAATACAACCGCGGTTCTGTACCAGGCAGTGACATGAGTTGTGTACTGACAATGGCGTGGACGTTCGTGGTAATGTTAAGGGTCACAGGCACGGGCGTGAAGCGCTAAGAGGCATGTTGCCGTATAATATGGAGTCACGCTCCCCTGTGTTTCTGTTCCGAGTGCTTGTGTCGACTCGATCAGAAGGAGAGGCACGACCCGTGAGCCCACAGAGGCATAGCTTTGCATTATGCACAGTTAGTCCTGGCCATCTCAGGCCCGGCCCTGTCGGCCCACCCAGGCCCGGCCCTAAAATCCAGGGCCTAGGCCCGATGGGCTTGCCCATGGGCCGGGATTGGGCCTGAGTTTTGAGCCCACCAGCAGGGCCTGGACGGGCTTGGGCTTGGCATATTGGCATTTTAAGGAAGAGGCCCGGCCCACGGCCCTAAGCCCTAAGGGCTTTTCAGGGCTTTTTACCAGATGGGCCGGGCTTGGGCTTGAAAAGTAGGCCCGATGGTAGGGCCTGGGAGGGCCTGGGCCTTAGTTTTCTGCCGTGGGCTTTTTCAGGCCCGGCCCAAGCCCGGCCCGGCCCGGCCCATGGCCAGATATACGCACAGTCAAGTTCGTTTCTTTAACCCAGCGAAATGGGTTGAGACGCCAACACTTACTGTTGAATCTGTGAGGCACCGAATGGCCTATGTGAGAGACGCTGTTTTTAAAAGCTTGTTTCCTTGTTTTCAAAAGCACAGTCACGCTTCTTTCTTGATGTTTCGTATATTACTTGATAGAGGCGTGGACTCGATTAGATGGGAGAGGGTACGGGCATGGTGTGGTATTATATAGAGTCACGCTCGTCTGTGTTTTTGTTCCGAATAATTCCGTTGACTTGATCAGATGGTAACCTAGTGGAAAGGCACCGTTTGGTCTTACCCACAGTCACGTTCGTTTCTCTAATTGCGGAAACCCAGTGGAAAGGGTTCAGGTGTGAACACTCACTATTTACTCGGTTAGGCACAGAATGGCTTGTTCGAGAGAAGCTGCTATGGTGTATTCTTTGCACGGTGGTGGGTCCCAGGAAGTGATGGCGTGGTATTGTGAAGAGTCACATTATGTTGTTTTCGTGTTCCAAATGATTCCGTTGAACCGTTCGCAACGGCAGGCACATCCATGCAGCGCGAAGAGGCATGGTTATGATTTACCAAGAGTCACATTCGTGCTTTTATCGCGGAAACCCAACGGTTCGACGGCCGTCTCTTCGTACCTCGGGAGTGAACGCCACGTGGCTCCGCTCCAGAAACCTAACGGTCCGACGGGCGTCTCCTCCGGCGACGCCGCTCTGGCTCGTCGCCCGAGGCCAGGCTCCGACTATTTAAGGCGGACGGACGGAGTCTTGAAACCCTAGGCACATTCTACTCCTCCCTTCGTTCGCCGCCAGGCCTTCCAATCCTCTTGCTCATCACTATTCACTGACCATCTCCGCCATGGCTGGGCAGTAGGAGACTACTCCGGACGGCCGTGCCCTATCGTGGGAGGAGATCCTGGCTCGCGAGGGTTCCTCGTCTGTAAGTTCACCCTGTTTCTGCTTCTCCTTCATTCGTTTTTTCTTTCTTTCGGCTGCTTTGATTTAGTTTGTGAAACATGAATTATTGTGGTGAGCCGACTCCTAATTTGATGCGGTGTGTCTTGCTGATACTGATTTACAGTCGGTTGGAGGTAGGGTTAGTCTGCGTCATGGTCTTGAATAGAAGTCCCCTGCTGTAGAATTGGGGAGCAGCTGTGGCTCGAAAGAGAAGGGAATGGTGAGCGGGGCGGCGACGGCAAGTGCTGTGAGGTCCTTGTTAGTTACTCTCAATAACCTGGTCGATGAGATGAATACTTTGGTTTCAATTCCAAAGGCTGACAAAATGTACGAGCAGCTGCTGGAGATCACCTACGCGTCGAAGAATCTTTGCGAGGAAACAAAGGAAGATTTGGGGAAGGCGAATGGCGGGATCGTAGAAATTACGGCTGAGACGAGAAATCTCCTTGAAGAGCACATCCGGTCGTAGCAGGAATCGGCCACAGCTGTGAAGCGACATGACGAGAATATGAAGGCGCTGAAGAAGGAGATTGACGAACTGCGCCGGGAGCAAACCAGCAACAAGGTCGGTGGGGACTAGGTATACAGCAGCGTCCCTGGCTCTTATGTGCATCTGGCGTTGTTAAGCAGTGGAGTGGAGTTTCTTACCTTGTCTTGTGAAATTTTGCTGTCAGCTACCTTGCTACCAAAATGTATTTTGGTTTTGAGTATCATTGTAATTAGGCGCCATTACTTATGATGCACGGGACGTGAAGTCTCTGCATCCACGGTTGTGAACCTAGTATTGTAATGACTTGTGTACTGATGAAGGCGTGTACGTTCGTGGCTTTTCTGTGTTGCAGTGTTTCGGGTCACAGACACGGGCTTGCATCCCACAGATTCATGGTGTGGTTTTATATAGAGTCACGTTCGCCTATATTTGTGTTCGAAATGTTTCCGTTGACTCGTTGAGAAAAATAGGCACGTACGCAGGTGAATCCCATGGGGGAACGGTTTCATCTTTCGCATAGTCACGCTCGTACGTTTATCATGGAAAGAAAGTAGAATGGGTTTAGATGTTAACGCTAGCTGTTTACTTTGTGAGATTCGAGAGTCGAGTTGTTTAAAAGCGTAAGTTCCTTGTTTTTAAAAGCCACGGTTCTGTACTGAGTTACGTTGTGCTTCTTTTATTAGAAGCACAGACGTGAAGTGAATATAGCCGCAGACGATGACTTGTGCACTGACGATGGCGTGGACGTTCGTGGCAATGTTAATGGTCACAGGCACGGGCGTGAGGCGCTAAAAGGCATGCTACCGTATAATATAGAGTCACTTTCCCGTGTGTTTGAGTTCTGATTGATTCCGTCGACTCGATTAGACGGAGAGGCACGGGCGTTCAGCGCACAAAGGCACCGTCAGCTTCTTTCTTTAATTGGGGAGACCCACCAGAATTGGTTCAGATGTGAACACCCACTGTTTACTCTGTGAGGCACAGAATGGCCTATTTGAGAGACGCTGGCGTGGTATATTCTTCGCACGGTCATGGGTCCCAGGAAGGCACGGCGTTTTATTGTGTAGAGTGAAGTTAGTTTGTCTTGGTGTTCCAGATGGCGTGGTTTTATGTAGAGTCACGTTCGCCTGTGTTTGTGTTCGAAATGATAACATTGACTAGTTCAGTAGAAGAGGCACGGACATGAATGCCATCAGGGCATGGTTGGTGATACGTCTCCAACGTATCTATAATTTTTGATTGCTGCATGCTATATTATCTTCTGTTTTGGACATTATTGGGCTTTATTATACACTTTTATATTATTTTTGGGACTAACCTATTAACCGGAGGCCCAGCCCAGAATTGCTATTTTTTTTGCCTATTTCAGAGTTTCGCAGAAAAAGAATATTAAACGGAATGAAACCTTCGGGAACGTGATTTTCGGAACGAACGTGATCCAGAGGACTTGGACCCTACGTCAAGACATCAACCAGGAAGCCACGAGGTAGGGGGCGCGCCTACCCCCCCAGGCGCGCCCTCCACCCTCGTGGGCCCCATGTTGCTCCACCGACGTACTCCTCCCTCCTGTATATACCTACGTACCCCCAAACTACCAGAGACGGAGCCAAAAACATAATTCCAACCTTCTGTACCCGTGAGATCCCATCTTGGTGCCTGTTCCGGAGCTCCGCCGGAGGGGGCATCGATCACGGAGGGCTTCTACATCAACACCATAGCCTCTCCGATGATGTGTGAGTAGTTTACCTCAGACCTTCGGGTCCATAGTTATTAGCTAGATGACTTCTTCTCTCTTTTTGGATCTCAATACAATGTTCTCCCCCTCTCTCGTGGAGATCTATTCGATGTAATCTTCTTTTTGCGGTGTGTTTGTTGAGACCGATGAATTGTGGGTTTATGATCAAGTTTATCTATGAACAATATTTGAATCTTCTCTGAATTCTTTTATGTATGATTGGTTATCTTTGCAAGTCTCTTCGAATTATCAGTTTGGTTTGGCCTACTAGATTGATCTTTCTTGCAATAGGAGAAGTGCTTAGCTTTGGGTTCAATCTTGCGGTGTCCTTTCCCAGTGACAGTAGGGGCAGCAAGGCACATATTGTATTGTTGCCATCGAGGATAACAAGATGGGGTTTATGTCGTATTGCATGAGTTCATCCCTCTACATCATGTCATCTTGCTTAAAGCGTTACTCTGTTCTTATGAACTTAATACTCTAGATGCATGCTGGATAGCGGTCGATGTGTGGAGTAATAGTAGTAGATGCAGGCAGGAGTCGGTCTACTTGCCTCGGACGTGATGCCTATATACATGATCATACATAGATATTCTCATAACTGGGCTCAATTCTGTCAATTGCTCAACAGTAATTTGTTCACCCACCGTAAATACTTATGCTCTTGAGAGAAGCCACTAGTGAACCTGTGGCCCCCGGGTCTATTTTCCATCATATTAATCTTCCAACACTTAGCTGTTTCTAGCGCCGTCTTTATTTTGTTTACTTTACTTTGCATCTTTATCATAAAAATACCAAAAATATTATCCGATCATATCTATCAGATCTCACTCTCGTAAGTGACCGTGTAGGGATTGACAACCCCTTATCGCGTTGGTTGCGAGGATTTATTTGTTTGTGTAGGTGCGAGGGACTCGTGCGTAGCCTCCTACTGGATTGATACCTTGTTTCTCAAAAACTGTGGGAAATACTTACGCTACTTTGCTGCATCACTCTTTTCTCTTCAAGGGAAAACCAACGCAGTGCTCAAGAGGTAGCAAGAAGGATTTCTGGCGCCGTTGCCGAGGAGTCTACGCAAAAGTCAACGTACCATGTACCCATCACAAACCCTTATCTCCCGCATTACATTATTTGCCATTTGCCTCTCGTTTTCCTCTCCCCACTTCACCCTTGCCGTTTTATTCGCCCTTTCTTTTCCCTTTTGGCTCCCTCTTTCTTTTTGCTCCGCGCACTTTCTGCCGTTATGTCTGAAACTGGGGAAATTATTGTCGATAAGGATAATAATAATACCATGGAAAATTCTGATGCTCTTGCTAAAGAATCCCCTACCTTACATACAAAAAAATTCCGAATTGGCAGTGGTAACATTATTGGAAAAGGAGTTATCCAAGATTTCTTTACTTGTGCCGGTGCTTTGCCTTCTATGGGTAGTTCTATTCTTCATAGAACTAGTAGTCTTGCGGACGCTATCGCCATGCTTGTAGTTGAACTTGAAAGACAATTTATGCACATGCATCCCTGCATACAGAGGATTTTCCTAGAATTTTCTAACATTGAGCATTCTTCTGTTAAGCGTGCAACTACTATCTTTTTGGCTCATGAGTTCAGATTTAGTATAAAAGAGGCCAAAGAGATCTTTGCGCATTATAGGGTAGACGCTAGACGTCCTCCCATAGAAACTATCTTATTTGATCAAGAGGAAATAATGCGTTTTCAATCCCTAGATTATGTTGCTTTTAATGAAAACCTTAGAAAAAAGGTTCCTATCAATATTCTAGTTGATAGAATTTCTGAACTTAATGATGATTTTGCTATTCGAAATAATGAGCTAGGATATTCTCTAGAATATAGGCTCACCAAGTTCTGTCAAAAGAATGCCTATAATGATGAATTGGTTGTGCAATATGAAGGGCCGAAGGAGGAACCTATACCTCCTAAGGTTGATCTTGGGGATTTTTGTCCCATTAAATTTAGCCCTTTTGATTACTTTTGCTTGCCACAAAGAAAGCTTGCTACCGAACATAGAGAGTATGAAATAATTTTTAATGATCTATCTTATTATTATGGCAGCACCTAGATCTATCCTTGCTTTTATGCCTAGCTAGGGGCGTTAAACGATAGCGCTTGTTGGGAGGCAACCCAATTTTATTTTTAGTTTTTTTTCTTTTTGCTTCTGTTTAGGAATAAATCTTTGTTCTAGCCTCTGGTTAGATGTGTTTTTATGTTTTAATTAGTGTTTGTGCCAAGTTAAACCTATAGGATCTTCTTGGATGATAGTTATTTGATCTTGCAGAAAATTCCAGAAACTTTCTGTTCGAAAATAATTGTGAAAAATCACCAGAACGTGATAAAATATTGATTCCAATTTATTCTGATCAATAAACAAATTATCTAGGTCGTCCTATTTTGGTTGAATTTTTGGAGTTCCAGAAGTTTGCGTTAGTTACAGATTACTACAGACTGTTCTGTTTTTGACAGATTCTGTTTTTCGTGTGTTGTTTGCTTATTTTGATGAATCTATGGCTAGTAAAATAGTTTATAAAGCATAGGGAAGTTGGAATACAATAGGTTTAACACCAACATAAATAAAGAATGAGTTCATTACAGTACCTTGAAGTGGTCTTTTGTTTTCTTTCGCTAACGGAGCTCACGAGATTTTCTGCTGAGTTTTGTGTTGTGAAGTTTTCAAGTTTTGGGTAAAAGATTTGATGGATTATGGAACAAGGAGTGGCAAGAGCCTAAGCTTGGGGATGCCCATGGCACCCCCAAGATAATATAAGGACACCCAAAAGCCAAAGCTTGGGGATGCCCTGGAAGGCATCCCCTCTTTCGTCTACTTCCATCGGTAACTTTACTTGGAGCTATATTTTTATTCACCACATGATATGTGTTTTACTTGGAGCGTCTTGTATGATTTGAGTCTTTTTTTGTTAGTTTACCACAATCATCCTTGCTGTACACACCTTTTGAGAGACACACACATGATTCAGAAATTATTAGAATACTCTATGTGCTTCACTTATATCTTTTGAGTTATATAGTTTTTGCTCTAGTACTTCACTTATATCTTTTAGAGCACGGTGGTGGATTTGTTTTATAGAAACTATTGATCTCTCATGCTTCACTTAGATTATTTTGAGAGTCTTAAATAGCATGGTAATTTGCTTAAATAATCCTAATATGCTAGGTATTCAAGATTAGTAAAAACTTTCTTATGAGTGTGTTGAATACTAAGAGAAGTTTGATGCTTGATGATTGTTTTGAGACATGGAGGTAGTGATATCAAAGTTGTGCTAGTTGAGTAGTTGTGAATTTGACAAATACTTGTGTTGAAGTTTGCAAGTCCCGTAGCATGCACGTATGGTAAACGTTATGTAACAAATTTGAAACATGAGGTGTTCTTTGAGTGTCCTTCTTATGAGTGGCGGTCGGGGACGAGCGATGGTCTTTTCCTACCAATCTATCCCCCTAGGAGCATGCGCGTAATGCTTGGTTTTTGATGACTTCTAGATTTTTGCAATAAGTATGTGAGTTCTTTATGACGAATGTTGAGTCCATGGATTATACACACTCTCACCTTTCCATCATTGCTAGCCTCTTCGGTACCGTGCATTGCCCTTTCTCACATTGAGAGTTGGTGCAAACTTCGCCGGTGCATCCAAACCCCGTGATATGATACGCTCTTTCACACATAAACCTCCTTATATCTTCCTCAAAACAGCCACCATACCTACCTATTATGGCATTTCCATAGCCATTTCGAGATATATTGCCATGCAACTTTCCACCGTTCCATTTATCATGACACGTTCATCATTGTCATATTGCTTTGCATGATCATGTAGTTGACATAGTATTTGTGGCAAAGCCACCATTCATAATTCTTTCATACATGTCACTCTTGTTTCATTGCATATCCCGGTACACCGCCGGAGGCATTCATATAGAGTCATACTTTGTTCTAGTATCGAGTTGTAATCATTGAGCTCTAAATAAATAGAAGTGTGATGATCATCATTTTCTAGAGCATTGTCCCAAGTGAGGGATAAAAAAATAGAAAGGCCATAAAAAAAGGGAGGCCCAAAAAAATGAGAGAAAAAGAGAGAAGGGACAATGCTACTATCCTTTTACCACACTTGTGCTTCAAAGTAGCACCATGATCTTCATGATAGAGGGTCTCTTGTTATGCCACTTTCATATACTAGTGGGAATTTTTCATTATAGAACTTGGCTTGTATATTCCAACAATGGGCCTCCTCAAGTGCCCTAGGTCTTCGTGAGCAAGCAAGTTGGATGCACACCCACTTAGTTTCTTTTGTTGAGCTTTCATATATTTATAGCTCTAGTGCATCTGTTGCATGGCAATCCCTACTCCTTGCATTAACATCAATCGATGGGCATATCCATAGCTCATTGATTAGCCTCGTTGATGTGAGACTTTCTCCTTTTTGTCTTCTCCACATAACCCCCATCATTATATTCTATTCCACCCATAGTGCTATATCCATGGCTCACGCTCATGTATTGCGTGAAGGTTGAAAAAGTTTGAGATTACTAAAGTATGAAACAATTGCTTGGCTAGTCATCGGGGTTGTGCATGATGAGAGCATTCTTGTGTGACGAAAATGGAGCATGACTAAACTATATGATTTTGTAGGGATGAACTTTCTTTGGCCATGTTATTTTGAGAAGACATAATTGCTTAGTTAGTATGCTTGAAGTATTATTATTTTTATGTCAATATTGAACTTGTATCTTGAATCTTTCGGATCTGAATAATAATACCACAATTAAGAAGAATTACATTGAAATTATGCCAAGTAGCATTCCACATCAAAAATTCTGTTTTTATCATTTACCTACTCGAGGACGAGCAGGAATTAAGCTTGGGGATGCTTGATACGTCTCCAATGTATCTATAATTTTTGATTGCTCCATGCTATATTATCTTCTGTTTTGGACATTATTGGGCTTTATTATACACTTTTATATTATTTTTGGGACTAACCTATTAACCGGAGGCCCAGCCCAGAATTGCTATTTTTTAGCCTATTTCAGAGTTTCGTAGAAAAAGAATATCAAACGGAGTCCAAACGGAATGAAACCTTCGGGAACGTGATTTTCGGAACGAACGTGATCCAGAGGACTTGGACCCTACGTCAAGACATCAACCAGGAAGCCACGAGGTAGGGGGGCGCCTACCCCCCCAGGCGCGCCCTCCACCCTCGTGGGCCCCATGTTGCTCCACCGATGTACTCCTTCCTCCTATATATACCTACGTACCCCAAACTACCACAGACGGAGCTAAAAACCTAATTCCACCGCCGCAACCTTCTGTACCCGTGAGATCCCGTCTTGGGGCCTGTTCCGGAGCTCCGCCGGAGGGGGCATCGATCACAGAGGGCTTCTACATCAACACCATAGCCTCTCCGATGATGTGTGAGTAGTTTACCTCAGACCTTCGGGTCCATAGTTATTAGCTAGATGGCTTCTTCTCTCTTTTTGGATCTCAATACAATGTTCTCCCCCTCTCTTGTGGAGATCTATTCGATGTAATCTTCTTTTTGCGGTGTGTTTGTTGAGACCGATGAATTGTGGGTTTATGATCAAGTTTATCTATGAACAATATTTGAATCTTCTCTGAATTCTTTTATGTATGATTGGTTATCTTTGCAAGTCTCTTCGAATTATCAGTTTGGTTTGGCCTACTAGATTGATCTTTCTTGCAATAGGAGAAGTGCTTAGCTTTGGGTTCAATCTTGCGGTGTCCTTTCCCAGTGACAGTAGGGGCAGCAAGGCACGTATAGTATTGTTGCCATCGAGGATAACAAGATGGGGTTTATATCATATTGCATGAGTTGATCCCTCTACATCATGTCATCTTGCTTAAAGCGTTACTCTGTTCTTATGAACTTAATACTCTAGATGCATGCTGGATAGCGGTCAATGTGTGGAGTAATAGTAGTAGATGTAGGCAGGAGTCGGTCTACTTGTCTCGGACGTGATGCCTATATACATGATCATACCTAGATATTCTCATAACTATGCTCAATTCTGTCAATTGCTCAACAGTAATTTGTTCACCCACCGTAAATACTTATGCTCTTGAGAGAAGCCACTAGTGAAACCTATGGCCCCCGGGTCTATTTTCCATCATATTAATCTTCCAACACTTAGCTGTTTCTAGCGCCGTATTTATTGTTTACTTTACTTTGCATCTTTGTCATAAAAATATCAAAAATATTATCCTGTCATATCTATCAGATCTCACTCTCGTAAGTGACCGTGTAGGGATTGACAACCCCTTATCGTGTTGGTTGCGAGGATTTATTTGTTTGTGTAGGTGCCAGGGACTCGTGCGTAGCCTTCTACTGGATTGATACCTTGGTTCTCAAAAACTGAGAGAAATACTTACGCTACTTTGCTGCATCACCCTTTCCTCTTCAAGGGAAAACCAACACAGTGCTCAAGAGGTAGCAGTTGGGTCTGTTGGAGAGTCACGTTTCGTAAGTTTATTGTTGAAACAAAGCGGAATGGGTTTAGGTATTAACGCTAAATGTTTACTTTGCGAGTGGCCGGTTCGAGAGTCGAGGTGTTTAAAAGCGTAATTTCCTTGTTTTTAAAAGCCACGGCTCTGTGCTGAGTTGCGTGGCGCTTCTTTTATTAGAAGCACGGGCGTGAGGTGTTTAAAGGCACAGCGTGGTATTGTGTAGAGTGACGTTAGTTTGTCTTGGTGTTCCAGATGGCGTGGTTTTATATAGAGTCACGTTCGCCTGTATTTGTGTTCGAAATGATTCCGTTGACTCGCTCAGAAGAAGAGGCACGGACATGAATGCCATGAGGGCTTGGTTGGGTGTGTCGGAGAGTCACGTTTCGTAAGTTTATTGTTGAAACAAAGCGGAATGGGTTTAGGTGTTAACGCTAAATGTTTACTTTGCGAGTGGCCGGTTCGAGATTCGAGGTGTTTAAAAGCGTAATTTCCTTGTTTTTAAAAGCTACGGCTCTGTGCTAAGTTGTGTGACGCTTCTTTTATTAGAAGCACGGGCGTGAAGTGACTACAGCTACGGTTCTGTACCAGGTAGCAACACGACTTGTGCACCGACGATGGCGTGGACATTCGTGGCAGTGTTAAGGGTCACAGGCACGGGCGTGAAGCGCTAAAAGGCATGCTGCCATATAATATAGAGTCACGTTCCTGTGTGTTTGTGTTCCGAATGATTCCGTCGACTCGATCAGATGGAGAGGCACAGGCGTTCAGCGCACAAAGGCACCGTCAGGTTCTTTCTTTAATTGGGGAGACCCAACGGAATTGGTTCGGATGTGAACACCCACTGTTTACTCTGTGAGGCACGGAATGGCCTATTTGAGAGACGCCGGTGTGGTATATTCTTCGCACAGTCATGGGTCCCAGGAAGGCACGGCGTGGTATTGTGTAGAGTGACGTTAGTTTGTCTTGGTGTTCCAGATGGCGTGGTTTTATGTAGAGTCTCGTTCGCCTGTATTTGTGTTCGAAATGATTACGTTGACTCGTTCAGAAGAAGAGGCACAAACATGAATTCCATGAGGGCATGGTTTAGTCTGTCGGGGAGTCATGTTTCGTAAGTTTGTTGTTGAAACAAAGCGGAATGGGTTTAGATGTTAACGCTAAATGTTTACTTTGCGCATGGCCAGTTCGAGATTCGAGGTGTTTAAAAGCATAACTTCCTTGTTTTTAAAAGCTACGGCTCTGTGCTGAGTTGCGTGGCGCTTCTTTTCTTAGAAGCACAGGCGTGAAGTGACTACAGCTACGGTTCTGTACCAGGTAGCGACACGACTTGTGCACTGACGATGGCGTGGACGTTCGTGGCAGTGTTAAGGGTCACAGGCACGGGCGTGAAGCGCTAAAAGGCATGTTGTCGTATAATATAGAGTCACGCTCCTGTGTGTTTGTGTTTCGAATGATTCCGTCGACTCGATCAGACGGAGAGGCACCGCCGTTCAGCGCACAAAGGTTCTTTAATTGGGGAGACCCAGCGGAATTGGTTCAGATGTGAATACCCACTGTTTACTCTGTGAAGCACGGAATGGCCTATTCGAGAGACGCTGGTGTGGTATATTCTTCGCACGGTTATGGGTCCCAGGAAGGCACGGCGTCACATTGTGTAGAGTGACGTTAGTTTGTCTTGGTGTTCCAAATGATTTTGTTGAATCGTTCGCACTAAAAGGCACAACTATGAAGTCAGTAGAGGCACGGTTATGCGTTACACAGAGTCACATTCGTGTGTTGATTGCAGAAACCCCACCGTTCGACGGGCGTCTCCTCGTATTCGGTGTGAACGCCGCTCCGGAAACCCAAGGGTCCGACGTGCATTTCTTCCGGTGACGCCGCTCTGGAGGAGGTGGAGGTATTTAATAGAGTGAACGCCATGTGTCGACGCTGCAGAATCCAAAAGGACCGACGGCCTTCTCATCCGTCGGTGGAGTGAACGCCGCGTGTCACCATTCCGGCTCATCGCTCGAGGTCAAGAAGCAGTTATTTAAGCCAAGCGGCGTCCGCCACCACTAGACATCATCCTGCTTCTCCCTCTTTCGCCGGCAATCTTAGGAAATCACCCATCTTCCTCTTTTCGTTTGTGACGTTCCCCGCCATGGTTCGGCACAAGATAACTACTTATGCGATGCTTACTCCCGAGCGTCGTTTTCAGTTGCAGGAGGACATCCGTTCGAGGCGCGCCGCTCGGGTCGCAGCGGGCATGTCTCCGGACTCGCCGGGGCCGGAGGAGATTGGGGAGGTGGAGGAAGTGGAGGGGGATGCGTCGGAGCTCATGCATGGAGTTGATCCAGTGGGGGAGATGTGATGGAGGAAGAGGAGGGGGTGATCTAGTGGGGGGAGATGTGATAGAGGAAGAGGAGAGGGGTGACAAGGATGAGGAGGAGGACGAGGAAGGCGTGGACGAGGATGACGAGGACGACGAGGAAGGCATGGACGAGGATGAGGAGGACGACGAGGAAGGTGTGGACGAGGACGACGAGGAAGGTATGGACGAGGAAGGCATGGACGAGGATGAGGAGGACGACAAGGAAGGCGTGGATGAGGACGACGAGGAAGGCGTGGACGGGGATGGCGAGGACGACAAGGAAGGCTTGGACGAGGATGACGAGGACGTCGAGGAAGGCTTGGACGAGGATGACGAGGACGACAAGGAAGGCGTGGACGAGGACGACGAGGAGGGAGATGACGAGGACAAGGAGGAGGCTGGTGATGAGGAAGACGAGGACGGCGAGGAGTGGGGTGACGAGGAAGACGAGGCGGAGTTCTATCTCGGTGAGTCGGCCTTGATGGCGGAGCAGACCGCTATCCCGGAGTCCATCCAAGATGAGGCATATGTGGAGTCCAACCGGCGCTTCCTCCGGGAAGAACAGGCGAAGACCAATGTGCTCTTCGACAAGCTGGATGCGGAGCAGGAGGCGGAGGCCAACGACGTCGATGTCAGAATGGAGATAGTGGACATCTCCGACGACGGGGAGTACTGTAGTTTTGTTGGTAGATGTTTGCTTTTCCATGGTTTTTATGCTTTTCATGTTTTGTGTGTCTGTAAAGGTTGAACAATGTCAAGCAATCGTCGATGTTAGAATGGAGACAGTTTCGTTTCCATGTCAAGCAATCGTGTTTTGTTCTGAAGTAGTAGTACTACCCCGTCCCAAAATAAATGTGTCAACTTTGCAGTACAATTCACATTGTACTGGTTAGTACACGGTTGAGCGAATTAATTTGTGATGGAAGGTGTATGTTTTATTACAAATTGCTGTTTCAAGTACCATATTTGGGTCGGAAGGCGTATGTTTTATTACACTGTATTGTTTTATTATAGATTGCAGTTTCAAGTACAAAATAAACGTCTCAACTAGGGCACATATTTGATTCTAGATATTTCAGTGTGGTTAGATTTGAATATGGTTTCAGCATGGTTAGATTCTAGAGAGGCACTCCACAACATGCACCAAAAAGCCACAGATGTGCTTCTGAGAAGCACCATCTTGCATGGTTTTACCTCAAGATGGGATTCGACATTTATCCAGGACATTCCGGGTTTTATAAGTGTAGAAAGAATTGTTTTTCACTTATATGTTGTGTGGCAAAGGCACGGCTATTACTTTTGTGAGAGGCCTGAATGTGCCGACGGAACGGGCACGGTCACGTATGAAATAGGTGCAAGGTGGTCCCTAATGTCTCCTTAATGTATCATCTATACACTTCACTGTTACAAGCACGATCGTTCGTTCTTGTCGAGGCACAGAGGTGAAGGATGGAGCCTTTGCCTCTGCGATAGTCACGTCCCATATTAAGAAGGAAGCAAATCTTCATAGACCTGATACGTCGGAAGCTGGCCGTAAGGCACACTCCTGCCTCTGCGTTTTCGATGACGTCACGTTTAGTGCCAGTGGGGTGGACGTAATGCTCGGTTTGCTGATGTTTTTGTTGTCAGCAACTTTCTTAACATGTTACGCACGACAGAGGTGCAGTTTTACCTGACGTAGAGGCATGCAC
This sequence comes from Aegilops tauschii subsp. strangulata, assembly GCF_002575655.3. NCBI lineage: Eukaryota > Viridiplantae > Streptophyta > Magnoliopsida > Poales > Poaceae > Aegilops > Aegilops tauschii. Next base: position 536,770,785 of record NC_053036.3, on the reverse strand, counting down.
GTAACTAACTGGAGGCACGGAGATGTGATTCTAAGAGAGGTACGGACGCGAAAAGAATCGTGATGCAAGGACGTGAAGGTGTGCCTCTGCTTTAAAGAAGCTTTCACTGACACATTTTCATTGCGGGGGGCATGGACTATGAGCTCCATGTGTTTTCGAAGGCATTAGGCCTCATTAATGAACATATCAGACAGAAGGTGAATCTTTTGGTTGACGTCTAGAATGTTGCGTAAAATGACGTGAAGCCAAGTTACGCACGGTCCCCTTGGTATCAGAGGCACATAGGCACATAAGTGCCTATTGTGGTGCACTGGAAATAAACTTGTGCAAAAGACATGTAAACTGCAAGCAAACAACAAAGGTTAACTGCGGCACAAGCAAACCTAAATTTATAACAAGCAAACGGCAGTCTTGAGAGAAAGCAAATCTAATGAGAAATCTAGAATGGCATGCGCAATGTTCTAGATACTTTTGTTGGCCGGGACCACCTGCTTCAGTAGTCGTAGTCGCCACAGGACCTAGTGCGCTTCCTGGTCTGCTCCTTGTCGAGTTTTGCCCAGCGAAGCCCTTCCTGGATGATGGTGAGGCGACTCCATATCTCGTACGCAGCGTAAGCGTCCTTTGCCGCGTACTCGATGTGCCTCATGGACAGGGGCATGCACGCCCAGCGGCTGCGTTCTGCGTTGGTGAGCTCTACGTCGTGGACAAGGATGCCTGAGACGTCCCCAAGGGAGTCCAGAGGCTTGGTAGCTGTAGGCACCCTCCATTCCTTCTGGATGTCGACGAAGTGGGCGATCTCCAGTCCGACGCGGCTGAGCATCTCTATGTCGCCGTCGATGGAGAAGCCAACAAACGTGTACCTGGGGTCCGCGAGGAAGTTGTCGAACTTGGTGCAGTTCTTGTCGGCCGCGCTCAGTTGGAAGAGCAGCACCGGATGACACTTGCCGACGGAGAGCTAGACAAGGGCGGGTTTCTGATCTTCGCCATGCTCGTTGGTGTACTTCACATCAACTCCGACGATCTTGTGGCGCTCGAACTGGAGATGTCTCTCGTACTGCTCAATGGTGGTCGCCGCCTTGTGCAAGTCGTTGGTGTGGATCACGTGCAACTTTGTGTTGCCGTGGGCCTGCCCCTCCATGAATTCCCTAGTGAATCCCATGGCCTGGAGCAGTTGGTCCTCCTGCAACCTGGTTTTTCGTGGGGAACAATGAGTGGGAGCGCAATGGCGATTTCTGTTCTTTGTGTGTGAGAAGGCCACGGCGGGAGTCTAAATTTAAGGGCGGGGAAGTGGCAAAGGAGTGCACGATCTCACTGTCGATGCGGTTGTGCACATCGTGGGTTCTGGATCGTGGTTTTTCTTTATATAAAAAATAAAAATAAAATCAGCAGTTATATTTTTAACAACCGTCGTATCTCCAGCAAGTCGTGGAGATGATCGTTGTCTTGCGTAGTTTGCTGTCAAATGTTAACTTTTACAATTTATCTCGTGAGGCATGCAGGGGCAGTATGTAGAGGCACAAGTCTCTGACCAAGAGAAGCATGCTTCAAGTGGCTTCTTTAACTCTCAGACACACGGGCGTGGTACATTTATTGGGAGTGGTAATTGTTTTCAGTGATACATTCGCTGGTAGGAGCAGTGATATGTTTCTTCAGAGGCACTGTTGTGTGTCCGTGTCGCAACTGACGCTACAAGATGGTCAGAAAGAACGAGAAGCAATGAGAGGCGTGGACATGCAGCTGCAAGAAGCACTCATACAACTAGAGGCGAAACGAGAGGCACAGACACGATGCTACGTGAGGCACGGAGTTGAAGCTACGTGATTGCACGGACGTCAATTCGTGCTATGGTGCTACGTGAGGCACGGGCACGAACAAATAGCCGTGCACTCAACTACATGCGCAAAAAGCCACAGATGTGTTTCTGAGAAGCACCGGCCTCCATGGTTTTACCGCAAGGTGGGATTCGACATTTATCCAGGGCATTCCGAGTTTTACAAGTGTAGGAAGAATCGTTTTTCACTTATATGTTCTGTGGCGGAGGCTCGGCTATTACTTGTATGACGAAGGAATGTACGTCGAATGTACGTGACGCGAGGATTGACAATAGGCGTCCGTTACTGTTTTCCCGGAATGTTTTTCAATTAACTGCGAGAGGAATGAATGTGCCGATGGAATAGGCACGGTCATGTCTGAAATAGTTGCAAGGTCGTCTCTAAGGTGTCCTATACGCTTTATAGTTACAAGCACGGTCGTCGTACTTGCTGAGGCATGGAGGTGAATGATGGAGCCTATGCCTCTGCGACAGTCACCTCCCATATTAAGAAGGAAGTAAATCTTCATAGACCCGATATGTCGGAAGCTGGCCATAAGGCACGCTCCTGCCTCTGCGTTTTCGGTGACGTCACGTTTAGTGCCAGCGGGGTCGACGTAATGCTCAGTTTTCTGATGTTTTTGTTGTCAGCAACTTTCTTAACATGTTACGCAGGACAGAGGTACGGTTTTACCCGACGAACTGGAGGCACGGACGTGATTCTAAGGGAGGTAGGGACGCGAAGGATCGTGATGCAAGCACGTGAAGGTGTGCCTCTGTTTTCAAGAAGCTTTCATTGACACGTTTTCATTGCGGGGGCCATGGCCTATGAGTTTCATGTGTCTTCGAAGGCATTCGGCCTCATTAACGGACGTGAAGTCAATTTACGCACGGTCTCCATAGGAGTGGAAGCACCGAAGTGCCTTCGTGGGTGTTTTAAGTAGTTGGTGTTATTGACGGACAACTGTGCCTCTATAGTGTTCTTCTCCGAGGGTCACGGGCGTAAGCAATGTTTTCCAAGGAGAATAAACGCCTAACTACCTCTGTATTCAAAATGTTTTTCCAAAGTGTTCCATACGAACGATTTTTAATATTTGTGTGTGCAATGGTTTGTTAGAACATTGTGCACTGCTTTTAGGAGCATTATGTAATTGTTGTCCCTGCATTTCGACGCTGCATCCACAAAGGTACTAGTGCATTGCATGCTCGTCATTTTTGTGGATTGCTATGTGTACCTGCTCTGTGCGTTACGCTAATCGTATAGTATCTGTACTGCGTTTATATTTTTCAGTTCACGCCAATATATTCTAATAATAGAAAACTGCAACATTGCATTGGAAATAATCTTGTTCAGAAGATAAGTAAACTGGAAGCAAACTACAAGGTTAACTGCGACACAAGCAAATCTAAATTTAGAACAAGTAAACGGCAGTCTTGAGAGAAAGCAAATCTAACGGGAAATCTAGAATGGCATGAGCAATCTTCTAGTTACTTTTCATGGCCGAGACCACCTGCTTCAGTAGTCGTAGTCGGCCCAGGACCTTGCGCGCTTCCTGGTCTGCTCCTTCTTGAGTTTTGCCCGGCGGAGGCCTTCCTGGATGATGGTGAGGCGGCTCCATATCTCGTACGCAGCGTAAGCATCTTTTGCCGCGTACTCGATGTGCCTCATGGACAGGGGCATGCGCGCCCATCGCTGGTGCTCTGCGTTGGTGAGCTTCTTCTTCATGTTGTTGTAGTAGTCGTGGAGAAGGATGCATGAGACATCCCCAAGGGAGTCCAGAGGCTTGGTAGCTGTAGGCACCCTCCATTCCTTCTGGATGTCGACGAAGTGGGCGATCTCTAGTCCGACGCGCCCGAGCATCTCTATGTCGCCGTCGATGGAGAAGCCAGCAAACGTGTATCTAGGGTCGGCGAGGAAGTTGTTGAACCTGGTGCAGTTCTTGTCGGCAGCGCTCAGTTGGAAGAGCAACACCGGATGATCCTTGCCGACGGAGAGCTGGACGAGGGCTGGTTTCTGATCTTCGCCAACGTCGTTGGTGTACTTCACATCAACTCCGACGATCTTGTGGCGCTCGAATTCGAGGTGTCGCTCGTACTGCTTGATGGTGGTCGCCGCCTTGTGCAAGTCGTTGGTGTGGATCACGTGCAACTTGGTGTTGCCGCGGGCCTGCACCTCCATGAATTCCTTGATGAATCCCATGGCCTGGAGCAGTTGGTCTTCCTGCAACCTGCTTTTTCGTGGGGAACAATGAGTGGGAGCGCAATGGCGATTTCTGTTGTTTGTGTGTAAGAAGGCCGCGGTGGAAGTCTAAATTTAAGGGCGGGGAAGCGGCAAAGGAGTGCACGATCTCACTGTCGATGCGGTTGTGCACATCGTGGGTTCTGGATCGTGGTTTCATCTCCCTGGTGGTGCGGTTGTGCACATCCTAGGTTTTTGATCGTGGTTTTTCTTTATAAAAAATAAAAATAAAATCAGCAGTTATGTTTTTAGCAACCGTCGTATCTCCAGCCAGTCGGGGAGATGATCGCTGTCTTGCGTAGTTTGCTGTCAAATGTTAACTTTTACAATTTATCTCGTGAGGCATGCAGGGGCAGTATGTAGAGGCACAAGTCTCTGACCAAGAGAAGCATGCTTGAAGTGGCTGGTTTAACTCTCAGACACACGGGCGTGGTACATTCATTGGGAGTGGCAATTGTTTTCAGTGATACATTCGCTGGTAGGAGCAGTGATGTGTTTTTTCAGAGGCACTATTGCAGCTAATGCTACGAGATGGATAGAAAGAACGAGAAGCAACGACAGGCGTGGATATGCAGCTTCAAGAAGCACTTATACAACAAGAGGCGCAAGTAGAGGCATAGATACGATGCTACGTCAGGCACGGAAATGAAGTTACGTGATTCACGGACGTCAATTCGTGCTATGGTGCTACGCGAGGCACGGGCACGAACAAATAGCCGTGCACTCAACTACATGCGCAAAAAGCCACAGATGTGTTCCTGAGAAGCACCGGCCTCCATGGTTTTGCCGCAAGGTGGGATTCGACATTTATCCAGGGCATTCCGGGTTTTACAAGTGTAGGAATAATCATTTTACACTTATATGTTCTGTGGCAGAGGCACGTCAAAGATCGTGGATGTCGCCTAGAGGGGGGGGGGTGAATAGGCGCTTTAAAATAATTACGGTTTAGGCTTGAACAAATGCGGAATAAACCTAGCGGTTAATTTGACAAGCACAAAACCTACAACCACTAGGCTCACCTATGTGCACCAACAACTTATGCTAAGCAAGATAAACAACTAAGTGGTAGCAAGATCTATGACAAGAAACAATATGGCTATCACAAAGTAAAGTGCGTAAGTAAAGGGTTCGGGTAAGAGATACCCGAGGCACGCGGAGACGACGATGTATCCCGAAGTTCACACCCTTGCAGATGCTAATCTCCGTTTGGAGCGGTGTGGAGGCACAATGCTCCCCAAGAAGCCACTAGGGCCACCGTAATCTCCTCACGCCCTCGCACAATGCAAGATGCCGTGATTCCACTAAGGGACCCTTGAGGGCGGTCACCGAACCCGTACAAATGGCAACCCTTGGGGGCGGTCACCGAACCCGTACAAATGGCAACCCTTGGGGGCGGTCACCGAACCCGTACACTTTGGCAACCCTTGGGGGCGGTCACCGGTACCCGTCAAATTGCTCGGGGCGATCTCCACAACCTAATTGGAGACCCCGACGCTTGCCCGGAGCTTTACACCACAATGATTGAGCTCCGAACACCACCAACCGTCTAGGGCGCCCAAGCACCCAAGAGGAACAAGCTCAAGGGCACCAAGCACCCAAGAGTAATAAGCTTCTCAACTTGTAACTTCCACGTATCACCGTGGAGAACTCAAACCGATGCACCAAATGCAATGGCAAGGGCACACGAAGTGCCCAAGTCCTTCTCTCTCAAATCCCACCGAAGCAACTAATGCTAGGGAAGAAAATGAGAGGAAGAACAAGAAGGAGAACACCAAGAACTCCAAGATCTAGATCCAAGGGGTTCCCCTCACATAGAGGAGAAAGTGATTGGTGGAAATGTGGATCTAGATCTCCTCTCTCTTTTCCCTCAAAAACTAGCAAGGATCCATGGAGGGATTGAGAGTTAGCAAGCTCGAAGAAGGTCAACAATGGGGGAAGAACACGAGCTCAAAGGATAAGGTTCAATGGGGAAGAAGACCCCCTTTTATAGAAGGGGAAAAATCCAACCGTTAGTGTGCTCAGCCCGCACACGAGCGGTACTACCGCTCCACGAGCGGTACTACCGCTCTGGCGGAAGAAGCAGGGAAAAGGAGCAACCAAACATGAACCTTGGGGCGGTAGTACCGCTTATAAGCGGTACTACCGCGCACCCCAGCGGTACTACCGCTGGAGGAGCAGAACACGGGACAAAAATGCAGTAGCGGTACTACCGCCCAACCGGAGCGGTACTACCGCTTATAGGCGGTACTACCGCCCATCAGGGCGGTACTACCGCTTATAGGTGGAACTGCCGTGCCTTACTGCCGTGCAACTACTGCAAAACTCGACACGAAAAATGCAAGACCCAAAATCGAGGCGGTACCAGCGCGGAACCGTAGCCGTACTACCGCTTATGGCCATAGGCGGTACTACCGCTTTGGACAGCGGTACTACCGCTTGGGGTGATAAGCGGTACTGCCGCTCTGGCCGCGGTACTACCGCTAGGAAACCAAGACTGCCATAACTTCTGCATATGAGCTCCGAATTGAGCAAACTCAAGCTTGTTGGATAGAGAAAGACGAGTAGCATCAAAACAGCGACTGGTTATAGTAAGAAGAGGCAGGGGAGTGAAACCTCCAACCGAGAAGAACCGGCATAACCTCCAACATCGAAAACATCATAGAAGATGCGAGTGAACCCCGTTTTCGATGAACTCGAGCTTGTCATCAAGATGACCATAAGCTCCAAAACTCACAAAGAGAAGAACCAAACCAGAACCAACAAAGATGATGCAAGGATGCAATGGTTTGAGCTCTCTATGAACGATACGATCAAGCTACTCATCGAGAGCCCCCCCCCCCTTGATAGTACGGCAATCGATCCTATAACCCGGTCTCCCAACTACCATCATGAGACCGGTAAAATAGAAAACCTATCAAGAGCAAACCTTTGCCTTGCACATGGTCCACTTGAGCTAGATGATGACGATCTTGACTCCCTCAAGTTGGACCACCTTTCTTGGTTGTGTTGGCTCGATGAAGACTAGTTGATTGCTCCCCCATACTCCACTATGGGTGAGCCACTCTTCCGCACATCTTCACCAGTCCATTGTCACCACAATGGACGGCAAGCTTCAAGCATTTGATCTCGTCATGATGCTTCACTTGAACTTGCACACCGCAACATCTTCACAAGTCCATTGTCGCCACAATGGACGGCAAGCTTCAAGCATTTGATCTCTTCATGATGCTTCACTTGAACTTGCACACCGCAACCTAACCCCACAAAGAACTCTCACGAAGATCATGGGTTAGTACACAAAGCGTAATCGACAATGCTTACAACACCATGGGATCGCTTGATCCCTCTCGGTACATCTTGTGCGCTTTGTGTGTTGATCAACTTGATTCACTCTTGACTTAGTCTTGATCAACCTTGACTCTTTCCAACTCTCTTCATTTGGATGATGTCTTGAAGGTAAACATGAATGATCACACAATCTTCTTCTTCAAGACATGCTTGCAATAAGTTCTACTCTCACATGACCAATCTTTGGATAATTCCTTAATAACACCTTGGTCACCACATAAACTCCTTGAAACCAACACATGGACTTCAAGAAATGCCTATGGACAAATCCTTCAAATATAACTCAAGGCAACCATTAGTCCATAGAGATTGACATCAATTACCAAAACCAAACATGGGGGCACCGCATGTTCTTTCAGCACGGCAATTACTTTTGTGACGAAGGAATGAACGTCGAATGTACATGAAGTGAGGATTGACAATAGGCGTCCGTTACTGTTTCTCCGGAATGTTTTTCAATTAACTTTGAGAGGCATGAATGTGACGACGGAACATGCACGGTCATGTCTAAAATAGTGGCAAGGTGGTCCCTAATGTGTCCTGAATGGATCACCTTTAACGCTGCACTGTTACAAGCACGGTCGTTATTCTTGTCGAGGCACAGTCTTGAGAGTCATGAATGTGCCGACTCAACAGGCACGGTCATGTCTGAAATAGTTGCAAGTACGAGATGGGAAGAAACAACGAGAAGAAACAAGGGGCGTGGGCATGCAGCTGCGAAACGCACTTATACAGCGAGTAGCATAGCTAGAGGCACAAGTACGATGCTACGTGAGGCACGAACATGAACCTATGTGAAGGCATGGATGTTTAAGGTGACTGAGCCATAGGGGAAGGCGCTAGGTTTTTAGGAGAAGTGTTGTGCGGTTGGCAGAGGTGTATGCTTGAGCTCATCACAACAAACTACTTGGCATGACGCTATTCTGCGGAGCACCATAGTGAAAAATATGTATACTACTGACGTGCGGAGCTAGCAATGTCACTAAACTATTCTGGAACATACTTCACCACAGCCATTCATCCTCCATTATTATTCAACGAATCCTTTTATTATTATCAGAGATAAATAAACTAACCCACGTAAGTGCTTCACCTTCTTTGACAGGGAATTTTCACCACCGTCCTCTTGGACATAATTATATGCTCAGTTACATACCATGACATAACTAAATAAAAAAACTGATGTGTACAGGCTATTCAACAAACAGACATAAATTACTGAACTAGGAAGTATAGCCACCGGCAACGCTCTATTAGGAAAGGTCGTTGATTATCATCCGCAGCAGCTTCATGTTTCCCAGTGTTGGCCACCGCTTTTCAATTGTGACAAGGACAATTGAACCAACCCTTAGCTGAGCTTCCCGGGCAAAATCTGAAAAACCGGTCACCTCCATTCTGCCGTCGGTTCGTATGGAGTACGTTGTGCTCATGTCTATTGCATCATACATCTCTGTTAGGCTGATACCACCGTTTTGAGGTAGATATCCCAGGTTCATCTTTAGAAGCCTCACAACGGCAGACGGGATTCTCTGCAGATTGTTCTGAGATTACTAGATAAAATCAATGTACAAGGACATAAAACATTGAAAATAGCAAACAAAACCATGGCAGTGGATCAAAACAAATATTCAATGACTAACTAGACGACCATTTATGACATTGGTGACGTTTAGACGCTGCACAAAGGGTATGGTGGGGAAGTCGTCAGACTCAAACACATAGTATATCATCTGTCCAAATTGTCTATATGAGAGGTTTATGCCTCGACCGAACACTGTTTTCCCAATGTACTCCCTCTCCGAGTCATTTAGAAAATCAAGAGCTACATGGAAAAAAATAACTCATTTTCAAACAAATTTGTTTAAACAGATGAACTCGGTATTTAAGTTTAAAATGAATGGTTAAATTCAATGCATGTGATCAAGTTGGGATGATAATCAACAGAATTGCATAAAATGTTTTCAAAATAACTTTGATTGTAAGTATGTCATTAATTTAGTGGACAGGGGTAGGAGCACCAAAGTATGCTAATAAACGTAGTTGATAAAACAGGATGGAAGTTGGTGCACTTACCTAGTGATGGTTTGGGGAGGGGCCTGTGACCTCCTCGAGAATCACTGAGTCTCAGATCTATCTCGATGGACAGACTCCCAGTATCCAGGTTTATGATGATTAGATCTCGATAATGAAGATCGTAGTCACTAATTAACTTTCCCAGCCAGGTCCATGAATTTTAGACCGGTTAGGTTCATCAGTGATGTAGATCTCGTATGACAGATCCTCGTTGGTGATCAGTACTGGATTTGTTTGTTTTCCTTCTTATTGAAATGCTTCCTCTTTCCATCGATAGATTGAAGAAGTGACTTGCTGCCTACAATAGCATGGCACATACTGTGAAAGAAAAAAAATCTTACCAGGCATGTATAACCAAGACAGATAGAGCTTATCATATATGTACCAATTGTTTTCAATAGGTTGCTATTTGATAAAACAAGGTACATCAAAAATTGAAAACATATCATTAATTGCTTAAATGTAGGCATTCCATTCAAACAATATGGTAGAAACTTTTATTTCCTTCATCAGAAAGATACACTAGTTGGTAGTAACTGATGGGTAGCATGGGGTGGCAAACATTTCTCCTTACCAGGCATGTCTTGAAGCATCGAGGAAGATGCACTATTATCGCGCTGTGAAGAACGCCTGACTCCAGTCCGGAGCAACCGACGTTGGTACATATATCACAGCACATGGTTTCCCCTGGTATACGTTGCAAAACAACGTTTATATGAAATTCTCAACACAAGGAAAATTTTATTATCTTGAAAAACTATTCGGCTAAACTGGCATTTTTACATAAATAGTCATTCACAAGCAATTTCCTAAATGTGCACAGCTTTTGATTAGAAGGTGGACAGTAGATATGGGATATGTAATAATAGAGGAAATATGAATTTAATTAAATCAGCATTTTATTTTCCAAAAATGGTTGCTTAATTCATCACAATTCAGTATTGACTATTTTTAGAGCAGTTCACAATCTTGGTTGTCAATGTCAATCAGTGAAAGGATTTCTGCTGCTTGGTTTTAAAAGCACCTTTAGCAAATGTATATTTCAAGACAAGACAGGCAAAAAGGAGAAACAATAGTCTATCATCAGGCGGCTCAAAGGAGTGTTTGTAACATTAAAATTATATGTAAATTCGTCGGAGTTGCACCCAGCAACAACGTCATCCGCGACCATACGCCACCGTTACCGACGCCAACCACCGGAACATGTGTGGCTAGGTGGTATTTGAAACGGGTGATCCATCAACGTTAACCTTGCCTCCAGCGTACAGGACCCCAAACGCTATCTACAAGCACAGACGCCGACTCCCAGTCAACAGCACCCCAAACGCTGACCTCCAGCACCCTGTGGCCGGTTAAGCAATAGAGCTCAACGTCTGGCCACTCGCTTCGACTTCCGGCCACCGCCGTTGTTTGCAAGACCTAACGGGCTTCAATTTAAACTACCAACCTCCCTCGGCGAAGTTCATCGCTCACCTGGGACTTGGACGCCGTAGGTCACTGCAGCTCGTAGCGTTCTCAAGCACAAACGCCGACTTCCAATCAACCCCACCCCTAAGAGGCACGGGTCGTGTACAAGTTCGGCCTCGTACTGCGTTGATTTGGTCTAGATCACAACGAATTTCCAGGCAATTCCTAGCATAACAACGCAGATGCGTCGCTTTCAATCACGGAGAGACGAAACCAACAAAGAGGAAAACGGATCGTAGCAAAAAATTCACATAGAAATTAAGAGAAAATAGACTAACCCTGGATCTAGAGGGAGAATCGAGAGAGAAGAGACGATGAACTCTACAGCGGGTGAGTGGGAGGGGGCGGTCTGGGTTGGCACAAAATAGAACAGACAGTTATAAGACGCGCCTGCTCACTGACATGGGGCTACTATACAGCGGCAAAGACAAGACTATTGGCTTATTAGGATCATAGAGGCACGCACTGATGGCCCCAACACGCACGGACTTACATGCAAATAAAGAACGGCTTTGTTTCTGTTTTCCAAATTTTCTCAGTGAGGCGTTCACTGAGACAGGTTGTGCACGTCCATGACGCACGACCATGCTTCTATTTTCCGAAGTATTTTTCCCTAGCACGGTCTCTTGGAGGGACAGGGACGTGAAGCCACGGTGCGCATCGTCCTGTAAGGATAAGAATGAGACGCACGGAAAGGCCTCTGTATTCTAAATGTTCTCAGTGACGTGTTCGTTGACAGACGCGGGGTCTTTAAGCAGTTGGCACACGTTTGTACATGCGGACGACGCACAGACGTCTTTTGTGTTCTCCTAGTTGTTTTCGCATGACACGGCCACTCCTAGTTGTGTTCTCCTAGTTGTTTTCGCATGACACGGCCACTCCGAGGGGCAGTGGAGTGAAGCCACGGTGCGCACGGTTATGCAAGATGAAAATGCAGTGAAGTGCCTCAGTTTTCGTAACATTTTAAGTTGCTTGTTCACTGAGAGAGGCACGGGTGTATGTTTAAATGACGCAAGACCGTGCTACTGTTTTCCGAATTGTTCATTTCTGACACGGTCTCTCGGAGGGACATGGTGTCTGCAATTAAAAGGGGCACGTAATCTTTCGCTTTGACGAATTCTTCGGATGCATGAGTTTTGTTCAATATGATAATGAGAATGGAAACCCAGCATCTAAAAGTGATTGGAGGTTCGTTGCTGACCTTAAGTCATTATCACAACATTCCAAATGTTTTCAGAGACGTGTTCACACGGACGTCTGATTTTCACAACCTCTTGATGCACGTTCGTTTCCTGTGGGGTGCACGGACATCCTTCGGAGAGGCGCGGTTGCAGCAGTTGCAGGTTTGCAGTGGACGCATGTTGCTTTTAAAAGACAGAATTTCATGCCAAGCAACTGAGATAAACAAGAGGATACTAGTTTGATTTTTGAGCATCTGTGTGAGCTGATTTCTTTTATCATTGGTTCCAGAAACATATGATCAATATTGAAAACAGAAAGCATGTACATAATTGCTTGACCATGTTTACACAATGCACTCATTCAATATAGCAAGTACATCTCTTCAGACCTGTTTTCAGCATCCACAGTTGAATGGATCTGGCAAATCCAGATATTCAACACCTGTGTTTCTTAAGTCCATGTGCATATGCTCGCAAGTTATTGTTAACTTAAGCTCTGCGCAATTACAAGCCCTTTTGTCCATCTGCAGTACCTCTTCTTGCCATTTGTAAAATTCACGAGTGAAATCTCTGCGCATGCCAAACTTAAGCCTGATGGTCAGTAGCATCCTAGCATTAAGAATAAAGAATGTCACAAATTCAGTGTTTGCATCTGTGACTTCATAGTCTTCCAGCGTTAATGTCCTCAAACAAATGTCGTGATTATTGAGAAACACCCACTGCTTTGGGCGCCATTCATTTGTTATACCTCTTTGATCCCATCCTCCCCCTAAACACACGAGAAGAGCAAACTTAAGAGTTAGTGCCAGTATATTATGCATATTATGCGTGGCTTTCAACGTGTGTGAAATCATCACCTCGATAAACAAGTTTTGCAAGCATTGAAAGCATCGCAGCAAGTCAACAATCTCATCCAGATTAAAGCATGTTTGTGAGATAAACAAGGTCTTGACGGAATCCAGCACCGCGTGTAGGCTACTTATGCGGAGACCCTTCATTGAGCACATAAAGTGATATTATTAGCTCGTGGATGTGAATCTCAAGCGCTTTTGAATAATGCAGGTCAAAGTAACATGCAGAGGCAGTACCTGAATAACTGTAGTCCCAATGACGATATTTGTTTTGTTGGGTAATTCAGAAATTTTTCCCAGTGTGTCCAACACAGGTGCAGACAAAACTGTTATCTGTAGTTGTGCATCTATAGAATCATGTAGCAGTCTCTGGAGGGAAGGCGCATCCTCAATGATCAGTTTTCCTCCGTCGGAACGAATGCCAATGCTTACAAGCCTAGCTGAGTTTATTCATAGACATGAGAATTTCTTGTTGCAAACAAGCAGCAGGCACTGCAGAGCAGGGCAATCGTGGTGGATGAACTTCCGCAAGGAGACATCCGATATATAAACCTCCACCAGCGAAAGTCTCCTGAGCAGTGGGAGGCAAAGCATTTCTACAAGATTATCTTCTAGTTTGCACATGGCGAAGGTGATGGTGTGGAGAGACGAGCGAAATCTTGAGATGGATGCCGATGGCGACGACATAGAAGAAGGGATTCTGCGTGCTTGCCTGGGCCCTGGGTAGAAGAACTTTTGGAATATATGATAGAACACTAAAACCTGGAGTTGGTCCAGATTCCGAGACACGAGCAACTCATCGACGCCACAAGGTTCGCACTGGAGGTAGCTTCTCGGGATGCAGAGGCGGTGAATCGGGCCCTTGTGATCGGAGAGGATAGATACAGGAAGACTGAAGCCATCAGCGACAGATTCTCCGCGGCAGTTGCAACTAAGATGTCGGCATTGAGTTCCGACGTATGTTTCCTGGACGATTTTCTTGCCCGGGAGAACGCGGATGATTTGGCAACAGATTTTTTCCAGAGATCTGGTAGAACAAGTATCAAGGATCACACGAAAGTCGAGATCGAGTGGTGCGGTGCGCCATATGCGGCGCCACCGAGATGCGAGCACTTGTGTGCGCATGCCTTCCTTTATGGGAAGACGAGAGATGATCTCGGCAAGGATGCCGTTGGGAAGATCGCTGATGCGGTTCGGACCAGACTCAACATGGTTCTCGGATCCAGTGGGCGAGCCACAGCCGCTCCTCTTAACGATCTTAGAGGGCACGGGTACAGCCGCGAACCTCGTCTTCTTGTTGCTAGAGGCACGCTTCTTCATCTCCATTGCCAAGCTCGTGCCGCCTCTGTTGCAGGTCTCTGTGCGGTGGATCTGGGAAAAGGGTTAGGGTTTTACGATCCATAAAGACGACAATATATATACGTACCTAATCTAGAAGATTTCGACAGCGTCGACAGACGTGCGTCTTCGCGAGGCACGGGTATCAACTGTCCAGATACACAGAAGTTTGGTGGGAGAGGCATGTGTCTGAATACTCAGTTAGAGACGCACGGTTGTGCGGTCTGTAGAGACACGGGGGTGTGGCGCCACGACACGGGGGCAAATGTCATGTGAGGCATGTGCGTGCATGCGGTGGAGGCATCTAATTGCAGTCTGTACAAGCACGGACCTCGTTGAAGCCTCCATAGAGCCAGCTATCAACTCCCTGGATGCACAAAAGTGTGGTGGCAGAGGCATGGCTACGAACACTCAGTTGAAAAGACACGTTTGTGAAGTCTCTGGATCCATGGCAGTGTGTCTCCAAGGGAACGTAAAAGCCACGGCTCGTGGCACGTGAGGCACAAGGGTGCAAGCTCCGGAGGCACCGAAGTCTAGCCTCTACAGGCACGTACGATTGTCAACCCTCTGAATGCACAAAATTTTGGTGGCAGAGGCATGGATCAGAATACTCAGCTATGGAGGCACGGGTGTGTATTCTCTGCAATCACAAGGGTCACGGCAAGTGTCATGTGAGGCACGTGTATTGAAACACCAGAGGCGCGGAAATGAAGCCTCTTAGGCACGAGTGTCAGCCCAATGGATGCACAAAAGTGTGGTGGCAGAGGCATGGGTGAGAATGCTCTGCTGGAGAGGCACCGTTGTGAGCTCTCTGGACCCGTGGGCGTCTGGCTCCACGGGCACCTAACAGTCACGGCCTATGTCAGCTATGGAGGCACGTAGATGCACGCGCCAGAGGCACTGTTGGGGAGTCACTACACGCACGGGCGTGGCGTTTCTCCAGGCCTGACTTAGCATCAACCCTCTCTGGGTGTAGAAAAGTGTGCGCAGAAGGCGCCGAAGTAAGGGCTCTACATGCACGTGTACCAACCTTCTTGATACTCAGTTAGAAAAGCACGGTTGTGAAGTTTCTATACAATGTCTGACCTTAAGACGAAGACCAGTCGTCATGTCACGAGACACACGGTTTTATTGGCCTACCAATCATGTACTTGCTTCGGTATTGGAAAGGTTCCCACTGACGATTTCATTATCAGTGGGAACATGGTACTATACTAACAAAGAGTCAGTGTCGTGACGGTAAAATACTCAGAATCTTTCCGCTGAAACACTGACGTTTGCACAGTTACAACACTTTCGTCTGCACAGTTACAACACTTTCGTTTGCACAGTTACAACACTTTCTAATCAAGGATTTTTATGGCAAGCTTACAGACGGTACAAAATATTACAAGGGTTGTCTGTTCATGTTCAGACGAAACGCACGTTCAAAAGGGCGCAACAACATGTAACCCTGCAAGCTTGGACAACTTACTCCAGCTCTGTGTTCAGCAGTCACATCTGAATGGGTCCGTCAAATCCAGGTATTCAACACACGTGAGTTTTAAATAAAAGAACCGGTGCTTGCACACTCCTGATAATATAAGGCGAGCACGTTCAGAAGCCTTTTTGTGCCACAGAAGATCCTTTTGATGCTTTTCGTAAAATTCTTCCGTGAAGTCTTGGTGGAAGCGATAGTTAAGCCTCATGGTCTCAAGCTTGCTTGCACTCAAAACAAAGAATCTCACAAATTCAATGTTTACCAACCAGGGTTCATATTCATCCAGCGTTACTGTCTTCAGACGAAAGTCATCTCGTTTGACAAACGGTCGGTGCTTGCGACGCCATGTATTTGTTTCTCCGCAAGAGAGTCCTCCCTAGATGTACATGAAGAATGAAAATACTTAAGCTCTAAAAACAGAGATTCTGTCGAAAGAGCATCCAGTGTAAGGTATTTATTGGATTTTTTTTGTAGATACGGGTGTATGTAATACTAAAACATGTCTAGCCACGGGTGTATCAATTTACAAACGAATATAAGACAAGCCTTTTAAGACATACAGTAGAAGTAGTATAGTATGCATGTTATGGGCTTTCAATGTGTGTGAGAATCATCACCTCGATAAACAAGTTCTCAAGGCTTCGAAAGCATTGCATCAGGGAAACAGCCACGTCCACTTCAAAACACATCTTGATGAGCAAAGTCTTGACCGTTTGAAGCACTGTTGACAGGCTGACTGCCGGCAAACCCTGCATGGTGCACGCACAACGATTTTAAAAATTGAACAAAAGGTTCTATTACATGAAATTTGTTTACTCGGACAAATGCAGCTGAAAACTAGGTACCTGGATAACTGTAGGGTTACGCGTGACCTTGGATTTAGAGAAAAAATCATGGAATTTGCCCACAGTCTCCAGTTTAGGTGCATACATGATAGTTATCTGCAAGTTGCTGCTGAGAATATCGTTAAGCAACCGCTGAAGTGACGGGGCATCCTCTATAACAAGTTCGCCATGTCCACAGTGAATTCCAATGCTTACAAGGTTACACGAGTTTATTCTTGTGCAGCGGCTTTCCATATTCCAAGTAAGCAGTAGGCACCGGAGTGCGGGGCAACTGGAGTGGATGATGCTTTCAAGCGAGATGTCTGATATACGAACGTCCACAAGTGAAAGTCTCTTGAGCCTGCCGGGACGGGCGTGGGAACATGGACTCCCACCCACCCACACCCTCCCACCCCACGGCCTAGGTTTTCTGGCGATCTACACTTCTAGCCAGTGAATTGTGGATCTTCCCCGCTCATCTACTCCGGCGTGCTTTGATCTACACGGCTACACCCATCTCCTATGGGTACCTCTGGTGGATCAACGTTGGATTTGGATTTCTTGGCGGGCTCCAACTTTGCAGATAAGGTTTTCATTTCTTGTGGGAGATCTGTTCATCCCTCGGATGACACGAGCCATTTCATTATGGTTGTGTCCTTTAGCCGGCATGATTTCCGTCTTGATGAGGATTCTGTGGCGGCTGCTTTGGAATCAGCGATTGGGGGATCTGCCATTGATTTGTCGGTTCAACTCATCAAGGACAAGGTATTTTCTTTCATTGTGTCCTGCAAGCAAGTTGGCCTTTGCATTCTCCAGTTGAGATTGTTTGCATGCCCGCATTTCAAATGTTATTTTCATCTTTGGGGGAATGGTGGTCCAAATTGGAAACGTGAGTTAGAGATCTGGAGAAAGGAGTGTGACGCTGAGTGGATTTTGGTTAGTCCCTCCAAAAAGCGTGCTACTTTGGGTTTGATTGCTATGCATAAACCACCGTCAAAGTCCTCTCTTAGATCGGGTTCATCGACAAGGAAGAAAATCTCTTTTGCCACGTTCCAACAGTATCCAGCTTGTAAGGGTTATAGATACCCAGCTACTCAGCTCTGTGTTGATACGGTTTCTGAGGCCGGCTATGAACTTAATCCTATTGAGAAGGTGATCATGCCATCACCGCCGGCGAGCAACCTTCAGTGGACGGTGGCGACGCCACCCATCTCTTTCAGAACGATCAACGTCCTTGCCAAGAATACTGCCGTGATTTCCGGAATTACACCGACCTGTTTAGGCAATGAGTTGCAGGTTACGTTTGGTACCGTGTCATCTGGTTGCATTGCACCGGAATCCCCGGCCCAACATGGATCACCGGTCCAACATGGCTCTCCAATCCCATGTACGGTTTCTTCGGCCCAATCTACTCCCCAACCATCAGTGGATATATTGGATAATTCTGTTTCTGCGATTGGAAATTATTCTCAACTGATTATGAATGCTGACCGACCGGACTCTCCTGGTGTTTCTGCTAAGGTTAATGATATTATTGATGATATTGGGTTCAACGTTTGGAAGTGCCAGAACTGCTTATCTATGTCTCATCATACCAGCTCATGCACCAAGCAGGTCCGTTGCCGTCGATGCTTTAGATTGGGCCATAGGGCCAAAGGATGCTCTGACTCTGCGCCTTCTCCGGCTTACAAGTGGGTCCCACGGGTCAATCCTGATTCGCCTGGTCGGTCAGCGGAGATATACTCGCCCGGCGCCTCGGTTTCCCCCTCACATAACCCTCTGGGGTCTTTGCCCAGTCCCATCACGCCTGCCACCCCATCGCTTCCGCCATTGCCCGCCGAGCCACCGCCCACCACGCCACCGCCACCTACCTCGCCACCACCGCCCATCTTAGCTTCACCATTATCCACCGTGGATCCTACCCCGCCATCAGCTCCTTCATCGCATCCAGCAATGGCCACCTTTGCCCTCGACCCCACGCCTTTCGTCCCGCCGGGTTTCGAGATCATCGACAGTGGTCTGCGGCGTCATCCACGCACCTTCTACTCTCCAGCAGTGGCTCCTGATCGTCAGCATGAAGAATACGCCATTGCCATCGTCGAGCCTGCTCCCCTGCCTGAAGAAGTTCCCATCTTCAGAAATATGGTCAGTGATTTTGTTGTCAACAATCTTGGCCGCGCTGTTCTTGATGCTCAGCCTTGGATTCAAGGAGTTGGACTCTTGCGTTTCCGTAGTCCGGTTGCTAGGCAGGCTCTAGTAGATCATCCTCCGTTCCAACTTGACAATGATAGATTTGTTTGCTTTGTGCCACATGATGAGGGTATTAATTTCAGAGCTATTCAGGGTTTTCGTCGGGGATGGGTTATGATTGTTGGAATACCCCTAGATTATAGGCGCACGCAGTATATTGCAGATGCAATCAGTACTTTTGGCCGTTTCCATCACTAGCACCAGGATGATCCTCTGCTTGTTCATACATTGGCGTACGTTTCTTTTCCGGCAACTACCTTAGTGCCGCGTGATGTGGTCTACCGAGAGTTTGCTGACTTTGGGGGTTCACACATTTCTTGGTCTGCCCCGATATACATATTCTCCGCAGACTTTGCTGATATCTTGCCACCTGATGAGGATCCGATGCCCTTCGATGGCAACCCTCACCCACTCCCTGGGCATCTGCAATTTCAGAACCATAACTGGGTTATGCCGGAATTTCCTGAAATAGGTTGGGTTGAATTACCACCACTGGCTCACGATCATGTACACATCACCAGGAGGCTCCACATGATGATCTGCATGAGCAGCAAGAGCTTGTGGATGAAAATCATGTTGAGGCAAACCAGTCGCAGGAATCTATCATTCTGCAAGTTTCGGATGATTCTGTTAATGCTCAACCAGTTGATGATATGGCGATCTTGCAGCAACCAGCGGCCCCTATGCAGCCTCCTCTTCATATTGGGCAAGTTCTCACTGTATTTTGCCGTGTTCTGCCACCTGTTATGCAATGGCAACGCACTTTCCAGAAGTTCTTGCCGGCTATTTTCACTGCTGAAATCCCACAGTTTGTGTTCAAGACTGCATTTGGGTCCCTGCTGCTGTCTAAGTGCTCATGGGATATTTGTTACAATGGAGCAGATGTCAGCTTCTCTCTGCAGCCTCCGCCGGAATCCTCTTACAGCCTTCCACGCCGGACTTCTCCAGTTAGGAGACCAGTTGCAAGGGCTCTTTGCTTTGATGATCTCTCTGATCCTGTCACCGAGTCCTTTGAGTTCTCTGCTGTCCCTGAGGTGTCCACCAAGCGTGGCCGGAAACCAAGATCTGCTAAAATCTTGGTAGATACAGAGGTGCGCCGTAGTGCACGTCTCAGTGCGCTACATGATGGCTATCACAGATCCCCAAGCAGAGGCTCCCAGC
Organism: Aegilops tauschii subsp. strangulata; assembly: GCF_002575655.3. Classification (NCBI taxonomy): domain Eukaryota; kingdom Viridiplantae; phylum Streptophyta; class Magnoliopsida; order Poales; family Poaceae; genus Aegilops; species Aegilops tauschii. The sequence continues at coordinate 536,750,763 of NC_053036.3, read as the reverse complement.
AGATCAAGACCCAATGTTCTTTCAAGAGGCGGCGAACCAGCTCTTCACAGTCGGAGGGGAACCTGACAGTGCCTCCACCAACGCATATTACTGATCTTCAGCGTATCGGGGCACGTCTGCGTATTGCTCCTGAGAAGATCTCCAAGGATAAGCTTGAGGCTGATCCTTCTACCTCCTCCAGCAACAAGAGTTCTGATGATTAGTTGCATCAGACAGCTTTATGGTCCATGGTGTACCGCTTTAAACGTCATCTATCTTTATTTATGTTTTCATTTTGGGTTCTCTCTCCCATGGCTATGCTTAGTTGGTCAGTGTAGGTCATTGCGTGATCTACTTTTGTTGCTTTCTATTATGGTTTGTAATGAATCAGTCCGGGTTTAAAGACTGGAAGGTTTTATGTTGGAACGTGCGTGGTCTTAATTCTGAAGCACGACAATTAGCGGTTAAACAAAAGATTGATGAAAGTGGCTGCTCTGTGGTCTGTCTCCAAGAAACGAAGTGCATGCATATTGATCACAGGTTTATTAGGAAGTTTTGTCCACGACGTTTTGACAATTTTTTGTATGTGCCTTCGGTGGGTGCCTCGGCTGGCATGGTCATCATTTGGAACTCCTCTTTCTTTGAGGGAAATTTAATTGAGGCACGACAGTATGGTATTATTCTGGAATTCCGCTCTAAGCATACTTCTGAAGTTTGGACCCTTGTGTCAGTTTACGGCCCTTGCCAGGGTCCTGCCCGCGATGATTTTGTGCAATGGTTGTACAATCTTGACATCAATTGTGATGATAATTGGCTGCTTTTGGGCGATTTCAATTTTATGCGATCGTTGGAAAATCGTAACCTACCTGGGGGTAATGTCAGCGATATCTTTCTGTTTAATGAAGTGATTGGCCACTTGGGTCTTGTTGAGCTACCAATTAAGGGACGGCAATTCACTTGGTCCAATATGCAATCTGAACCTTTACTTGAACAGATTGACTGGTTTTTTACTTCAGTTGCATGGGCTTCGGATCATCCCAACATGCTAGTACTGTCGCTTGCACGCACGGCCTCTGATCATGTCCCGTGCGTGGTCTCGATTGCTACTGCTATTCCTAAGGCTAAAGTCTTTCGCTTTGAAAATTATTGGATTGAGTTGCCTGGCTTTTACGATTGTGTTGCCCAAGTTCGGAACAAGTCTGTGGCCAGATCCTCGGCTGCCTTAACTATTTCCTCTAAATTCAAGGCTCTTCGATATGCCCTCAAGCAATGGCACCTCAATCTGTCCACAGTTAAGGCGCTCATTTCTAACTGCAACAAAGTGATTCTTTACTTTGATGGACTGGAGGAGATTAGGCCTTTGACTAGGCTGGAGTTTAATTTCAGGCGAGTTGTGAAATTGCATCTAGAGGATATCTTACATTGGCAATTTGTATATTGGAAGCAACGTTGTACTATACGCAGCATTAAAGTTGGTGAGGAAAATTCGAAATTTTTCCATGCCATGGCCACCGAAAGGTTTCGGAGAAACACAATTTCTTCAATTAAGAATGCAGAAGGTAATGTGGTCTCGGATCATCAACAACTAGCTGGCATGTTTTGGTCTGATTTTAATTAGAGAATGGGCAAGGCAAAAGGAATCCGCATGGGTTTTGATTTGGACACCTTAATTGCGTGTGTTGATGGCCTTGAGGATTTATCCCAACCTTTCTCTGATTCCGAGGTTGAATCTGTCATTAAGAACATGCCACCGGATTGTGCTCCTGGCCTCGATGGTTTTTCTGGTTTGTTCTTAAAGAAGTGTTGGCCAATCCTAAAGGAGGATTTCATGCAACATGTGCGGGAGTTCTATGAGGGCAGATGCAATCTGGAATGTCTTAATACGTCATTAATTACTCTGATACCCAAAAAGCTGAGCCCTGAAGTTGTCGGAGACTTTAGGCCCATCTCGTTGACCAACACGTGCTTGAAGTTTTTAACTAAACTGCTTGCTAACCGCCTTCAGAAAGTGATACTAAGATGCATCCACCGCCATCAATATGGATTTCTTCGGTGTCGTTCTATTCAAGATTGCCTGGCCTGGTGTTTTGAGTATATACACCAATGCAATGCTTCGAAGCGACCCATCGTCCTTCTTAAGCTGGATTTCACGAAGGCCTTCGACACAATTGAGCATGAACTTATTCTCAGAATTTTACAAAGCAAGGGTTTTGACTCCCGGTGGACTGGATGGATCAATAGCATATTGTCTACGGGATCTTCTTCTGTGCTTCTCAACGGCGTGCCTGGCAATCACTTTGTTTGCAGAATGGGCGTGCGTCAGGGGGATCCTCTCTCACCGTTGCTCTTTGTGATTGCGGTTGACTTATTGCAATCTGTAGTCAACGAGATGTGCTCCAGGAATATCCTCTCACTGCCAATCCCAACCAACTCCAGCGACTACCCGATTGTACAATATGCCGAAGACAGTTTAATTGTTCTGCCTACGATCGATGATCAGCTTATTGCTTTCAAGGAGATGCTTGACACATTTGCGGTGTCAACAGGACTACGTGTAAACTTTAGCAAGTCCTTACTCATTCCAATAAACATGACTGATGCGGAAGGTGCTAGGGTGGCTTCTTTGCTCGGATGCGATGTTGGGTCAATGCCATTCATGTATTTAGGCTTGCCAATGGGAACTTCTAGGCCTACAATCTATGATCTGCTGCCTCTGGTTGATCGTGTTGAGCGACGCTTATCTGCTTCCTCATGCCTGCTAAATCAAGGAAGCCGACTGCAACTTCTACAGTCAGTGTTGTGCTCCATGCCAATATACTTCTTGTGTACCTTATCTCTTCCCAAGGGCATTTTGCAGCAGTTAGCGCGAATCATGAGGCAATGTCTGTGGAGGTGCAACACGGATAACCCGCGTCAATCATTGGCGGCTTGGGATTTAGTCTGTCGCCCTAAGAAATTCGGCGGTTTGGGTGTTCTTAACTTGGGCATTCAAAATCAGGCTTTGTTACTAAAGCATCTCTTCAAGTTCTATAATAAAGTGGATGTGCCTTGGGTATCATTAATTTGGGACACTTATTATGCATCGTCACCACCTCAAAGCACCCAGAACTGTGGCTCCTTTTGGTGGCGTGATGTCATGCGTTTATACCCTAATTTCTACAAGCTTGTTGTTCCACAAGTTCATGTAGGCGACACTGTGCTTTTTTGGCTCGACCGTTGGCAGCTGGGAAATCGTGTTGTTCTTTTACACGACTGTTTCCCGAGGCTACATTCATTTGTAGTTGATGATGCAATCACTGTCAAGGAGTTTATGGAGCGGCCTGATGTCTTGGATCATTTCCATTTGCCTCTGTCACAGGAGGCCTACTCAGAATTAACACAGCTCCAGGCCCTGCTGCCTTTGATCAATCTGGATGGTGAGAGCAAAGACATTTGGAAGTGGCCTTCGAAGTCTGGTGTTTTTATGTCAAAGATATACTATGTCTCTTGCTTCTCACACCTAGTGGTTGACCCCATCTTTAAATGGATTTGGAAGTGTGCATGCACACTCAAGTTCAAAGTGTTTGGCTGGCTTCTATTAATGGATCGTTTGAACACTAGGGATATGATGCAACGTCGTCATTGGATCATCCAGGATGACACATGTGTGCTATGCAACCTTGCACAGCATGAGGATCGGGCTCATCTTTTCTTTGCTTGCAATTTTAGCCAAAGGGTTTGGAACTATCTTGGGATTTCTTGGTCCGTTCAACCGAACCAAACCACATATGAGATGGCTCAATCCGTTAGGAGGGATTTCGGTCATCCTTTCTTCACTGAGGTTGTCTTCACTGCTAATTGGAATATTTGGACATAAAGGAATGGGAAGATCTTCAGAAATGAGCAACCTTCTTTTAGAGCTTGGAGAAGGAACTTTATCCATGACATTTCTCTTCTGTCTCATAGGATTAGGTGTAAATATAAAGATAGTTTACTGTCTTGGATAGCTAACCTTTCTTAGCCTCTTTGCTTGTAAGTATCTTTTCTCTCTTTTTTCTGTAAATTTGTATAATTGTAACTATACTGCTTTCTTTTAGTATTAATAAAGGACTGTGAGGCTGTTGCCTTGCAGTATATAGTCAAAAAAAGTCTCTTGAGCAGTGGTAGTTTAAGAGCCTGAACGTAACTATATGGTATTTGGCAAAGAGCAAAGGTGGCGGTGTGTAGGGAGGATGCAAACGGAGAGAAGGACACCGGTGCAAAAGGCGCAGATGATGGGTGTGTGAGTGGTCGTAGGACACACTCTCTCACGAAATCTGGGAACATGTAATAGAACTCGAGCACCTGGAGATTGTTCACTTTGGATGATTTCAACCAGGCGCCGACGGCGGAGGGTCTGGACTGGAGGTAGCACGCCGGTATGCAGAGACGACGAACTGCACCCACATGGGCGGCGGAGTGGATGGCTTCCGGAAGGGTCGTATCGTCAGTGCCAGATTTGCGAGGGCACCGAGTTCCGAAGTGCCTTTCGCGGGCGAGCTCCCAGGTAGGAGGCGCCACAGAGATTTTCTCGATATGAACTGTTTTTAGAGGCTTAAAAAGACGAGCGGCAGGATCTCACGGTAGTCGAGATTCAGAGGAGCGGTGGGCCATAAAGGACGCCATCGACGAGCGAGGATGCGAGTACGGATGCTATCCCTGATGGGGAGACGAGAGATGATCTCACCTAGGATGACGTCCGGGAGATCGCTGATGCGGTCCGGATGAGTTTTTCTCCCGTGCTCCTCAGATCCGGTGGGCGGACCCTCACCGGTCCCCGCCGGTACCACCAAACACCCAAAGGAATGCGTCGTCGGTGGCACGAGCCTTTCCCTCTTGGTACTAGAAGCATCGGACTCCATCTAGGAGCGACAGGTGTGGTGGATCTGGAAAGACGGTTTGGAGGACGGAGGTGTTGCAAAACACCATTTATAAAAAAAAAGTAGTATTTTTTAAGTGATGTCGTTGCGAGAACAGTGACGTCGGACAGTGGCAACAACTCGTACTCCATGCCTCCACTTGATTCACGCACATGCCTCTCCGAGCAGCGTGTCACTACAAACATACTGAACACGCACGCACGATCGCAACTCTTCTTTTTGACATGGGACGCATGGCAGCAAGTCTTCTTCCTAATATGGGACCGTGCCTCTGCTTGCTCGACCAACGTGCCTATCTGTGTACACGACTCAGCTGAAATAATGACAACTGGGAGGCACGACCATCCCCTCTTATACTATATGACCGTGCCTTCACTAACTTCAGGGTTGTGCCTCTCTTACCGCACAAAGTCAGCTAAGCTAATCATAGCACAGAGGCATGACCATGAGTCTTCTTAACACAAGACTGAACCTGCACTAGGTTCAAGTGCCTCTCTGAGCAAACATGTCGAACCGAGAGACACACCCACAACAACAACAACAGCGACGACAACCACGTTTAGGATCGCATCTGCTTTCAGTACCATAGTCTGAATAAGAATTTGAACTGATAAGTTGTATTAGGTATGTACTATGAGGATTTGAGCTGCACTCATAGTTTGAAATAACACACGTACGATACTTAACTTAATACCATAGTAGTTAAAATTTATGTGGTGTAATGCCATCCCTCCATCACCGTACACATATCGCATCATTCCGTTTTTTGTAAAGACCGGTGATCACAAGTGAGAGCGAGTCCTGCACACGCACAGTGTGCCACTAGATACTGATGAGTACAACGCAATCAACTATCAGCCTAGCTGCATCTGCAAAAGCAGAAATCCCGGTGATCGCCATCCTTCCAGCTTTGTGTATATAGTAGGTGCCAGGCAAATCAACGCTGCTGAAAATTTGTACAAGCCTGATGCTGCCCTTGAGAGGCAAATATCCAAGCTTCATCCTAAGATCATTGGTAACAATAGCTGGGATTTTCTGTACAATAACAAATTATTCTGGCATTAGATTACGAAGACACGCATGTTGACTGTGGTTTAGAGAAAGAAACAACGACGTTCCAAATGGTCTGTGTGAACGTTGGTGAAACATAGACGGTGCACAAAGGTAATGGCAGGGATGTGTTTAGCATTTAGGACTAGTTTAATCATGCAAGCCATGTCGATATAGGAAAGTTTTATGCCCCGGGTGTAGACTATCTCGTCTATCTAGCTCCTTTCCGATAAACTGAGGCCTTCAAGGGCAAAATAAATACAACCATGTATTAGCCACTATGTGTGAAGCAATGAATAGAGCAGTTAAAACTAAAATAAACGAATATTGGCTTTTAAAAGGGAAATTACAGTTTTAAACTACATTGTGAGTACAAAGAAAGATTTAATACATTATATCACAAAGATTAAGCACATAAATATCAACGGCATGCCACAGTAAAATTATAATAGATAAATGTTAAACCAGAACAAATACTGATAAGCGATCAGAACATACCAACGGAATGTTTGGGAAACGCTTTGTGACCTCCTCGAGATTCACTCAACATCAAGTCAATGGGAATGAAGAAATCTTCTGCTTGCAAATCCAATTGTATAATATCACCATAAAACAGATCATAGTCACGTATCAACTTTTCCCATCCAGGTCCATGAAACTTAGACATGTGGTTGCCATCTGTAAACTTAATCTTGTAAGACAATTCCTCAGTAGTGCCGAACACAAGGTAAAAATCTTCGTCTTCAAAACCATCCTCGAAAGCTTCATCTTTCCATAAAGAGATCAAAGAAAGGACCTGGTTCCGGTAGTAGCATGGGACATACTGCATAAAAGTAAAATTAAGACAAAGGTATATAAATGTTTTACTGATTTTCAAAAAAAATGCATGAAAGAGTTTTTTTTCCTTGAAATTTCTTGGCTTTTAGGCACGGGCACAGGCACCATCTATGACATGTAATTAAACCTATACAAAACAATTGAACTTCTAATTACATCAAGGCCTATAAAATAAAAACAAGCATGCGCAGTATAGTTCGCTCCGAAGGAATACGTGCGGTTGCTGACTACGGAAAAAAGATAACTGCAACAAATACAGTGACGAAGGTTTTTTACTGGCCACGCATGATTTGGTAGCAAAACTTACCAGGCATGACTCATAACAACGAGGCAAAGACACAATCAAGAAAGATTGGGCAACATCAGATTCAACACCGGGACAGTTGAGGTTCCTGCAAACATCACACGCCATCTTTGTCTGCGAGATGTAACAATATATAAGACTCGGGTTCATTAATTATTAAAGAAAAATTTATTTCAACACTCCGCTAATGGTACAAAGAATTAAAGGACTGTATATCACTGATACACGCTTGTTACAACGAGTAAGACAGAGCGGAGCGAATGCTGATATGGTGATATCCCTTGATGTTAGTGTCTCTGTAAAAAATGAAAGAACACGCACAGACCTCTTCAAATCTACAAGCTCTTGCAGCGAACTAGCTGGAAAAAAAAATCAACTGTTGTCCTCCAAGATTATTCCCCTATAGAACCTCTTCAAAGGGGTAAGATAGTAACACAAAAACTAAAATTAAAAGGGTAACATACAACAAGAATCCATCTAAAAAAACACAGTGCGCAACGCGTAAGTATTAAGCAGAGGGGAAATTTTTTACTGTATTTCAGAGCAAGTGGGCAAATCATAGATCCATCTATGTGGACTGTAGAGTGAGGAAGACGAAGCAAGAAAGACGGAAGGAACCAAAGAAGGGGAGCGGAAAAGCAAGTGACTCGGGAGGGAAGACGCACAAAACAATGTATTTATGGAGTAATTATGGAGAGGGAAGTAATTTTGTGTACTCGCTCGCCAAAGCTGAAACTACTGACAATAGTAAATGGCTCCTTGCCATCCCAGCGCAAAAAAAGGGGCATGGGAGGGGGGTGGGGGTTGGTGGGTCTGGCGAGTAGGTGGAGTATTTGGTCGAGCCGGACCATGTCGAAGTCCCTCGCTTTCATTTCCCCTCTCGCTCTCTCACTATATCTCTTCCCTCTCTCTCTCTCTCTCTCTCTCCCTCTCTCTCTCCTCTCGAATTTGACGCCGCGTACGGCATCGCATCTGCTCACTCTGGGCCACGTCGACACAAAAGTTCGGACAAGAGGGGAGGAAGGAAGGCTTGAACTTCCTTGAACTGGATTTTTATTTCTATGTAGGTGATTTCCTGCTACATGCAGAGCGTTGAACTGGGGTTTGTTTTCCAAACAAAAGATCTGAGCTCTAAACATTCATGTGTCCTTGTAGGAGAACCCTGACACCATCAAAGACCATGATTTCTGTAGCAAAGAGCTCGACCGTCCTCTCTACTGTGTTCTCCACGATACCAAGCCTCTTAGGTGTGTGGCTTTTGAAGGAAGTGACACGGGGAGGAGGTTATACGGCTGTGCTATGAAACTTAGTCACTTTCAAAAATCCGAGTTACTTTCTTGTTGAATCAAACTGTTTGGGAATAGGACTTGTAGTCTACCAAAGAAGACTGATTTCTTCTTTTGTTTTCCGGTTGATTGTAGGAAACATTGTGTAGTCCTTTTACTTTACATAAAAGGGTAAAGGTCACTACTTTACATAAAAGAGAGAAGAACAATATCCACCAATCGCAGATTCCAAACCCAGAGCCACATTCTCTTCATCCAGGCGAAAATTATGGCCTGTGATCACTGGAACTGATTTCTGTGATGAACCATTTTCGAATTCTAGGCTCCTAGGCTCTCCCTTGGCGATCACCGCCGGTGGCCACTCCGGCCCCGGCGGCCACCCTTCTTTCCGCTGGTGGCCACTCCGGCCCCGGCGGCCACCCTTCCTCCCGCCGGTTGCCACTCCCGCGCCGGCGGCCACTGCCTCTCTGCCACTTGTCACTCCGAGGGTGGCAGCCACCAGCCTAATTCTGGTTTCTTTGCATGAGAAGTTGTTACTAGGATGGCCATGGATCCTCCATCACTTAACTTTGCTCGAGGTAAAGATTTTCAACGCTCAATGAGGCAAAAGTTTGGTCACCCAGTGGTGTTTTCGCCTGGTTTTCGTCAATGAGAGTTCACTTTGGTGGTTTCCTTCTGTCGTACTCGTTTTCGGTTGGATTGTCACAAGGTTATTATCGTGCTACAATCTTGTTTTGGTGGCTATCCTCAAGGCTTCCGGGTGCTTCATCTCAAGGACAGAACTTTCAAGTTTTCTGTTGCTTCAAAGACAGTGAGTTTTGAGATCTATAATCATGGTCGTGTGGTTGAAAAGGATTTTGAGTTAGTTTTCAATCTTTGGGGTTTTGGAGGACCTAACTGGTTACGTGAAGAGCAACTATTCTATCGTGAAGAAGAAGCTTCTTGGACTTTGGTCACTAGTGGTCCGCGCCCGCGATCTGCCGCCGGCAGAGTCTCAGGCGATCAACTCCGGCCATCAGTTTTTGCTCGCCTGGCAAATTTTCCGACCACTAGCAATAATATGGCCTCGGACAGTAATGAGCACTTAATGCACAATACTAATGCCTCAGGAGAGGTTCACGCAGCTGTTACAGAGGGTGGGAATCAGGGTCATTCAAATGACTCGCTTAAATGTTATGCGTGTGGCAAGTTGGGCCACTTTGCACGGGAGTGTCACGAGAAACGCCTTCCTGGGCTTTTTCCGTCACTCAGGTTCGCCCCTTTTCCAAGCCCGCCAATTGAGGCCTGGGACTTGGATGCGGTCCAAGACTGGTTTCAGTTCGCTGGCCCGGCACGGGACCCCCCCCGCTAGTTTCCTCTTTTAGCGAGCTCTGTTTGGGATCTTTTCCTAATTTTCAGCCTCGTTTTGCACTTGCCTCCTCAACTTCTCCGCACTGCTCCTCTATTTCTCCACAGTGCTCAAACCCTGCTCCTGTCACCTCCAGCTTGACATCGACGGAGAGAGCTCGTGCTGAACTCAGATGGCCAACATTCCGATTGACCCGCGCCCCTTCGTGCCCCATGGCTACGATATTTAGCAGGTCCACGGCCGCAATGGGGTGGCTCGGGTGGTGCTGCCGCATCGTCCTCGTCGCCATGAAGATTGGGCGATTGCGACCATCCATCCTCTCCCCGCCGATGCTCCATTCCCCAATGTAAGAGATGTTCTTGAGGAGTTTATTGTTGAACATAGGCAGTTGGGGTTACGGGACATTCAACACTGTCCTTTCGGAGAGGCTTATGTTCGGCTGACGAGGGTTAGAGACAGGGATAAGTTGGTGGTAGATAGTCCGCATGAATTTGGTGACGTGTTCATTACTTTTGTGAAGCATGATGAGGGCAGAAACCACAGGAGGGTTCATTTCAATAGAACTGTTTGGTTGCTTCTGACGGGAGTTCCTTTTGATTTTCGTAATACTGAAGATTTGGCCTGTGCTGTCAGTAAGTTTGGCCGTATGATCTCCTGGGACAAGGAAGATGATCACATAGGGCGTACTGTAGTCAAGGCAAGAGTTATGAATCTAGATATCATCCCCAAAAGTATGAGATGGTCTGAAGGGGATGAGTTTGAGGAAGATGGCTGGTCTTCCTCCATTGAAATTCTGGCAAGTGAGCTTCTTGGTGGAGGCCCAGCAGATGAGGACCCTTTTCCTCCTGCCAATGTGGACCCACACCCTTTGCCTGAAAATGCTGAGCCTGGTGATGGTTTTCATGATGTTGCTGTCAACAATAATCCCATGGATGTTCAGGTTGCAGAGAATTGGGATAACTAGGAAGTGAATCAGTAGAATAACAAGAATGCAGATCTTGAGGACCTCCTAGATGTTGTGCAGCAGGAAGAATTGGCCTGGGCAGATGGGGAAGAACTGCTTCCAGCACCTAGCAACAGTAGTCTTTCTTCAGACATGTCCTTCTCTGAAGGAGATAACACAAATATGCTTTTACCTCCTGTTGTAGTAGAGGTTTTGATTCCTAGGGCTGCAATACCTGATATTTTACCTCCTCCTGCTATTGTGCCTGCCACTGGCCTGCAGAACATCATCCAGGCCTATCAGTCAGATGATGATGAGCCTCCTTTGTTCCATGAGCAGATCCAGGATGCTGCTATGGTTGATGTTGACCTGCATGATCAAATTGTTGCAGACCAACTGCAACATGTTGCACCCTCTATTCAAGGGACAGATGCCAATGCTGATGTATCTGTAGATCAAGATGTGGATCCCCTTCCTCCTGCTTTACCTTTAGATGCTGTGGCAACTGCTGAGCAATTTCAATCCTCCCTTGCTGGTGGATCTTCCAGTGAAGTCTTGGTTTGCAGTCCTGATCATATAAATACCTCTAGAGGAAGCTTACAGCGAGTTGAGAACTTGGAGGATCTTCAATCAGGGCTCCAATGTAATTGGGTTAACCAAATAAATGAGCATTTTAGCATAGCACCTTCTCTACTTGGTTTGAAAAGCATTCAGATGGTTGCATCTGCTAACAATGATCATACTGTTTCTGAAGAAGGCATGCTGCTATGGAAACAACACTTTCAAGAGCAATCTTTGGAAAACAAGAGCTCTTTCTCTACCAACATTCCTGTAAGTTGGTTTAATTTTATTGTCCACCTTCTTCTGTCCCCTGATAAGTTTGCCTGGACTGTCAATATGTTAAAATCTGGAATGTGGGAACTTTTCACTACTGCGGAGAATATGGATCAAGCCATTCTATTTCACATACCTGATAATTGTCCTACCTTACATGCACCTGTTTGTCAGGCCATGGAGGAAGGTGATAAGGACAAGGGCAAAGAAAATATTGGAGTGACTGCCAATATGCAGGATGTGGAGTCCCAGGCCCTTCTGCATCCTTTTGGCCAAGATAACCTCAGGAAGAGAAGGAGTGGAAAAACTCCACTGGTTGAAACAGAGGTAAGGAGAAGTGACAGAATTAAGAAGGACAATGATGGTAACAAGAGAGACTCCTGCTCTAATAATAACTGTCTACCTTGCAATGCTGTCAGTTGTTAAAAATCTCACTACCTCTTTCTATAAGGTTGCTGAGAGGGAGCTGGAGGACAAGCTGGCTAAGAAGCCCAAGAGAAGACAAGAAGATGTTTTGGACAAGGTGCCCTTGGCCAAAGGAGAAGGACATACCCCCAACTCTTCATGATGTTTGAGTACTTAAGTTGGAGTAATGTGTTGAGGGGTTGTGTGTGTGGTATCCCCCCTTCTATTTTGGAAATATTTATGACTGGTGTAAGACTTGAATTCTGGTACTTTATGAAACTTGTGTGTCTGGTGATGTACTCTTTTAATAGTACTTATGTGATATATGGTTGGATGCTCTGCTGGTCATGTGGTGTGATGTGGATCAGGGCCTTTGTGACGCCCGGATAATTAAGCTACAGTGATCCCCCGCTAATGATGCCATGTCACCGCGGTTACTGTTGATAAACTCTCGATAGTTCAGAACTGAAACAAATTCAAAATTTAAATAAAAGCAAACAATAAAAGTTTTCAAATATTAAAACTAAAATGTTCGGAGTGAACCAAATATTGCATAGGTAATTATGGTGGAGAAACCACACTTTTATAAAATGTTTAAATACTCTAAAATGAATAAAACAGTAGCAAATACAATTATTTAAATGCTTTAAAAATAATAAATATTTTCAAAACTAAATTGTTATAAGTATTAAACTATTGTGGCAGTGGCATAATTTGTAAAATCTATTTATGTGCCACTTTGGTAATTTACTAAAACTAAAATAAAAGGAAACTAAAAAAAGCAAAAATAAGAAAAGAGAAAGACAAAACAAAAAAAAAGAAAACAAAAGGACCCCCCGGCCAGCTGGCCACCCACGCGGCCCAGCTGGCCCACCCCGGCTGGATAACCCCCACCCCCCAAACCCTAACTACCCCCACGACCTACCCCCACTCCCACCTCGTTCCCCCACGGTCCCCGTCCCCCCCCCCCCACGATCCACATCTGGATCGCGCCCCTGGCGCCTCCCCCCGCCGCCAGGCGCCTCCATGCCCGACCTCCCTTCCCCTCGCTCTCCCTTAGCGCCGCCGCCCTCCACAACGCAGGCGCACATCGCTCACTCCCGACGTCGCGACGCCGCCGTCCGGCGCGTCCCGCCGCCACCTGCGCCGATCGACGCCGAACCCCGTCACCTCTCGGACCTCCCTCGCCGGACCGCGTCGTCCCCGCCTCTCCTTCGTTGGTCCTCCCCGCGCCTCGCCGCCCTCTTCTCTTCAACGGGGGTGAGCTCCCCGTCGGGCCCCGTCCGTCTTCCCCCCTCCGTCCCAACGCCGTGGCCGCGCTCGGTCCCCGCAGACCCGCGCACCATCCTTGTGCGTGCCCACCGCCGCTGCTCCCGTCGGGCCCCCGCCTCCGCCCGTGCCGCCCGGCCGTGTTGCCTGCCGCTGGCCCCACCCGCGAAGACTCCAGCCGCCGCTGCTCTCGTAGCTTCCCCGAGCCCCTCCGCCGTGGTTCACCGGAGCCGTTCCGCCGTGGCCGTAGGCCACGTTCGCCAACCGCCGGCGCCCCGCCTCTGGGTGTGCTCGTGCGTGAGCAGCACGTGACACCGACACGCGGGCCCCAGCAGATTAGATTAGGAACTAATCTAATTAGCCAAACTAGCTAACCTCTAATAGACACTAACAGCAGGGCCCCACCTACTAATTAGGATAAATTAAATTAAAACAAGACCCTATTAAAAGGTAGGAGTCAATGACATGTGGGCCCCGCTGACCCTGTTGACCAGTCAACGTTGACTGGTAAATTGCTGACTGTACATGCTGACTCAGCCCCCTGGCCCCACCAGTCAGCCTCTGCCGACTGGGCAGTTGACCCAGTCAACTGGGCCCCCTTGTCAGCCACACATGAACATCTCTGGGTACACTTCTGTGTACCCATAACATTTAGCGTTTAAATTATTTTCGAATTAATTTAATTCCAGGAATTTCAGAAAATGTTTAAAAACTTTGGAAAATCATATAAAATAATCTATAAGTCGGATGAAAATACTTTGTACATGAAAGTTGCTCAGAACGACGAGGCGAATCCGAATACGTAGCCCGTTCGTCCACCACACCTCCCTAACCTATCGAACACGCAACTTTCCCCCTCCGTTTCATCTGTCCGAAAATGCGAAACATCGGGAATACTTTCCCGGATGTTCCCCCCCCTTCGCCGGTATCGCTTACTACCGCGTTAGGGCATACCTAGCACCGCGTTTTGCCTCCTTATGTTTTGTGATGCTTTGTTTGCTCCGTATTTACTGTTTCTTCCCCCTCTCCTTCTCCGGTAGACTACGAGACCGACGCTGCTGGTACCCAGTTCGACTACGGAGTTGACGACCCCTCCTTCTTGCCAGAGCAACCAGGCAAGCCCCCCCTTGATCACCAGATATCGCATATTCTTCTCTATACTGCTTGCATTAGAGTAGTGTAGCATGTTACTGCTTTCCGGTATCCTATCCTGATGCATAGCCTATCCTTGCTACTACTGTTGTTACCTTTACCTGCAATCCTACATGCTTAGTATAGGATGCTAGTTTTCCATCAGTGGCCCTACATTCTTGTCCGTCTGCTGTGCTATACTATCGGGCCGTGATCACCTGGGCGGTGATCACGGGTATATACTATATACATTATATACATGACACATGTGGTGACTAAAGTCGGGTCGGCTCGAGGAGTACCCGCAAGTGGTTCTGATGAGGGGGCTGAAAGGACAGGTGGTTCCATCCCGGTAGAGGTGGGCCTGGGTTCCTGACGGCCCCCGACTGTTACTTTGTGGCGGAGCGACTGGGCAGGTTGAGACCACCTAGGAGAGAGGTGGGCCTGGCCCTGGTCGGCGTTCGCGGATACTTCACACGCTTAACGAGATCTTGGTATTTGATCTGAGTCTGGCCATTTGGTCTATACGCACTAACCATCTATGCGGGAGTAGTTATGGGTATCCCGACGTCGTGGTATCAGCCGAAGCTCTTTTGACGTCAGCGACTGAGTGGCGCGAGCCGCATTGGAACGTAAGCTCGCGCTTGTATTAAGGGGGCTAGGTCTGCTTCCGGCCGCGTACGCAACGTGCAGGTGTGCATAGGGCGATGGGCCCAGACCCCTACGCGCATAGGTTTAGACCGGCGTGCTGACCTCTCTGTTGAGCCTAGGTGGGGCTGCGACGTGTTGATCTTACGAGGCCGGGCATGACCCAGAAAAGTGTGTCCGGCCAAATGGGATCGAGCGTGTTGGGTTATGTGGTGCACCCCTGCAGGGAAGTTTATCTATTCGAATAGCCGTGTCCCTCGGTAAAAGGACGACCCGGAGTTGTACCTTGACCTTATGACAACTAGAACTGGATACTGAATAAAATACACCCTTACAAGTGCCAGATACAACCCGGTGATCGCTCTCTAACAGGGCGACGAGGAGGGGATCGCCGGGTAGGTTTATGCTATGCGATGCGACTTGGAGGACTTCAATCTACTCTGTTCTACATGCTGCAAGATGGAGATGGCCAGAAGCGTAGTCTTCGACAGGATTAGCTATCCCCCTCTTATTCTGGCATTCTGCAGTTCAGTCCACTGATATGGCCCTTTACACATATACCCATGCATATGTAGTGTAGCTCCTTGCTTGCGAGTACTTTGGATGAGTACTCACGGTTGCTTCTCTCCCTCTTTTCCCCCTTTCCTTTCTATCTGGTTGTCGCAACCAGATGCTGGAGTCCAGGAGCCAGACGCCACCGTCGACGACGACTCCTACGACACTGGAGGTGCCTACTACTACGTGCAGGCCGCTGACGACGACCAGGCGTAGTTAGGAGGATCCCAGGCAGGAGGCCTTGCCTTTTCGATCGTTGCTACTTTTGTGCTAGCCTTCTTAAGGCAAACTTGTTTAACTTATGTCTGTACTCAGATATTGTTGCTTCCGCTGACTCGTCTATGATCGAGCACTTGTATTCGAGCCCTCGAGGCCCCTGGCTTGTATTATAATGCTTGTATGACTTATTTTTGTTGTAGAGTTGTGTTGTGATATCTTCCCGTGAGTCCCTGATCTTGATCGTACACATTTGCGTGCATGATTAGTGTACGGTCAAATCGGGGGGCGTCACAGCCTTGTGCCATCTTCTTTTATATTTGGTTGATCAAGTGCTGGTGCTTGATCTCTGGTACAAAATCAACATGTGTTTCAATGAATAACACAAACAAAAACTGGAATATTCTCAATTGGAACATTAGAGGAATGAATTCTGAGGACAAATGGTTGGCTTTAAGGCAGAAAATTGATGAGAGTGACTGCAATATTGTGTGTCCTCAAGAAACCAAGAGAGAGACTTTTGACACAGCCTACATTAAAAACTTCTGCCCTAACAGAATTAATAAATTTGCTTTCCTCCCCTCTGTTGGAGCTTCTGGGGGGCTTCTTGTGGCT
The DNA here is from genome assembly GCF_002575655.3 of Aegilops tauschii subsp. strangulata. Lineage (NCBI taxonomy): Eukaryota > Viridiplantae > Streptophyta > Magnoliopsida > Poales > Poaceae > Aegilops > Aegilops tauschii. Next base: position 536,734,445 of record NC_053036.3, on the reverse strand, counting down.
TGGAATGGTTCTCAGTTTTCTGGAGAAGTTATTGCACAAAATAGGTTTTCTCTTTCAGTACAGTTTACCAGTCTGCTCTCTAATCTGTCTTGGATTCTTTCAAATATTTATGGGCCATGTGATCCACAAGACAAAATTGAATTTATTAACTGGTTTTTGAATATTCACATGCCTGATGATGTTGGCTGGATTCTAATGGGAGATTTCAACCTTATGAGGGCACCTTCAGATAGAAACAGACCTGGTGGAGATGTTAAGGATATGCTTATGTTCAATCAGGCAATAAGTAATCAAGGTTTAGTTGAATTTCCTTTGCATGGTAGAAAGTTCAGCTGGAGTAACATGCAACATGATCCTCTGCTAGTAAAGCTTGACTGGTTTTTCACTTCTGCTTCATGGATGACATCTTTTCCAAATACCATTGTGCTCCCCCTTGCAAAGCCTATATCAGATCATCTGCCCTGTGTTATAAAAGTTGGTACTTCCATCCCAAAAGCAAGAGTGTTCAGATTTGAAAATTATTGGCTCCAACATTCTGACTTTAAGCAGGTAGTTGCTGCTGCTTGGGATATCCCTGTGGGAAATCTTGATGCTGTCAAAACTTTGAATGCTAAGTTTAAAAACTTAAGAAGAGCTCTGAAGCTGTGGGCAAAATCTTTGTCCTGTCTCAAAACTCAAATTGCAAAGCTAAATGAGCTCATATTTCTATGGGATTTCTTTGAGGAATTTAGGGAGTTGGACATTCATGAATGTAATTGCAGGGCTATTCTTAAAGAACATCTGCTCATTCTGTTGAGAAATCAAAGGATTTACTGGAAGCAAAGGGGGAAAATCAAGGGGGTGAAGTTTGGGGATGAAAACACAAAATGTTTTCACACTAAAGCCTCAATCAACTATAGGCATAACCATATTGCTGTTCTTTACAATGATGACCAAGTTGAGATATCTGACCATGCTGGGAAAGCTGCAATTCTCTTGGATACATATAAGAAAAGAATGGGCACATCTCAAAAAACTTCTATGCACTTTGATTTGGTTTCCTTGTTTGGACAGAGACAGGATTCTGAAATTTTTGATAATCTTGAATTTCCTTTCACTGAAGAAGAAATTGAGGCTGTGGTCCAAGATCTCCCAACTGACAAATCACCAGGCCCTGATGGTTTTAACAATGAATTTCTCAAGTCTTGCCGGGACATTATTAAGGGAGATGTGCTCAAATTCATATATGATTTTCATGCAGGGCAAATTTCACTTGAGAGCTTAAATACTTCATACATTACTCTCATTCCCAAAGGGAGTACCCCCTTGACAGCAAATGATTTTAGGCCAATCTCTTTACTGAACTGTTGTTTGAAGCTTGTTACTAAGTTGTTGGCAAACAGGTTACAGAAGGTGATTCTCAAGTTAGTTCACATCAATCAATATGGTTTCCTTAAAGAAAGATCCATTCATGATTGTTTGGGTTGGGCATATGAATATCTGCACCAATGTCATAAGTCTAAGGAAGAAATCATTGTGCTTAAATTGGATTTTGAAAAGGCTTTTGACACCATTGAACACCAGGCAATGTTGGATATTTTAAAGGCAAAAGGTTTTGGGAACAGATGGATTACATGGATCAAAATGCTGTTCACCTCTGCTTCATCTACTATCTTGCTCAATGGTGTTCCTGGCAAGAAGTTTTATTGCCTTAGAGGTGTCAGGCAGGGGGACCCTCTGTCCCCTCTTCTTTTTGTGCTTGTTGCAGACCTTCTTCAGTCAGTTCTAAATAAGGCCATGCACCTGGGTTTGCTAAACGCCCCCTTGCAAGTGGAGTCATGTCCTGATTTTCCAATTGTCCAGTATGCTGATGACACCCTGGTTCTCCTACAAGCAGATGCCAAGCAACTACATTGTCTAAAAGCCCTTCTCAATACTTTTGCAGATGCCACTGGCCTTAAAGTGAACTATAATAAATCAAGTTTGATCCCAATAAATGTGCCAAAAGAGAAGGTGGAGATTTTGATAAACACTTTTCACTGCAAATAGGAATCTTTCCCAATCCAATATTTGGGAGCACCTTTAGGTCTCCATAAGCCTACTGTTTAGGAATGCTTCCCTCTTGTCACAAGATTGCAGAAGAAGATTGTGGGTTTGTCTTCCTTCATGACAATGGCTGGGAGACTGTTGCTAGTGAAATCTGTCCTAAATTCTTTGTTGATCTATCTCATGGGATGCCTTGATGTGCCTGTCACTATTAAAACCCAAGCCATCAAATATTTGAGGCATTGCCTTTGGAGAGGCCCTGACCAGGAAGACCATAGGCCTGCCATGGTGGCATGGAGCACTGTTTGCAGACCAAAAAATCAGGGTGGTTTGGGGGTGATGGATATCTTTATTCAGAATAAAGCCCTGCTTCTTAAGAACCTACACAAGTTCTATTACAGACACAGTATTCCTTGGGTCAACTTGATTTGGGAATCTTATTACAACAATGATTCATTGCCTGGTAGTAGCTGGATTGGATCCTTTTGGTGGAAGGCAAACCTTAAGCTTATTGATAGCTATAAGTCCTTGGCCAGATGCAACATAGGTGATGGCAAAAGTGCATTATTTTGGACTGATCTTTGGCACTCAGCTTGTTTGCAAGACATGTTCCCTCACTTATTATCCTTTGTGAAGAACAAGACTACTACTGTCCACATCATTATTCACACTGAATACTTGGAGGATCTATTCCATTTACCTCTGTCTGTGCAAGCTTTCCAGGAATTTGAAGCTATGGAAGACATTTGCATTGCTTTAAGGGCCTCTGACACTCTAGATTGCACTGACACCTGGAGTTACATTTGGGGAAATAAGCAATTTTTAGTTGCTAAAGCATATAAAGTTCTGATGCGAGTTAAAATTGTGCCACAACAATTCAACTGGATCTGGAACAGCTCCTGTCAGCCAAAACACAAGGTGTTTTTTTGGAGGTTACTTCATGACAGGCTCAATACTAGGAATCTTCTGAGAAGGAAAACTTTCCACCTGGAAAACTATAACTGTGCTGTCTATAATTGCCCACAGGAGGAAACTCTCCAGCATCTTTTCTGGACCTGTCCTTTTGCAGCTCAGTGTTGGGACATGATATGCCCTTCAAGACAGGCAAATGTTTAAGTTATGGAAGCTTTTCTTGATCTCAAGCAGAAACTTCATGTGCCATTTTTCATGGAAATAATTATCCTTGCTTCTTGGGCTATCTTGATCTCAAGGAACAACTTGATTTTCCAAACAATTAATCCTAGCATTCACAGATGGAAAGCTATCTTCTTGGAGGAGCTAAACCTACTCAGATTTAGAATTAAGAAGAGCTATGTTGCTGCCTACTGTTCTTGGCTTGATAATCTTGTGTTGTAATCATAATAGCTAGTTTTTTCCCTGTTTTCCTTTTTCTTATTTTGGTTCTTTTGGCTTATCTCAAGCCTTTTGTACAGTGGAACTCTTTGTTTTTTGTCCCTTTTTATAATATAAAAATTGCAGTGGGGTTTTGCCCTACTGTGTACAGTCTAAAGAAAAGGTCACTACTTATTTTACATCATTGAACACAAAAGAAGTGATCTAGACACTCTCATGTTTGTTTACAAATGGGACTTCTGTTTAATAGTTAGTATATTCTTCAAAAAAAAACTCTCTAAATAAGTCTGCACAGGTAGCTCTAGATTAATTCAAGCTGGCTTAAAAGAAACTAAGTACAATTATGAAATAACTCCGCGGACAGGGTGGGCGAAGCACCATAATTAGTGTTGTGGGTACCTAACCATTGAAGTGCCACATTGCACAAACACGGTTCATAGTTAGTTGAATGAGGTTATAAACCAAGTATATGTGAACTTTATTATATTCCAGAGCTTCTGCAGCAGTGTATTAATAGTCTCTGTTTATTTTGTTCCTTTTTTGTTCGCAGAGAGGCGTGAACTGTGGAGTCGTCGAATGGGTTGACCGCCCATGGCCTATCATTATGCAGAGGTGCCTACTCAAGCTCTGGGGGATGTTAGATGAGAGCAATGATAATAGGCAAGCAAAGGATGAAGAGATAAGCAGGCTTAAAATGGATATTGAACAAGTGAACCTTAAGCTCGAGAATCTTGTTGCAGCTGTGGAAAGAACTAATGTAACTACCATGAAGATTGACAGGCAGAAGAAGCAGATGGGTATCGTTGATAAAGATGTCAAGCTCATTCAGAGGTCTCTCACAAGTGCCATTCATAATCTTAAGGATGACAAGGGTGAGATTAAGCTGGACAGGGATTTTCTGAAGGAGGGGGTGCATAAGCTGAAGGAGAATAGGAGGAAGATGCAAAGCGTCATCCGTGATCTTTTGGGGCAAGGGTTTGCGGACACTGATGACCTCCTGATGATCAAGGCAATCCTCGAAGAATGATCATTAACAGTTGCCTTCTTTTGAAACGTTGCAAGGGATACTCGTCTAGTATAAGTTTATGCTTGGACATGGTTACTTCACTAAAGGCATGTATCCCATTTTTCGCAATCTTTCAGAGGGTGTGTGACGGTCTACACACATCAAATATTGATCTCCTAAATATTTTTATATTTCAAAGAAACGTGCTGCTAGCGAGGCGCATCCGGCAATCCTTCGTCTTGGATCGTTCCAGGAGACATGGGTTACTGTAATCTAGCAAGGCACATATGTCGCTTTGGCAGGCATGGGGAACCATGCCTCTGGTGACGTGGCACTGACTTGTCAAAGGCACGGTCCTATGTCAGACAGGAGCCCCGCACTAGCACTAACACACATAAAATCTACAATCTACAGAGTCGCGCTTACTCCTGAAGCCGACGCACGCCAGTGCCGACTCGATTGTTTGTACTCAGACATAAACTCGTTCACGGACACGCGTTTACACGAAACGCACGTAGAGTCTGAGGTCGCTGGGAGCACGGTTTGAGATTAAGCAGAGCCACGGCCATGTGCACGTACAGTCTGCCACGAAAGGAGGCAGTGCCGTCTGGTCACTGTAGACGCACTGGTTTACATGCACTAGATGCACGTTCCTTGAAGAACAGGCAAGGCAGTGCCTCTTCTCTTCCGAATGTTTTTGTTCCCTGGTCGACGACCGCACACGAATGTTTTTGTATCATCACGATAGTGACATAAAACTATCAAATTTTCAGAACAGCGGGTGCATAGCACAAAAGCATTGTTATAACAAGCTTACAAAACGGTGCAAAAGGCTTCAGCCATGTTTAGACATAACACAGAATCAGATTGGCGCAACAACATCTAACTATACTAGTTTGAGGAACTAACTACAGCCCTGTGTCCAGCAGGCACAAGTGAACGGATCTGACAAATCCAGGCATTCAACACGCCTGTGTTTCAAATCCAAGCACAGATGATTGCAGCATGCTGATAACTTGAGATGGGCGCGTTTGGAAACTTTATTCTCCCACAGGAACAACTTCTGTTGCTGTTCGTAAAATTATTGCCTGAAGTCTGAGGGAAAGCGAAACTTAATCCTCATGGTCTCTAGCTCCGTTGCATTCAGAATAAAGAACCTCACAAACTCAGTGTTCTTCCCGCTTTTTTCATAATCTTCCAGCATTACTGTCTTTAAATGAATGATGTGTTCTTTGAGAAACGCACGGTGCTTGCGATCCAAATATTTCTTGCACCATCAGGAACGTTTCCTCCCTGAAAACACATGAAGGTTGAAAGATACTCAAGATCTATGGAAGGACAAAATGAACGATAAATTCCATGACCCCCGTCCCAATCAGTTCGTCGAACATTTCCCTAGATACGGATGTATGTATAATAATAATAATAAACATGCCTAGACATAGGGTGTATCCATTGCAAACAAAATGTAAGATGAGCTTTTTGAGATGCAAGGAGTGCTGCACTATGCACGGTATGACCTTTTCATTGGGCATGAGAATCATCACCTGAACAAACAAGTTCTCCAGATTTGGAAGGCACTTAAGCAAGTGAATGACCAGGTCCACTTTATAAGTGATGGCCAAAAACAAGGTTTTGACAGATTGCCACATTGTAGATAGGCTGGCCGTCGCCAAACCCTTCACATAACATGGAAAATAAAACATAAAATTATTAGAACAAAAGGTTGGATGACATGAAACTACTTTCTCAAGGAAATGCAGCTAGAATTATTATGAAATGTCAGTACCATAAGACCTGTGGAGTCAAGCGA